>NC_060144.1:72063547-72368932 GCF_021461385.2 Schistocerca piceifrons | reverse complement strand
CCGCTGCATTCCTTAATACGTTATCGTGGCTTTTGTCGTTCATGCCTTTTACGAATAGCTCTCAGGTGACACAGAGGTTGTAATTATCGTTATGGTAGCGAAACTTGGTAGATACGCTATTGTATTGATACGAAACTGATTTACGCTGAAAAAAAAATTAATTTCATATTTTCCCAGGAGCTGTGAACGCAAGAAATACGTATAAATAGGTTTGCGTATGTAATGGTTAGGAACGGCATATGGGGAGAAAAACTCAAACGAGTGAGAAAGGCACAGTGTTGATATTCTTATGGAACGCCACTTATGCAGTTTGTTCATTTTTAGCACTGGGGACGTCGACGAGATGGTGCATCCGTAAAACAACATGATGAACTGTTGATCACAGCAGTTCCGGTGGGATCTGAACTACGGGTTCTCGTATAATGGCCTTCATAACAGGTACAGACAGAATACGTTCGTGATAAATGCGTTCTGTTAGATATCCGCAGATCCAAAAGTCGCATGGATCACATCAAGCGACTTAGCAGGCCATGATTCTGGAAAACCTTTGGAAATAATACGTTCGTGGAAGGTTGCATTAAGTTGATCTACCGCTGCACGATAGGGATGAGGTGTTGCCCTTTCTTCTTTGAATACAGTGATTTCCACATAGTTGCTTACTTTCGATGCAGGAATCATATAGTGTACAAGAAGGTCTCCATAACGTGTAGTCACCACAGTACGCATGACAGCCCTTCTGAGTATAATCTCTTCAAAGACTAAGGGACCGAGAATATAGGTGCTTGTGAATCCACGTCAGTGACACACGACAAATTCAATGGCGGTTTAAAACGTTCTGGCCTGTCAAATAACAGGGCGGACGTCGTACATCTTTATCTACATATATACTCCGCTAGCCACCAAGCAGTGTGTGGCGGAGGGTGCAACTCGCTCCAAAGTCATATTCCCCCCCTCTTTTCCACTCGTGGATCGCACGAGGGAAAAACGACTGTCTGAACGTCTCAGTACGAGCTCTAATTTCCCTTATATTTGAATGGTGATCTTTGCGTGATTTGAAAGTTGATGGTATTAATATATGCTCTACACCATCGGCTAATTTAGTGCGCAGCCCCCTCCGTTTAGCGCGTCCTCTATCTGCAAGTGTATCCCACTTCAGACTTTGAGATCTGTAACGCTCTCGCGATGGCTAAGTGTATCAGTCACGTATGTTGCCGCTCTGCTTTGGTCCTTCTCAATCTCCTGAATCACATAAGGGTCCCATACAGACCAACAACACTCTAAGACTGTTTGTTGAAGGACTGCATCGCTTCAGGATTCTACCCATAACCCGCAATCTAGAGTTCGTCTTTCCCGTTACTTGTGTAATCTGATCGTTCCACTTGAGATCATTTCGAATAGTCACACCCAGATACTTGACGGATGTTACCGCTTTCAAAGATTGGGCGTTTATTTTGTACTCGTACGTTAATGGGGATTCTCGCCTTGTTATACACTGTAGGTTACCCTTACTCATATTGAGAGATAACTGCCAGTTACACCACGCATTTATTTGTTGCAAAATGTTATTGATTTGTTCACATCTTTCGTGTGATACTACTTTCCTGTAGACTATAGCATCATCGGCAAACAATCTAATGCCACTGTCAATACTATCAACCAGATCGTTTATTTAAATTTTAAAAAGCAGCGGACCTATTACGCTGCCCTAGGGCACACCTGAAGTTACGCGTGTTTCAGTTGAAGTTACCCCATTCAGGACGCCATACTGCTCTCTCCCTGTTAGAAAAGTTTCTATCCAACCGCATCCGTAATCGGATAGACCGTAAGCGCGCAATTTTTGAGAAAGCGACAGTGCGGAACTAGGTCGAACGCTTTTCGAAAGTCGAGAAATATGGCATCAAACTGGGAGCCGATATCTAGAGCCTGTTGTATATCATGCACAAAGAGGGTCAGCTGCGACTCGCATGACCGTCTTACAGTGTACAGCACCTGGAGGACAAAACTGGAAGCATTTTTCTTCCAGCGTAAATCTGTTAGACGTTAACACATTAGTAGATATACCACGTTTCGCTGGCTTACGATAATTATAGCCACACTGGGCCTCCGTCAGTATCTGCACTTTAATTATAACTACACTACTGGCCATTAAAATTGCTACACCAAGAAGATATGCAGATGATAAACGGGTATTCATTGGAAAAATATATTATACTAGTACTGACATGTGATTACGTTTTCACTCAATTTGGGTGCATAGATCCTGAGAAATCAGTACCCAGAACAACCACCTCTGGCCGTAATAACGGCCTTGATACGCCTAGGCAGTGAGTCAAACAGAGCTTGGATGGCGTGTACAGGTACAGCTGCCCATGAAGCTTCAACACGATACCACAGTTCATCAAGATTAGTGACTGGCGTATTGTGACGAGCCAGTTGCTCCGCTACCATTGACCAGACGTTTTCAATTGGCGACAGATGTGGAGAATGTGCTGGCCAGGGCAGCAGTCGAACACTTTCTGTATCCAGATGCCGTACAGGACCTACAATATTCGGTCGTGCATTATCCTGCTGAAATGTAGGGTTTCACAGGGATCGAATGAAGGGTAGAGCCACAGGTCGTAACACATCTGAAAAGTAACGTCCACTGTTGAAAGTGCCGTCAACGTGAACAAGAGGTGACCGAGACGTGTAACCAATGGCGCCCCATACCATCACGACGGTGATACGCCAGTATGGTGATGACGAATACACGCTTCCGATGATGGCGGCAAACACGGATGCAACCATCATGATGCTGTAAACAGAACCTGGATTCATCCGAAAAATGACGTTTTGCCATTCGCGCACCCAGGTTCGTCGTTGAGTACACCATCGCAGGCGCTCCTTCTGTGATGCAGCGTCAAGGTTAACTGCAGCCATGGTCTCCGAGCTGATAGTCCATGCTGCTGCAAACGTCGTCGACGACCTGTTCGTGCAGATTGTTGTTGTATTGCAAACATCAACATCTGTTGACTCAGGGATCGAGACAGGGCTGCACGATCCGTTACAGCCATGCAGATAAGATGCCTGTCATCTCGACTGCTAGAGATGCGAGGCCATTGGGATCCAGCATGTCGTTCCGTATTACCCTCCTGAACCCACCGATTCCATACTCTGCTAACAGTCATTGGATCTCGACAAACGCGAGCAGCAATGTCTGGATACGATAAACCGCAATCGCGATAGGCTACAATCCAATATCAAAGTCGGATACATGATGGTACGCATTCCTCCTCCTTACACGAGGTATCACAACAACGTTTCACCAGGCAACGCCGGTCAACTGCTGTTTGTGTATGAGAAATCGGTTGGAAACTTTCCTCATACCAGCACGTTGCAGGTGTCGCCACCGGCGCCAACCTTGTGTGAATGCTCTGAGAAGCTAATCATTTGCATATCACAGCATCGTCCTGCTGTCGGTTAAATTTCGCGTCTGCAAAGCGGTATCTTTATGGTGTAGCAATTTTAATGGCCAGTAGTGTAACTACCTGCTACAATGTGCTATCTACTTCTACATCTCACGCGATTTTTGATGAGTGAAACTCACAGTTACACTGCATGTCTTTGTTCATTCATGGATCAAAATTCTGCACTACTTGGGGACTATTTCCAGAGCACTGTTACTGATGTCATACCGGACATGTACTCTGGATAAGGTTACACACTATAGCAGTTTTCAAGTACGACTTGGACTGCGTTTGTCGTTCCCCCCCCCGGCAGGCCCCGCCGCCGGCGATGGCAGCCGCCACCCCCTGGTCGGAGTCGGCGCTGCGGCTGAACGCAGAAATCGGTTGGAAACTTTCCTCATATCAGCACGTTGTAGGTGTCGCCACCGGCGCCAACCTTGTGTGAATGCTCTGAGAAGCTAATCATTTGCATATCACAGCATCGTCTTCCTTTCGGTTAAATTTCGCGTCTGCAAAGCGGTATCTTTATGGTGTAGCAATTTTAATGGCCAGTAGTGTAACTACCTGCTACAATGTGCTATCTACTTCTACATCTCACGCGATTTTTGATGAGTGAAACTCACAGTTACACTGCATGTCTTTGTTCATTCATGGATCAAAATTCTGCACTACTTGGGGACTATTTCCAGAGCACTGTTACTGATGTCATACCGGACACGTACTCTGGATAAGGTTACACACTATAGCAGTTTTCAAGTACGACTCGGACTGCGTTTGTCGTTCCCCCCCGGCAGGCCCCGCCGCCGGCGATGGCAGCCGCCACCCCCTGGTCGGAGTCGGCGCTGCGGCTGAACGCAGAAATCGGTTGGAAACTTTCCTCATATCAGCACGTTGTAGGTGTCGCCACCGGCGCCAACCTTGTGTGAATGCTCTGAGAAGCTAATCATTTGCATATCACAGCATCGTCCTGCTGTCGGTTAAATTTCGCGTCTGCAGAGCGGTATCTTTGTGGTGTAGCAATTTTAATGGCCAGTAGTGTAACTACCTGCTACAATGTGCTATCTACTTCTACATCTCACGCGATTTTTGATGAGTGAAACTCACAGTTACACTGCATGTCTTTGTTCATTCATGGATCAAAATTCTGCACTACTTGGGGACTATTTCCAGAGCACTGTTACTGATGTCATACCGGACACGTACTCTGGATAAGGTTACACACTATAGCAGTTTTCAAGTACGACTCGGACTGCGTTTGTCGTTCCCCCCCGGCAGGCCCCGCCGCCGGCGATGGCAGCCGCCACCCCCTGGTCGGAGTACGACTCGGACTGCGTTTGTCGTCCCCCCCCCCGGCAGGCCCCGCCGCCGGCGATGGCAGCCGCCACCCCCTGGTCGGAGTCGGCGCTGCGGCTGAACGCGCGGGTGCTCGCCGTGGGCGGGCTGTGGCGGCCGCCCGGCTGGCGCGGCTGCGCGCTCTCCACCTGCTGGTCGCTGTACGCCTGCTGGGCGCTGTGCACGCAGCTCAGCTTCCTGGTGGCGCAGGCGCGCGCGCTCTTCCACTTCTGGGGCGACGTGGGCAAGGTCACGCACGACGTCTGCCTCATGATCACCGTCGTGCTCGGCCTCATCAAGTCCTACGTCTTCTGCCGGCGCAAGGTCGACTTCTTCCGCATCGTCAACAAGATCGACTCGGCCAGGTCCGAGCAGAGCAAGTGGGCCGACCCGGAAGTAATGTCCATCCTTAGCGCGTCGTACAAGTCGGCGCGCAACGTCACCCTGTACATGACGCTGCTGGGCGGTTCGTCGCCCGCCGTCTGGGCCGTCACGCCGACCGTCATGAGGAGGCTGCACGTGGGCCCCCCTGAGCGCGAGCTGCCGGCCACCGCGTGGTACTCCAGCCGCGACACGGAGAGCCCGCTGTACGAGCTGCTCTGCGTGCTGCAGCTGTTCAGCATGCAGTACAGCTTCTTCGCCGCCGTCTGCCTCGACTTGTTCTTCGTCTCCATCATTATCCACATCGCTGCCCAACTGCAAGTTCTTGGCGTCAGATTGCGTCGCATCGGAGAACTTTACGACAAACGATCCACCAGCTCGAGAAATTCTCCTATATTCCGACGACAAGTTGAGGTCGGATTTTCCGAAGAGGAAAACCAGTGGGTGGATTTGCGCACCTGCATTCGGGACCATCACGCTATAATAGAGTGAGTATTTAATTTAAAACATACAAATCAATCAATCATATGTTTTTAAATTATAAACGGTTTCGGCTTTACATCCGCCATTAGATTCGTGAGAGGAAAATAAGAAAAGGGGATGCGGTTTATGCGGACATAATATGAACAGTTGGTCTTTTAATGTTTTGCTATTTTGTGCACGATTAACTAGTTGTCAGGACACTGCAGGCTTATTATGAGACGGAGGTGCCACGGGAACATCATCTGAACCATTGCAACAAGACGCGGTCGAATCCTGCGTAGTCGTCGAATATGGGGTGTCCAGTAAACCTGCTTTCTCGGACCACTGGATAACAATTGAAACAAATAGTATTAATGAGTTTTATTACGAAAAGTAATTCACAAAAAAATGGTTCAAATGGCTCTGAGCACTATGGGACTTAACTGCTGAGGTCATCAGTCCTCTAGAACTTAGAACTACTTAAATCTAACTAACCTAAGGACATCACACACATCCATGCCCGACGCAGGTTTCGAACCAGCGACCGTAGCGGTCGCGCGGTTCCAGACTGTAGCGCCTAGAACCGCTCGGCCACTCCGGCCGGCCAAAGTAATTCACAATACTTAACAATGAGTAATGCACAGATGTGTAACTGCCTAACAAATGCGGACGAGGGACAGACTAGCAAGCTGGGTGGGAGAGACTGACTCAGACTGACTGACTGGCGAGCTCATAGCGCCCCTTTAACGCACGTGAACAGGCAACCTTTCCCCTCTCCCACCAGAGGGAGACACCAAAGCTGCGATTGCCACAGCGGCGCCACCGCCAGAAACTGAAGGCAACTGCTCTACACTACGCGCTGCGGCGCGCTCTTCAAAACAGCAATTTTTACCACGGCTCAACCTCCTCCCCTCAAACTAGAACAGGCGCCCGAACTCAGAGACTTCACCTGGCTCAAATGGACTCGATATTCCCTTCCGATCTGATCATGTCTGACTAACAGGTTAACCGGCCCCAACACACGAAGCACCGTGAATGGACCTATACAGCGGGCTGTGAACTTCCCTACTCGGCCCCTCATCCTTCCTCGAGCCTGAAAATTCTTAATATAGACTTGATCCCCCGGTTTTCCCCGATACGGACGCCTATTGCCGTTGTACCGCACGGCTTGACGACCATGGCCAGCCGCGTTATTGCGACGAGCCCGATTCCAGTTCCTTCTAATTAACCCCGGGGATACCGGCTCACGGAGTAAGTCTTGGATGCGCCACAAGTTAGACAAAGGCGAATTGATAGGATACGCCAATAAGAGAGAGGCCGGAGTAGTCTTCAATGCCTCATGAACCGCAGTGTTAAACGCAAAATTAATCCAGGGCAAGTTTGTATCCCACTTACTCGGTTTGACTTGATGGTAAATTATTAAAGCTGATTCTAGGTTGTGATTCACACGTTCATCGAAGGACCCCTGAGGGTAATACGGTGTTGTGTTTATGTGCTTGATGCCATTCCCGAAACAAAAGGCATTAAAGTTATCTGACACAAAAGCAGGGGCATTATCACTAACCACGCTCTGCTACCAGTAATGAACCGTGATTTGTTTTCAAAGAATATTCTTAAGAATTTATTTTATTTACTAGTGATTTATCAAGAACATTAACACATTTAATCACACTGTGTAAGCATGGAAGTAGTTGCCAGGGAGTAACTGATGAAATCATAACCAAATTCCTTGTAACAAATGGAAATTTTGTTCACTTTAATAGTGCCTGAAAGCATTTTTTAAAAGAAACAGATTTGAAATTATAATCAGAAATCGCCCTCTAAATATGAAAGTTACAATTTATTCAGAGGCAGAAGAAATAAGTTTTGACACGGCCTTAGTTACGACCGTTCACAACAACCTCTGAAAGGCTACACTTGTGCAAATCTGCAACTCATAAGATAACTTTAAACTCAGAGTTTTAACAATTTTCACAAGCACACAAACTATGCACCTCCCGTAGGAGGGATGGAAATGGTACAAAACAAAAAAAAAAAAAAAAATGGTTCAAATGGCTCTAAGCACTATGGGACTTAACATCTATGGTCATCAGTCCCCTAGAACTTAGAACTACTTAAACCTCACTAACCTAAGGACATCACACAACACCCAGCCATCACGAGGCAGAGAAAATCCCTGACCCCGCCGGGAATCGAACCCGGGAACCCGGGCGTGGGAAGCGAGTACGCTACCGCACGACCACGAGATGTGGGCTGGTACAAAACACTAACAATTAAAATATTAACCTTGCCAGCGAAGGTGCTACTTGATTTTAACTTCTAAGAAAAGTCTTACGGTGAAAGAATGGCAACATTTTGTACTAAAATGATCCTTTAAATAAAAGTCCATGAAATGCAATCTTATATAAAATTTTACAAGGTTGGCCAAACAATAGTTAAGATGCTCTACAGTACACAGATACCGCCTATCAAGATCAAAGGCAATAAATCAAAGTTTCCAAAGGTCAAAACATATTTCAGGTACTAGGCCGTTACACTCCAAGCAATAGATTCGTTAACACTCCACATCCGACAAACATGACAGAGGCAGCTACTAACGTACGGTAGATTGATAGGGAGATTACCGAACAACCCGAACCGCAGGTTGCTCTAACCCGCCCCTACTCCACAAGGGAAAAACGGACCACCCAATTTATAAACAACCACCTTCTCGCGGGTGGGCAAACGGAGTAGAATGGTGAGACGACCCCAAAGCAAAACGGCTGGTGACCTCACCAAGAAAACAAGTAGAATTTAACAAGAGTAAATCAAATAACGTATCACCAATCACTTAACTTCTAATAAAATGCGTTTTCTCGAGAAGACGTGGCGCAGCACCCCCGAATCGCTCTCCCGAACCGTCCGCTGCTAGCAGCTTCAAAGGACGCAGGAAGGCGCGCCGATCTCCCGTCTCACGGCGTCGCAGCTCACACCGGCCAGACTGATGTCGTGGGTTGACTCCTCTTGCTCTCCTGTAGACCGCGAAGTCACTACCCCTCGCTATACACCGCGGCCCACTGGACTCACGTGGCAAAGTCACATGCGCCGACGCTCAAGAGGGACAAGTCATCTTGTGTCTCAGTGCGTGACCGACCAACCGATCGATCCAACCGCCAATGACCATTGCCTGAGCAAACTCGAGCAGACTGGCGGCCTAACGCGCAGACTGAGATGCAGGAACTAAACCCCGACCGGGGTGGAAAGACTCTCATTTTGCTGGCTTTAAAGGTTGTTCCGAACGACGGACATACTAGCACACCGAACGACAGACAGACACTAACTGCCTAACAAATGCGGACGAGAGACAGACTAGAAAGCTGACTGGCGAGGTCATTGCGCCCCTTAAATGCACGTCAACAGGCAACCTTTCCCCTTTCCCACCAGAGGGAGACACCAAAGCTGCGATTGCCACAGCGGCGCCACCACTAGAAACGAAGGGTGACTGCTTCACACTACGAGCTGCGGCGCGCTCTTTAAAACAGCAATTTTATACCACGACTCAATTGCGAAAAGTAATTCACAATACTTAACAATGAGTAATACATAGATGTGTCCCAAGCAATGGGCGATAGACAAAATAAGTAACGTTCTTCGGTATAACATGTCCGAGTTTGAGCTACATAGTATGTACGAGCAACGTAATGAGCTGTGACGCTTCTATTCAGGTCGTTGGCCTTGAAGATTCTCGTGGAACTGGGCCCATAGATACCGCTGCTGTAGCGTTGTCGTCCTGAAGAGGGGCCAGTCAGTGTGCGATTGCTGACGTCATCCTCACAACCCTCTCTGCTCTCTCGTTTCCAGTCTTTCGTGCCGGCGCTTGACTTACGCCTTTAACAGACGCTATGTTCGACGGTGCTGCTACAACAATGGAAGTTTTTAAAACGAAAAGTTGGTTTTGTTTTAGGATACTTGCCTTGCACTGTATCGTGCTGTCCGTGACAAATTCACACTGACACGCACACACACACAGTATTTAGCCACACCTTTTCAGATTTCCTTGCAGTAAGTAAACACTGAATGTCGATATAAACAATGCCGGCTATGCTACACATCACACTTGCCACGTCTCGATCTTTTAGTAACGATGCATTGCGTTACAAAGTTTTTATTTCCACGGTTGCGTAGTGAAAGTAAGCAGACACTGCTACTGCAGTTGTGTTCGCACGTTGACAGTATACACGTAATACGGATCGAAATGTTACACGAAAGATAAAGACTTAAATATGTGCTACATAATTAAAGTTTCTGCCAGTTACTGGCATATGTGAAAGAGCTTCTATTCTTACTACCATGTGAATATATATAATAAAAAGCAAAATTGATATTAGTAAAGAGAGTGCTACTAATTGTTCTTGCTCCAAGACCATAGCGTATACTTTCCCATTGTCCAGGAAATGTTCCCTTAGCACTTCCATATGATGACTGGACCACTGTGCTTTGAAAACTAAAATAAGTTGTGGCCGAATTCTAAAGACTGAATGCTTGCATATGATGGGTGTTCAATAAGTTATGCAACACTTCTTTTCTCGGCCAATGAAAAAATGAGGAATTTGGTGTGGTACATCGTGGAATATGCATGCTTCAACCCCAAGTTTTCGTAAAGTTCCGACAGGTGGAGGCGCTGTACATAGATTTGAAAACGGCGTCTTTAACGCAGCTGCATTACAAGCAGAGAGCTGTCATTGAGTTTCCTTTGGTGGAAAACTGGAGCATAACAGATATTCATAGGCACTTGCACAATGTCTACGGAGACCTGGCAGTGAACACATGCGCAATGAGTCATTGGGCGAGGCGTTTGTCATCATCGCAACAAGGCCTCGCAGACCAGTCCGATAACTCACGTGCTGGCTGGCCGTACACAGCTGCCACTCCTGTAGTGGTGAAACGTGCGGACACTCTCATTCGAGTCCCTCCCACTAAGGTAGTGTAGGGCTGTCACATTGAATGGAGTAGTGTTTAAATATAGGGTTTTGTAGGCAAAAGAGTTAGGAATAGTTCCGTGAACTGATTAAAACCACCCTGCTTTCAGGAAAAATGTGTTGCGTTCCTTATTTAACGCATCTCGTATTATACCCATATACGTCGACAATTAAAAGTCATAGTTTCAGTTCACAATCCAAAATGGGTATAGTGGAGAAGCATAGCTATTTCAATATTTTTTACAACATGAACACGAACCTGTTACACACAAACACAGGAAAAATGTAAATCTGTACCATAAACAAAGAAGAGACACAGAGAATGCCTACACGTAACGTGAAGTGACTAACAGAAAGTGTGATACTCGGATAAGCAGCGGTGGCGCTGCTTATAGAAGCAAATGTTTTCCACGAGTTTCTTGATAACTGGGTGGCCATCCTCTGTGGCCGAGCGGTTCTAGGCGCTTGAGTCCGCAACCGCGCTGGTGCTACGGTCGCAGGTTCGAGTCCTGCCTCGGGCATGGATGTGTGTGATGTCCCTGATGACCACAGATGTTGAGTCCCATAGCGCTTAGAGCCATTTTTTTATACCTGGGTTCACATCCTTTGTGAAATTTTTAAATGAAATTATTCCACTTACGGCTGTTAAAACTTTTTACTGCGATTGAAATTTCGAAAAGTTGTCATTTTCAAACATTGTGATATAATAAATTTAAATTGGATTGTTTACGTAATTGTTTCACCGGCTCCATAACGTAAATGGTATATGGAATAGCTAATAAATTCACAACACCTCATGTACCTATTCATACAGAGCATGGCACAGCTTTATATTACTGAGTTGACTTCAACATCCCACATTGCTTGAAAATGACATGTCGAAATTGCAGTCGCAAAAAAAAAAAAAAAATAAATAAATAAATAAATTAACAGCCTTAGGCGCAATGATTTCATTTGAAAAATTTCTAAGAGTAGCTGAATATCAAAAGCTGTAGTTAAAAGCGTGGTTTTCAGTTACGCGTGAAATCCATAAGGGTCCACTTAAACACAAAGAGAGCAGGAAGCTTTGTAGACCGACGCGGAGAGACAAGGGAACAGGCAGCGCGCAAGCGTTCCGAATCAGTCGACTACTGTCGAAGTTGAACAGTAGTGCCAATGACGACCAACTGTTCCTTTATATGCACTCTCATCGAGGAAGTGAAAAGAATATTCAGATAATATTTGTAGTCAACGAAGTGTCTGTTGTGAATTTACAACGAATCTTTGTCTTTTGCGAACCCATTCTTCTGTGACTTTCGTATGTCTCGTGAACAAGTCGAAAGTCTGCGGAAGCTATCTCAACCGAAAACATTAACTACCTCCGACCATATTTTGCTAAGATAATTTCGTGCACGATGTAGAAGATTCGCTCTAAAACAGGTTGCACAACATTCATACAGTCCCAGTCTCTTCCTAAACAACTTCCATATTTTTCGAACCCTGAAGAATGATATTCGTGAGGTGGATTTACTTAGGACGAAGAGGTTCACGCCTGGATACAATAATGGTTCTGAACGAAAACCGCAAACATTAGATTGTCCTCATATTCCCACCTGTTACACAGAAACAGACACTATTGCCAAAGGTGCATGTGGTTACCAAGCAACCGATTTCACCCATCAGCGATTCATCACAGCGAATCACGCACTCTTTTACAACTGCGTTCCTCCATTCGGCCAGCGTCTCATGCATTGGTCACAAGTTACTGTAACGTCTGCACATTACTGGAGGTTAGGTATACATTAATTGCATCCAGTTTTCTACGGCTCATGCGACGGTGCTCATTGAAACATTTCACGGGTGACGGATTGGTGACGGAGGTTCGGTAGCATTTTCTCCCGTTCACCGGATCCGAATCTGTCGGATCTGTGGCTATGTGGTAGTTAAAGGAGTTGATGTGTGCATAAACCGTCGATCATGTGTAGACGTTAAGGGAGCGCATGACTACTGTGTATGATGCTATACGAATGGACGTTGGTGTGGCTTATCGTGAAGATGAATTGACAGGTTGGAGTAATGCATACCTGTCTGATACACGAGAAGTATTGAAAGTGTCATGTACTCCTGCAGGAGATAGTGATAGTCAAAACTACGTGCGACAGATTAGTTCATAGTGGATTCTTGCTTGCGTCTATTTCATTTTACACTGCTGTTTAACCTACCACAACACTTAACCTTTCGGTTCCGTCTCACATTTCTCACACTTGATCGCCATGGTACGTGCAGAGAATTACAAGCTGCCAGCTGCCCATGCGAGAAAGAGCCGTCTTGAGAGGACATCCATCTTGTGTCCGACAGGGACGCCGTAGCGTCCAACACAGAGATGCAGCCCGCTCCCTGTTTGAGAGGACACGTTGGTGTTGACGTCCATGTTCATGTTCTAGAACTTCTGATAATGGGCTTGTTCCTCCTTTCCACTCTCAGATCTCATAATGGCTGTAAGTACGAAACCACTTATCACTACAGATAAATACAAACTTTAAGAGGACTGCAAACTCTACAATTTATGTAAATATTCACGGCACGCTGTCCTCCAAATGTCAAAGCTACCTGACGTCACACAGCTTTTAAAGTTACCATTTGGAGCACTGTAGTCTAACGCAAACAGCACGTTACATCTGCAGCTGAAGTTCGCTACACTGAATTTCTTGTTATCTTATCTTGTTACAGGCTAGTCAAGGAACTAGAAGGTTTGCTGAACATTATTATACTGTTCCAGTTCTTGGGCGCTACAGTTGTTATATGCGTGACGTTGTTCCAGAGTTCAACGGTACGTTTTGTGACTAGTTTCAAAAAGTTAGAAATTCGTTCAGCCATCAAGATGTTTCATTCTAAAATATTTCGGAGATAAAGACGTTTGCTTAATGAACTTCATTTCCATTCGTATTTTCTGTGTTAAGTAAGTGGATAATGCCTCATCTTTGAAATACCAATCAATCACTCTTCTCGTGACTGAGATATGTAAAATATTGGACTTCATTGTGGATATTACATCCGACCCTTATTGCAAAATATACTTACGAAATAAACTAAATTCCTGTTATTCATTTATGTATGGCTTCCTCTTCGGCAATTCTTTCTTAGTGCCATATTAGTAGTGTTAAATGTTTAATTCACTGAATGTAATATTTTTATTTTCTTTAACTTTTACAGAATACTGGCAATGTAATGACATTATTGAAACTCCAGGCGTACCTGATGGTTATTATATACGAAATATTCATCTACTGCTGGTACGCTGATGACATACTATATCAGGTAAACCAGACATGGCTTCACCGGAAACTGTGAGTCACAATAGTTTGTTTTACTTATTTCAGTGTATGTAATGAACGTCTTAAGTAGTCTATATTAGTGTTGTGCCATACTCAATTTGTATGGGTAGTATCTCCATCTACGTCACCCCTAGGCGACTTTACATCTTTTTTTTATCATATATTTTTCTATGTGATGTTGAACAGCTCTCATAAATTGTTGAAAATGCGTTATATAACACAGGACTGTAATACTTCATTACCCAAAAACTTGTTTTTGGTCTGCACTGGGGCCACCTTGGAATTGTAACTGCATTTGTCGATCGTGTATCGTGTAAATGCAACGCGCAACTATAAATTCCAAATACTCCATTGCTGCAACGTGTGTAGAAGATTTAATCCTACAGCTCAGTCTTTTTTTCTGATGGAAGAGGTGATAATTGTTTCCCTTTCTTTTTTTTAGTGTCATCGGTCTTCTCTCAGATACGACGCCACACACGTCAACATCCTCATCGTCTCAGGGAAGCACTTAGGACCAACAATTTCAATAATTTGATGCACATAGCCCAGTGCCAGTGAACCCTACTGTTTTTGCTTCCGTAACTTTTACTGACGTGTAAATTATTCTCAGCTGTCCTCTACCCGGTCCCTTATTCAAGTCAATGTTCTTCAGATAATCCGTTCCCCGCTGATTCTGCTGAGGATCTCCTCATTTATTATTTCACCTGTAGCCCACTGGCCCCTGACTCGTTAAAGAAAGGAACTCCATGAACACAACAACTTGAAACCTGTGCACAAAGAAGTTAATGTGTTCATTATTTTACTTTAAGCAAGTATAGTCTGCATGGTTTAAGAGGTAAAACCGGAATTGTGTCGGTTTTATTAGTTAAGTGTTGTTCACACACGAAATAATTGCGAAACTAAAGATAGAAACTCATAATAAATTAAACCTTTAATTACTTTTCCGGATTGTAAGCGAGAAAAGTGTGGTAAAGGTTAGAAATTTAACGTAGGATAGAAGTTGCTAAGTAGTATCATTATTAAACACTGGATGTGTATAGTCTGGGAAATATGTGCTGAGTTGAAAGCAAAGCTAGTTTTTCATGCATGTCATTGTTTATGACGGCATACTTCCTAAAGGTTGTGTCGTACAATGACGTAATTTTTCTCCTACACATATATATACAGGGTGGTCCATTGATAGTGACTGGGCCAAATATCTCACGAAATAAGCATCAAACGAAAAAAACTACAAAGAACGAAACTTGTCTAGCTTGAAGGGGGAAACAGATGGCGCTATGGTTGGCCTGTTAGATGGCGCTGCCATAGGTCAAACGGATATCAACTGCGTTTTTTTAAATAGGAACCCACATTTTTTATTACATACTCGTGTAGTACGTAGAGAAATACGAATGTTTTAGTTGGACCACTTTCTTCGCTTTGTGACAGATGGCGCTGTAATTGTCACAAACGTATAGCTCACTATTTTAGACGAACAGTTGGTAACACGTAGGTTCTTTAAATTAAAATACAGAACGTAGGTACGTCTGAACATTTTATTAAGGCTGTTCCATTGTGATACATGTACCTTTGTGAACTTATCATTTCTGAGAACGCATGCTGTTACAGCGTAATTACGTGTAAATACCACATTAATGCAATAAATGCTCAAAATGATTTCCCTCAACCTTAGTGCATTTGGCAATACGTGTAACGACATTCCTCTCAACAGCGAGTAGTCCGACTTCCGTAATGTTGGCACATGCACTGACAGTGCGCTGGCGCATGTTGTCAGGCGTTGTCGGTGGATCACCACAGCAAATAACGTTCAACTTTCCCCACAGATAGATATCCGGGGACGTCAGATTCGGTGAACGTGCGGGGCATGGTATGGCGCTTCGACGACCAATCCACCTGTCACGAAATATGCTATTCAATACCGCTTCAACCGCACCCGAGCTGTGTGCCGGACATCCATCGCCATTCTGTCATGCAGTGAAACATCTTGTAGTAACATCGGTAACACATTATGTTAGAAATCAGCATACATTACACCATCTAGATTGCTATCGATAAAATGGGGGCCAATTATCCTTCCTTCCGTAATGCTGCACCATACATTAACCCGCCAAGGTCGCTAATGTTCCACTTGTCGCAGCCGTCATGGATTTTCCGTTGCCCATTAGTACATATTATGCCGCTTTACGTTACCGCTGTTGGTGAATGACGCTTCGTCGCCAAATAGAACGTGTGCAAAATATCTGTCATGGTCCCCTAATTTCTCTTGTGCTCAGTGGCAGAACTGTACACGACGTTCAAAGTCGCCATGCAATTCCTGATGCATAAAAATATGGTACGGGTGCAATCGATGTTGAAGTGGCATTCTCAACACCAAAGTTTTTGAGATTCCCGACTTCCGCGCAATTTGTCTGCTACTGATGTGCGAATTAGTCGCTACGGCAGCTAAAACACATACTTGGGCATCACCATTTCATGCAGGTCGTGGTTGACGTTTCGCATCTGCCTGAACACTTCCTGTTCCCTTAAATAACCTAACTATCCGGCGAACGGTCCGCACACTTGGATGATGTCGTCCAGGATACCGAGCAGCATGCACAGCACACGCCCATTGGGCATTTAGATCACAATGAACACGATATCGACCTTTCCCACAGTTGGTAAACGGTCCATTTTAACGCAGGCAATGTATCACGAAGCAAATACCGTCCGCACTGTCAGAATGTTACGTGATACCACGTACTTATACGTTTGTGACTATTACAGAGCCATCTATCACAAAGCCAAAAAAGTGATCCAACTAAAACATTGATACTTCTTTACGTACTACATGAATATGTAATAAAAATGGGGGTTCCTATTTAAAAAAAGCGCAGTTGAAATCCGTTTGACCGATGACAGTGCCATCTAGCGGTCCAACCATAGCGCCATCTGTTTCCCCCTTCAAGCTAGACGAGTTTCGTTCTTTGTAGTTTTTTCGTTTGATGCTTATTTCGTGAGATATTTGGCCCGGTCACTATCAATGGACCACCCTGCATAAGGGTAACAGTAACGAACTTATAAATTAAAACGTCATGGCGAGTGATGAGACCTTGGTGCATGAACTGCGAATTTGTGGTATGCGGTTACAGGTTTTCCTTCAATGAAATGAAATGATCGTTTGGCATTGTTGGCCGGGAGACCCCATGCGGGGTGTTCGGCCGCCGAAATTGCAAGTCCTTTTTAGCTGACGCCATTTCGACGACGTGTGAGTGAATGAATATGAAATGATGATGAAAGACACACAATACCCAGTCATCTCGAGGCAGAGAAAATCCCTGGCCCCGCCGGGAACCAACCCGGGACCCCGTGCACTGGAAGAGAGAACGCTGCCGCAAGACCACGAGCTGCGGAATTTTTTTTTAATGATTTTCTTGGACTGATGAGTTGTCAATGAGAACATTTTCCTTAAGGTTTGAAAGTACGCGCTACGTTTGTAGGAATTCGATAAATGGTCCCGTTTTCAAATACTGGCTGGCTATAGTGGGGGTAGTTAGCTATTTGGGAGTTATGGTCCCTCAGAAAACGCAAGGTGTGGTATAAAATAACGGGACTGATGCTGTCACAGATAAGCGCACTAATAGACCAACGAACTGCTCTGAAGTTTCACACGAAACTTGGAAAAACTGCTACTGAAATCTATCTGTCACTAAAGTAAGTTTCTGGTGAAGACTGTTTATCATGTACACAAGCTTCTGGATGGTTCAGGCATTTCCAAGATAGTTTAAAAGGTGCTGAAGATGACTGATTCCGGGATGCCCTTCAACATAAGATAACAGATGACGATATTAAACAGGTCGGTAATCTGGCTAGATCAAAGCATCGGTTAAGCACTCGATCTACTTGCCCGCCCGGTTGGTTAGCCGTGCGGTCTTACGCACTGCCTCCGGGGGCGGGAAGTCGTGCCCGACCCCGGCAAGAATCCGCCCGGCGGATTAGTGGCGAGTTCCTGTGTGCCCGCCAGTCTGTGGATGGTTTTTAATGCGGTTTTCCATCTGCCTCGACGAATACGGGCTGATTCCCCTTCCCTTACTCCACCTCAGTTACTCTATTTCGGCGATTGCTGTGCAAACACTTTCTCCATGTACGCGTACACCATAATTACTCTACCACGCAGACATTGGGGTTACACTCGTCTGGTGTGAGACGTTCCCGGGGCAGAGGCGGGAGGGAGGCCGAACCGCACTATAACCCTGGGTTCGGTGTGGGGCGGCGATGGGGTGAGTGGACTGCTATGGCCTGTTGTGGGCTTGTGAACCACTGAGGGCTACGGCAGGGAAGAAGCTTCTCCATCGTTTCAAGGTCCCCAGTTCCATACAATACAGTCCTATCG
The DNA here is from genome assembly GCF_021461385.2 of Schistocerca piceifrons. Lineage (NCBI taxonomy): Eukaryota > Metazoa > Arthropoda > Insecta > Orthoptera > Acrididae > Schistocerca > Schistocerca piceifrons. The sequence goes on along the minus strand of NC_060144.1, from coordinate 72,350,670 downwards.
ATTGCTGACACTATAGGAATTGACAAAGAATGTGTAAGGAAAGCTTTAGGTAACCAGTTTAACATGAGATAAGTTTCTGCCAAACCGGTGCCGACAATTCACATCATCGAACAAATGAACCTCATAAAATGTTTGTAGTGACACTATGAGTAGCATGCGGAAAGTGCTCCAAATTTCTTCGAAGGAGTTATAACATGTTGTTGTGTTTCGTAGAAGAACCAACACCGTGTTATTAGAGGAAGCCGAAAGGCACGCGTTTTAGCTCACTCAGGCTGGCGTGAGGTCTGGAACAGGACAAGGAAATTAGAATTTAGAAAAAACGGATGTAGCTGGTGGTATCAATAGTAACTGGTAATGGCGCCTTGCTAGGTCGTAGCAAATGACGTAGCTGAAGGCTATGCTAACTATCGTCTCGGCAAATGAGAGCGTAATTTCTCAGTGAACCATCGCTAGCAAAGTCGGCTGTACAACTGGGCGAGTGCTAGGGATTCTCTCTAGACTAGACCTGCCGTGAGGCGGCGCTCGGTCTGCAATCACTGACAGTGGCGACACGCGGGTCCGACGTATACTAACGGACCGCGGCCGATTTAAAGGCTACCACCTAGCAAGTGTGTTGTCTGGCGGTGACACCACAGCAGGGGTGACAACTCTTGATTTGTTATCTGTGATCCAGAAACCAAGCGGAGATCCACGCACAGGTAGAGGCCAGCTCCTCCAGGTGCGAGAAAATCTAGAATAAGCAAACGAAAGTTCAAAGCAGAGATGATGATTTTTCTCGATATTCATGGAATTGTATATCTTCACTAGGTTCCTGACTTACCATTAATCAACATTACTACCTCGATGTTCTTGCTCAGCTACGTGAGAAAATAAGAAAAAGGACGACCGGAATTTCGGAAGAACAAGTCATCGGTTCCCCATCGAGACAACGCACCAGCTCGTTCCGCATTGGCTATTAAGAGCTTTGTAACGAACTACACCATTCTACTGTTACACCGACTATCTTATTCGCCTCACCTAGGACGATGAGATTTCCGGTGCGAGAGGTCGCAGTCTAGTAATTGACACAAAGTCATCCAGTAAAACAGAAGTGATATGTGGCGTTGCCCATAGTAATGTTATAGGCTATTTGCTGTTCCTTGGCTATAAAAACTATCAGCGATCTTAGGTTGTTTCCAAATGATGCTGTCGTTTAGTGTCTAAGAAAGTCATCAGAATATCAAAACAAATTACAAAATGAATTAGAAAAACTATTTCTGTGGTGCGAAAATTGGCAACAGAAGCGTCAGTTCATTCACAAGAGGGTTCATAGTGAATACGTTGAACTTCGGTTTCACGATAAATCAGTTATATTTGAAGGCCGTAAATTCAACTAAATACCTAGGAATTACAACTACGAACAACTAAAATTGGAAGGAACACACAGAAAATGTTGTGCAGAAGGCGAAGCAAGGACTGCGTTTTATTGACAGAAGACATAGATGAACCGGATCTGCTAAAAAGACTGCCTGCAGTACGCTTCTACGTTCTCTTTTGGAATACTGCTGCTCGGCATAAGATCCTTAACAGATAGGATTAACTGAGGACGTCGAAAAATTTCAGAAAGGGCAGGACGGTTTGTATCTTTGAGGAATAGGAAGGCGAGTGTGACGAACGTGATACAGGATTTGCAGTGAACATCATTAAAAGAAAGCCGTTTCCATGTGATTCTTCAATTTCTCCAGGCGTATTTTATGACGAAATAAATCTCGGGTGAACAGCCTGGTATGAGTGTGCATAGGACACAATATTTCGACAATCGACCACGTTGCCATCATGAGGTGCGTACTGATCATGGCAACGTGGTCGACTGCCGAAATATTGCGTCCTATGCACACTCATACCAGGCTGTTCACCCGAGATTTATTTCGTCAAGGCGTTTCTAGTTGCGGCGAGACCCTTTCATGAAAATTTAATCACCAACTTTCTCCTGCAAACGCGAAAATATTTTATTGACGCAGGCCTAAGTAGGGAGAAACGATCATTGTAATAAACTAGGAGAAATCAGAGCTCGCTCAGAAAGATATAAGTGTTCGTTTATTCCGCACTATGTTCTAGAGTGGAATAGTAGGGAATAATTGTGAAGGTGATTCTATGAACCTCTGCCAGGCACTTAAGGGTGTTTTGCTGATATTCATGTAGATGTAGGTGTGAGGTATATATATTGCCAAAGGTCAGATTTACGTTAAACGGAACAAGAATCCCATCCCTCGAAGCAGCGAAAGGAAACGCAGCACGTGTCAGCAAAGAGCTAACTGAAGAAGACTCGCAGCAACAAAAAATTTGTACGGAGCGTTGTAAGGGCAGATGAGGGGAGCATACTTACGGTGACAATAAGTAAATATGTCTATTCTCGAAGTAACTGTTTTGCAGCAATAGTCTCATTATTTTTTTGCCACACTTCCTACAGATATTTTTTTTATTAGACTTAGTGGTTCAAATGGCTCTGAGCACTATGGGACTTAATATCTGTGGTCATCAGTCCCCTAGAACTTAGAACTACTTAAACCTAACTAACCTAAGGACATCACACACATCCATGCCCGAGGCAGGATTCGAACCTGCGACCGTAGCGGTCACGCGGTTCCAGACTGAAGCGCCTAGAACCGGACAGCCACACCGGCCGGTTTTGACTTAGTGTGTTGAGCTTTTAATGTACGATTATACATCTTAACGATCAGATTGTGACATGAGTGTAAATTTGGTCAATACTTGTATGAAATACTGTGAACAAAATTTATCCTACTCCTTGAATTAGTTAGGCAGGCAACCGAGTACAGTTCACTGATAGAACGCTTTGGCCACGTTGTAACATAGACCAGTCCACAGAATTGCTTGTATCCCCCAGTAGCAGCGGCTGCAGTTGTAGCTGCCAGCACCTCTTCTTGTGCTCACGGTGGGTGCGCTGTCTGCTTGGTGCCGCAGAGCTCCCAGCTGGCAGTGGGCGCCTACTCGTGCTGCTGGCTGCAGTCCACGCCCAGGCTGAGACACGCCCTCGTGCTGGTGCTGTGCAGGGCGCAGAGGCCGCTGGGGCTCACCGCCGGCAAATTCTACCACATCTCCCGCGCCACCTTTGTACGGGTAAGTGCTGCACACCCATCTGTCTTACGTGTTGTTGTCTATGTACGAGGTGCATCCAAGTTCTAAGGCCTCCGATTTCTTTTCTAATTAATTACTCACCCGAAATCGATGAAACTGGCGTTACTTCTCGACCTAGTCGCCCTGCAGACGTACACATTTTTCACAACGCTGACGCCATGATTCCATGGCAGCGGCGAAGGCTTCTATAGGAGTCTGTTTTGACCACTGGAAAATCGCTGAGGCAATAGCAGCACGGCTGGTGAATGTGCGGCCACGGAGAGTGTATTTCATTGTTGGAAAAAGCCAAAAGTCACTAGGACCCAAGTCAGGTGGGTGGGGAACATGAGGAATCACTTCAAAGTTGTTACCTCGAAGAAACTGTTGCGTAAAGTTAGCTCGATGTGCGGGTGCGTTGTCTTGGTGAAACAGCACACGCGCAGCGTTTCCCGGACGTTTTTGTTGCAGTGCAGGAAGGAATTTGTTCTTCAAAACATTTTCGTAGGATGCACCTGTTACCGTAGTGCCCTTTGGAACGCAATGGGTAAGGATTACGCCCTCGCTGTCCCAGAACATGGGCACCATCATTTTTTCAGCACTGGCGGTTACCCAAAATTTTTTTGGCGGCTGTGAATCTGTGTGCTTCCATTGAGCTGACTGGCGCTTTGTTTCTGGATTGAAAAATGGCATCCACGTCTCATCCATTGTCACAACCGACGGAAAGAAAGTCCCATTCATGCTGTCAACATTGCTTGGCAACATGCCACACAGGCAGCTGTGTGGTCGTCCGTCAGCATTCGTGGCACCCATCTGGATGACACTTTTCGTATTTTCAGGTCGTCATGCAGGATTGTGCGCACAGAACCCACAGAAATGCCAACTCTGGAGGCGATCTGTTCAACAGTCATTCGGCGATCCCCCAAAACAATTCTCTCCACTTTCTCGATCATATCGTCAGACCGGCTTGTGCGAGCCCGAGGTTGTTTCGGTTTGTTGTCACACGATATTCTGCCTTCATTAAACTGTCGCACCCACGAACGCACTTTCGACACATCCATAACTCCATCACAACATGTCTCCTTCGACTGTCGATGAATTTGAATTGGTTTCACACCACGCAAATTCAGAAAACGAATGATTGCACGCTGTTCAAGTAAGGAAAACGTCGCCATTTTAAGTATTTAAAACAGTTCTCATTCTCGCCACTGGCGATAAAATTTCATCTGCCGTACGGTGCTGCCATCTCTGGGACGTATTGACAATGGACGCGGCCTCATTTTAAAACAATGCGCATGTTTCTATCTCTTTCCAGGCCGGAGACAAAAAATCGGAGGCCTTAGAACTTGAATGCACATCGTACCTTGAAAAAGCTTTTAACTCCTAAATACTCTAGAAAAAAGAAAGTTGTATATTAGAATTAATGATCTCAGTCTTCTTTATTTCAGTCATTACTTTTCCAGTGTATAGACTGAGCAGTGTTGGCGAGAGGCAACATCCGGTCTTACATTCTGTCTTACTCCTTCTTGATCTTCAATTCTTACTGTTCCATCTTCCTTATTTCACATGTTGTACACTATCCGCCCTTCCCTATAGAATACTCCTGATTTTATCGGACTTTGTAACACATAGCAGCATTTTACCTAGTCGAACGTCTTTTGGAAGGTGACGGACATTATAAGGGTCTTATGATATTTCTCTTAAGATATTTCTCCCATTGTCAAGTGTAGATTCAGACATATCCGTCTCATCCACTTACCTTTACTAAAACGTTCTTGTGCTCGTCGCCAAACAAAGTGAATGCAGCTGCAGTGATAGCATTCGGTTAATCGCAAACAGAGGACGTGTACTTTAAAATCAACGAGCTCGAAATACATTTTTCGATTGATATGATGGTTGGATCAAATAGTGGCAACAGTTTATTCACATCTCCGCAAAACTGTTCTCTGCTGTATTGGAAATGGCTATGTAAAAGCTGAGCTGGGAAGTTAAGGGAATTAGAATTAATGGAAGAAGGCTTACCAACTTGAGATTTGCTGATGATATTGCCTTAGTGGCCAAAGACTTCGCAGAGCTCCAAAGCTTAGTTACAGATCTTGAATCGGAATGTCAGCTGGTTGGCTCGAACATGAACCTTTCCAAAACAAAAGTAATGTCCAACAAATGGGTCCCAGCTGGAGGTGTGAAAGTCAATGACAGTCTATTAGAAGAGGTCAGTGAATATGTCTACCTTGGCCAGATTATTATTGTGAAGGGAGACATAAGGCCAGAAATCTATCGACGCATCAAGCTTGGCTGACTAGTATTTGGGATGAATTCAACATTATTCAGATCAAAAATGCCAGTAAATCTGAAGAAAGCAGTATTTGATCAATGCATTCTTCCTGTGATGGCGTATGGCTGCGAGACATGGACACTGAACTCATTTCCAAAGGGGAAACTTAGGACAGCACAGAGAGCCATGGAGATATCAGTGCTGGGCTATACAAGAAAGGATAGGAAAAGGGCAGATGACATCTGGTCTGTGACGAAGGTTAATGACATTTTAGAGACAGTAGGTTCCTTGAAATGGCAGTGGGCTTGTCACCTCGCAAGAAGAAAAGACAACAGATGGACGAAGCTAGTACTGGAGTGGAGTCCGAGAGGGCACCGGAGGCCTAGAGTAAGACCACCAGACAGATGGGACGAAGACATCAAGAAGATCGCTGGTAACACCTTGCAGAGAGCTGCCCAAGACCGTCCCACTTGGAGAAGACTGCTGAAAGCCTACCCGAATCCACGACTCGACTAGGTCACATCATTAAATGATTGAATTGGCTGATGATGATGATGATGATGATGATGATGATTTATTCACAACCAATACAAAAGAGTTACATGTTTGCACCTGTTACTGTCCTTCAAAGTAGTCACCAGCGTTGCATAGAACCCGTTGCCACCGATGTGGAAGGCGTACTATACCGTTAGCAGAGCTTGTTCTGTTGATTGCGCGAATGGAGCAATCTACTGCCTGTCGAATCTCTGGAACAGTTCTGAAGCGAATGCCAAGAAGTGGTTCCTTCATCTTCGGAATCAAATCAAAGTCACGAGGATTTCCGTCCAGGGAGTATGGGTAGTGCAGTACTTTCCAGTCCCATCGACCGAACGGAGTAGCAACAGATTGCGCTGTATGCTCCCGCGCATTGTCGTGCAAAATGATGGGTGGGTTGCACAGAAAGTTTCGTCACTTCTTTCGCAAAGCTGGTCTCAGGTGATGCTCCGAAAACGAATAGTAATACTGTGCATTGACAGTCTGCCGTGGAGGAACGTAATGCTTTAGGATAACACCATCACAATCGTACACGAGAATCTCCATAACTTTAGACCGCTCCATTCGCACCATCAGCAGAACATGCTCTGCTAACGGTATACTACGCCTTCCACTTCGCTGGCAATGGGTTCTACACAGCGCTGGTGACTAATTTGAAGGACAGTAACAGGTGCAAACATGTAACTCTTTTGTATCGGTCGTGAATAAATAGTTGTCACTATTTAAGTTCCAACACTCGTATTTTCCTTCCCATCAGCCATGAATTAAGAGACGTTCTTCTTAAAATACAAGAAGAAGCTCTAAATTATGCGAACGTGGCAGAAATCGGTAGACGTGATGATCATGTAAGGACGAACATATGATTACAATTTCAGAAAAATTGGTTGATTTTTTCAAGAGAAAGAGCATAACAAATTGAGAAAGGCAATAACGCGTTGGTTCACACCTGTCCCTTACGCAAGCACTTATTCGGCTTTGCACTCATCGAGAAAGTTGTTGGATATCTTCCTCAGGGACGTCGCGCCTAATTCTGTCCAACTGGTGACTTAGATAGTCAAAATCCCGAGCTGGTTGCAGCATCCTGCCATTAATACTCCAAACGTCGTCGTTCGTGCAGTGATATGGTAATGCTACCGGCCAATGTAGGGTTTGGCAAACGCAAAGAAAGGCTGTAGTAACCCTCGCCTTGTGGGGGTGCGCATTATTTCACTGAAACGTAAGGGCAGGATGCCTAGCCCTGAAGGGCAGCTAACGGAGCGCAGAATATCGTCGACGACCTGCTGTGCTGTAAGGATGCCTCAGATGACAACCAAAGGGGTCCTGCTGTAAAGTGGTTGTTGGGTCGTATGCACGGCGACAGTCAGCTCGATACCCGACCACCATTTCGACTGTCTCCCCACACGTCTCCGTGACTCATCGGGGCTCAGTTAGAAGTGGAACACATTACTGAAGACTGTCACAGTCCACTTAACGGTATTCCAGCACGACGACTTGTCTGGAGACGCTCCAGCGGTGGGATACCAACTTGATTAGTGGTTTCCATACGGCGTGACAACCAAGAGTGATTCAGGATCCCTTTGGCAATTATCCGTGGCTCCCTTGCGGTACAGCGGTACGTCGACGATATTCTACGCTATGTTACGGTGCCCTTCAGGCCAAGCCTCCATTGGTACCCAACACGGAGAAAGTTTCTTCTGCTTCTATTTGCGCTTCCCAGACCCTAACTTGACCAGAAACGTCGCCGGATCTCTCTCCACTTGAGAACGTTTGGAGTATTATGGCTAAGGAAGTCGAAACAACTTGAGGTTTTGACTATCCAATGCACCAATTGGACAGAAACTGGCACGATATGGTTCTGGAGCACATCCAGAAATTCTGTCAAACAGTGCCAAGCCAAATAACTGCTTGCATAAGGACCAGAAGCGGACCAAAGCGTTATGGACTTGCTCAATTTGTGATGCTCTTTCTCTTCAAAAAATTGTCCAATTTTTCTGAAATTGTAATACTTTGTTCGTTTCTACATGTCCATTACGTCTTCCGATTTCGATCCCCTTCCCATAATTCCTTCGTGATGCGTCTTTTTCATTTCTTAGAGTGTGTAACAGTGGAACATCCAGTTCTTGCTGTAATTTAAGAAGAATGTCGCATATTTCATGGCAAATAGGTTGGAAAATATCGATCGACAAATATAGTTTGTGCTGGTTGATTGTAAAGCACAAGCCCTCTTTGTACGACTAACCGAATACTATCCTTGGAGCTGCTTTCACAGTGTTTGGTGACGAATACAATAACGCTTTAGGTAAGTTGGACGGATAAGGAAAGACCTTCGACTGTGTAAAATGCTGCTAGGTGTTAGAAATTCTGATAAAGGTGGGAGTAATCTATACGGAAAGGCGGATAGTGTACAATATGTACAAAAAGAAAGATGAACAACAAGCATGGAAGATCAAGATGGCTATAGGATAGAGTGCAAGGCATAAAGTTACCTCTCTCCACACTGTTTAATCTTGAAAGAGCAATGACGCAGATAAAAAAGTTTAAGAGTAGTACTATGATCCATTTCATTTTGAGAACATGAATTCTAATACACCAATAACAGAAACAATGGAAATCTTAGAAAACAACTTAAAAATGCAATGTACTGTAACTTGACCGTATCAAAGGAAAAGTCATGTTGCCGATCGCGGTGGCCACGTGGTTTTAGGCGCTGCAGTCCGGAACCACGCGACTGCTACGGTCGCAGGTTCGAATCTTGCCTCGGGCATGGATATGTGTGATGTCCTTAGGTTAGTTAGGTTTAAGTAGTTCTAAGTTCTAGGGGACTGATGACCTCAGATGTTAAGTCCCATAGTGCTCACAGCCATTTGAATCATTATAAAATATAAAAAAAAGGTCAAGTTGTTGATGTCAATATCCACTTGTGACGTTGCTATTGTCACTGAAAGTGAGAAAGGACCGCAGGACTTGTTGAATAGAGTGAACAGACTAATGAACGCACACTCTCACAAGAGTAATCAGAAGAAAGGTAAAAGTCATGATAAGAATTACCTGAAATGAGGTTATCGTCAAAAATGGATACCATGAAATATATGAACGAATTTTTTGCTACATCAGAAATAAAGAAGGCATAAAATCACTATAGCAGGGAACATAACATTTCTGCCCAAGTGAATTCGGTTAGTATCAAATATAGTCCTCAATTTGTAGACGAAATTTCTGAAAATGTGTATTTGGAGCACAATACTGTATGGTAGTGAATCATGGATTTCGGGAAGAAATGGAAGAGAAGAGAATGGAACCATTTTAAATCTAGTTCTGTAGCAGGAAGTTTGATGGAGTGGTAGGAAAAGGAATGTAACAGTTGTCCACAGGATGCCGAAGAAAGGACAGAATGATAGGATGTTTCTTAAGACTGCAAGCAATGGATTATATGGCAGCATAGGTAGATGTTGACGGTAAAAACTGCAGGGAAAAACAACGATAGGAATATATCCAAGAACCAGTGGGGACACAGGGTACAAGTGCAAGTCTATGATGAAGAGGTCCGGACAAGAAAAAAATTCGTGACTGGCTGCATCAAATCAATCAAAAGACTGATGGCTAGAAAAATAAATAGGAACGCGTGATAGTGATGGCTGGAGAGTAGTTATTGCAATGAAAACGATACGTCGATACAAGAGAGAAAACTTTGGCTCATCACGATAACCTGAATTGTAATAAACAACCTATGCAGTGCAAGAAATTAACCATAGGCCAAAATAGTCACACACATTTAATCTGGAACGAAAATCACGACAGATGTGTTTCCGGTCAAACAGAATTTACCTATTGCGTAATATGGAGCCGGGGACGTAAGTATTACTCGAGATTCCAGTGAACTTTTCTGTTGTTCCAATTCAGTGGAGTGAGGAGAATTGTTTCATACAGTCACTTATTTTAAGATCCAGCCTTATTGATCAAGACTCATATTTTTTATAGAAATTACTGCTAAGTTTGTGTCATTATTCGACGATAGTTAAATCAGCTAATTAAAAAAGAAGTAAATTAATTAAATTAACGCTGTAAATATTAATAGCTCATCTTCCAAAGCCACCAGTAATTCCCAAATATAGAGATAACGATCTTCCTTAACTACTACAATTTATTTATCTACTTGGTCTCCTTGAATGGCTAGGTATCACGGAAACTCAGGAAAGTCTTCTCACATCGTGTGCTTGCATGTGAATCCAGTAGTATTTTCTGTTCGGTCTCTACAAATATTCTACACGGCTTTCTTTTAGAAAAATAAGTTGCTTGTATCTGTTAAATATACTTTTTCTCATGGAATGTATATAGCTTGATTCAGAAGAATGTAAAATGAGGGTACATCCATAACAGTGGTGCTTAAAATTGTGTGGGTGATTAAGAAGAGAGAGAATAAAAAGTTGCCGGTCCGGTTCGTTTACACGGGGTTCATTCATTTAAAGTACGACAAAGGGAAATGCTCTCGGTAATAGTCTTAGACAGTACGTCAAAAAGACACAGGTGTTTTATGGTGGCGGTTTTTTTATTACTACTTTTCAACTTTTTGAAATTAAATATTGAAGCTTTGGAATTAAATTACCACCATATTTTTAGCTAGGCTTCTCTACCGGGATTATATGCTGGCGAGTGTAATTTTGGGACGTGATTTATGCATAAAAGGTATCGGACTTCGTTTTGCAATAAGTGAAATTTCAGATGCCCGTTCTACACTCCTGGAAATTGAAATAAGAACACCGTGAATTCATTGTCCCAGGAAGGGGAAACTTTATTGACACATTCCTGGGGTCAGATACATCACATGATCACACTGACAGAACCACAGGCACATAGACACAGGCAACAGAGCATGCACAATGTCGGCACTAGTACAGTGTATATCCACCTTTCGCAGCAATGCAGGCTGCTATTCTCCCATGGAGACGATCGTAGAGATGCTGGATGTAGTCCTGAGGAACGGCTTGCCATGCCATTTCCACCTGGCGCCTCAGTTGGACCAGCGTTCGTGCTGGACGTGCAGACCGCGTGAGACGACGCTTCATCCAGTCCCAAACATGCTCAATGGGGGACAGATCCGGAGATCTTGCTGGCCAGGGTAGTTGACTTACACCTTCTAGAGCACGTTGGGTGGCACGGGATACATGCGGACGTGCATTGTCCTGTTGGAACAGCAAGTTCCCTTGCCGGTCTAGGAATGGTAGAACGATGGGTTCGATGACGGTTTGGATGTACCGTGCACTATTTAGTGTCCCCTCGACGATCACCAGTGGTGTACGGCCAGTGTAGGAGATCGCTCCCCACACCATGATGCCGGGTGTTGGCCCTGTGTGCCTCGGTCGTATGCAGTCCTGATTGTGGCGCTCACCTGCACGGCGCCAAACACGCATACGACCATCATTGGCACCAAGGCAGAAGCGACTCTCATCGCTGAAGATGACACGTCTCCATTCGTCCCTCCATTCACGCTTGTCGCGACACCACTGGAGGCGGGCTGCACGATGTTGGGGCGTGAGCGGAAGACGGCCTAACGGTGTGCGGGACCGTAGCCCAGCTTCATGGAGACGGTTGCGAATGGTCCTCGCCGATACCCCAGGAGCAACAGTGTCCCTAATTTGCTGGGAAGTGACGGTGCGGTCCCCTACGGCACTGCGTAGGATCCTACGGTCTTGGCGTGCATCCGTGCGTCGCTGCGGTCCGGTCCCAGGTCGACGGACACGTGCACCTTCCGCCGACCACTGGCGACAACATCGATGTACTGTGGAGACCTCACGCCCCACGTGTTGAGCAATTCGGCGGTACGTCCACCCGGCCTCCCGCATGCCCACTATACGCCCTCGCTCAAAGTCCGTCAACTGCACATACGGTTCACGTCCACGCTGTCGCGGCATGCTACCAGCGTTAAAGACTGCTATGGAGCTCCGTATGCCACGGCAAACTGGCTGATACTGACGGCGGCGGTGCACAAATGCTGCGCAGCTAGCGCCATTCGACGGCCAACACCGCGGTTCCTGGTGTGTCCGCTGTGCCGTGCGTGTGATCATTGCTTGTAGAGCCCTCTCGCAGTGTCCGGAGCAAGTATGGTGGGTCTGACACACCGGTGTCAATGTGTTCTTTTTTCCATTTCCAGGAGTGTATTTTGAAAGCAAACCAATCGTATTCTACTGATTGGTGTCGTTAATATGCGGTCATTCACCAACAGACAAAGTATGCCACATTTACTTACCAAATTCAGGAGAAAAACCTGAGAAGAAAGGTATTGTTATTCTTAATTACAAACATAATCAAATTAAATAATTATTATTATCATTACGCAAAATGAGTACAAATAACACAATCTCTACTCAACTGCGACCGTACCGGATAATGGGTGATTAAGAAGAGAGAGAATAAAAAGTTGCCGGCCCGGTTCGTTTAACATAGATCATATTAACAGAGAGGTTTTATTATAATCGCAGTGTCTATTAAGCAGCGATAAAATCGCCGTAGCCCTACTGCGAGAAAACACATAGTCACTAAATCCGCTAACACTTGGGGAACATCATAAAGCCCCTAAAGTTTTTCAAGTGTTTAAGAAAAAAAATTAAAAATTTACATCACTTCATTAATTTTTAGTGTTTAGATTGTCTGTTTTATTTTTTCATTTTTATTTGTTTCATTTTATTAGTTTGAGATGGAGCCTGTTTTAGCTTTGTCAGGAATGTAATTTGCCTTCTCATTCGGGTACGATCCTGCCGCAAACTGGCGAAACGATACGAAAGGCATGGTCATCCAGTTCCTTTCTCATAGTATTTAAAAACGTTACACACTGACCAAAGTCAGATAATTTAGTACAGTTAATCATGATGAACAAATGACATCGTCAGAAGAAAAAAAACGTTAACGTAGTAACATTTCGCTCTTTTGACAGTTTACATTAATCACTCGGATGAACATTATTCATTCTTTCTCGACGGTTATAAAGGCGACGCATTGCAGGCGAAGTCAGTCGTGCTGAAGCATTCGTCGTTGCTGTGGTGTAGAGCGGTCACGGCGGCGTCCTCGCGATGTTGACAAATCTGCATACGTGTGAGCCACGGCGATCTGCGTTGTGTGTGATGGAGCAACAAGATTGCGGAGTTCTGGACCGGTTGTGCTCGACAGGATCTAGTCAGCTCAGGATACTGGGTTACATGAAAAATTCGTAGATTGGGGCCAGTAACACAATTTTTAATACACACTCCCTAAAAAGAATTTTGAAGTAGGTAGCTGTAATTACTTGCAAACCTAATTTACATCAGTTTGTTCGGTGTTAGCTATGGGTTACATGGTACACATATTTGCGTTGTGATACAGAGGGTGTGATGTATGGTTTTTGTTCATGCACTTTACTGTCAGCTGACTTCAACACCGTTACTGCACAAACACGTTCATGTTATTTTCTGTTTCCGCACATTCATTAGTGTTCTCAGAATACCGTACATTACACATGTTTGCAAAGTGTTTATCAAAGTTTTGGTTTCTTAAGCGCTTTGCTTCGCGTCGGTTTGTAATAGTCACACGTGACGTCACATCGAAAGAAGTTCTATCGCTACAGTGTGTTCCACAGTTTATGCGCGATACACACTGTCTGAGTTTCAAGTAACAACACTTCACTTTGTTCCACTTTAGCGGATCATCACATCACTTCAGTGCTGTCGTATGGGTGAGTACACAAATTAAATTCACTTGACACTAAGAGTGCCGTCCAACCGACGTAGTGAAAAGTGTATGTATTTATTTCAATATTCGAAATAGTATTATCATGTATACAACGTCTCTTAATATCACACATTTACGTGCACTACTTCCCCACTGACAGTTCTGTTTGTCATAGACAACTTATTACTCCGGCCACGTCGGTACGTGTTATATCACTTACAATCGAGATCAGACGAAAACCCTACAGATTGTGTACTATGTTGTAGGTACCAACTGTATCATTTACATAGTGTTTTATATTCGATAGCTTTCTTTTTCCTCTTACCATTCTTCGCGACATTAATTTTCGTTGTGTGGCTGTTTGTGGTATTCAAGCCTAGCTTTAAAGTGTTTTGTCACTATGTAATGCGAGTTTATTCATTACTACTGGAGCTAAGGACATCACTGACTGTTTTTATCTCACACAAACTGGTGTGTACCGTTGAAATTAGTCGCGAGAGTTAGTGCAGAATACGAATCTGCTTATGGCACAATGTTGCCATTCCACTACTACCTGACTCAAATCTCAATATTTCTAGCATTTCAATTATAAAAACATGACTCACGGTAGCTTGCTGTTCATGTTTGCAAACTACACGCTAGGCATAAACAGAAAAGTATTATATCCTACTAATCGTTGCATCTGGACAAAACTTAAAATCTACTAATAGAAAAACTTTGACATCTGTATGGCCTATGCCTTACTTTCCTTACCTAGAATTGCATACCAAAAGAAATGGAATAATTACAACCATGAGAATGGAACTAAGATTACATCAAAATGAGATTCTTGTTACTTTTTTCTTCATAATGTTAATGTAACGATTTTAATTAAAAGATTATTTCTGAATTTCTACTACTATTGTGAAAGGTTGTTGTTCAGCAAAAGGTTTATTAAGATCTACTTATGCACACGAAGAAAATAAATTCGTCTTAAGACTACTGTGTACACTGTGGGAAGTCTTACATACTAGCATATTTACAAATTCTCATAATATTTACATAGGTACATCCACTCTAGGAAATGTTTGCTCAGTAAACTATTTCTTTATATCTTGTTGTAATATGCAACGGATTTCACTCGCTACAGCTTCTCTGTTGCCCCACGGGGCAGAATAGGTAGAGTGGCAAAATGTTTCGTGAGGCTTTACTTGCAATGCATACACATATCCTTTAATTATACTGGTCCTTTCATCAAAAACAGGTATATATTTGATTAATAGGTTAATTAGTCTGTTTTGTTCTACAGTGCTTAAATAAACTGATTCACAAACTTTGCTTCGCATTTCCTGTCTGCAAGACTGCACTTCAAACTGCTGTTGACTGGGCTGTGCTTGATATGACAACAGGAAATGGATTGTCACATTCGGACTCCTTGACATAACATACTGTGAACCGGCTTGCTTTTAATGAATGGTAGGGCTCTCCCCTTCCCATTCACTTTTAACACACATTTGCCACATGAAAGGTTAATTACTGCATCTCTTTCTTGTAAGGTATCTACTCCCCATATGCAGCTCAATGATAAACCTTCACAAACAAGGAATTTGCACTCTATAGCTCCATTACCTTCCTCAACTAATACATGAGTCTGCATACGTACTCCCTTCGACTTATTCCCAAACGCACCGATGATCCTACAATTGTGTACCGGCAACGTATGTGGTGTCTGAAGTTCACAAATCATATTATAGAATTCTAAAGCCATACAACTTGTAGCCACGCCTGTGTCGACAGTAACTCTGGTTGGTATTCCACCTACTACTGTATGGATTGTTTCCTTTTCTGTTAGTTTACACAAATGGTTTTCTTCGCAAAGTTCATCACTCAGATTTTTGCATGATTATCTCTTATTAAATATACGCTCTCACGACATTTGTCCCCTGCTTCTTCCGCTACCGCCATGTGAGGGCTGTAGGAGGTCGCATTTAGTTTCACGCCTCTGAAGTGCTGGGTGTCGTGTTGCCCACCACTTCTATAACTCTTACTGGTGGCTGTTGCCTCCAGTTTTGTCCAGAATTGTTGTGTTCAGCGGCACTGTTCGGTGGTGCAGGAGCGCTACCTGACTGTGTATTGGTTCCTGTGTTAGGATGCCAATTACTGTTTAACTGCTGCGGTATCGGTTGCCAGCGGTTTGGTTGATTACTGTTATTAATATGGTAATTACCGTACCCTGGATGATATCTGTTGTCTTGCCCACGCCTCTTATTAAAAGGAGGAGAATTTTTTCCATCCCTTGGTCCTAGATTATTGTTACCATTGTAAGATTGAGGCAAACTACTTCACATTTTTGTTACCATTACCGTTTTTATTGTGGTATTGGTAACAGTTATTACTGTTGCTACTCAATACCTGAGCATTACTTCCCCCGTTCAATTTCGCTTCTTCATGCGACAGGTCAATAGAATAAACCGTTGACATGAAAAGTTCTACATCTGAATCTGGTACATGAAGTAGCTTTTCTTTTATTGATATAGGTAATTTCGATTTTAAAAGCCATATGACTTCTTGTTTGGGCATTGGTTCATCCCAGTATTTCGTCTTGTTTATATACTTCGCAAAATATTTACTCAGTGTACCTGCTTTACTACTGTACGTCTCGGGATTATATACCTCATGCCTTTAACGTTCTTGTGCTTTTGCTGACCAATACTTATTTAGAAAAGCTTTCTCAAATTCCTCATAACTATGGCAATAATCTTTTACTTCAATCGCCCGTAAGGATCCATCACCTTGAATATAGTTAGTGACAAACTGTATTTTCTGTTTACCGTTCCATGTCTTTAGTAGTATACCACGGAAACTTTTGATAAAATTGGCAGGGTGTGGTATTTTGTGATCTGCTGTAAAATTTTGGAATTGTCAGTATTTTAGTAAACTCTCTTCCACAAGTATATTAGAAAGGGAACTGGCCGCCCCCTGTTCACAAGCTACGTGAACGGTTTGCGGACTGGGCATTGTTTCCGAGCAATTAATAGGTATCGTAGCTCGAGATGTCGCAAGCTGCGCCTGTCGCAACTTACTGACACGTCAATCAGCCTCGCCTGTTGCGTTTTTTATCGCTGCCAGCTCCCTTTCTAACGAGTCTACTTCTTGTGAAAGTGTCTTTTTCCATTCGGAAACATGTTCGGAGTTTTCAGCTAACATGTTTGCTACAGACAAAGCTTCGTTTGTCGCTTTCTTTACCGTTACAGGCTGTTCGTTCCGTAAACATTCTTGAAACTGGTCGTCTTTCATATTCAACCAGTTTATAAAGTCAAGAATAAACTGATTGCCTTTCTCTACAAACGTCGCTTCTACAGATTTCTCCTGTTCGATAGCGAGTGCCTGTACCTGTGTAGATATTTGTTGCACATAATTTTCTAATCTACTTTGTGCTGCATTAACTTGCGCGACCTGCTTGGTTACATCTTTGACAGCTTCGGGCAAGTACTTGTATGTTCTTCGCATTTCGTCAAATTCATCGCTAATATTTTTGAAGTTAGTTTCAGTTTTACTGAATTTTCTATCAATATAATGTATCTTAAATACACCAAAGGAACAGTCTGGTTGATGAAGTTAATTATAGAGAACCAGGGTCTGGAAGTACCGCAAATACATTTATGAACGATACACAACTTGTCACATTTTACAGATTGGTGCAGTGGTAAAATACATGGTGCAGTAATGGACAAATGACTGAGAGTCTATCCCTGATACATTAATTGAAAGTGAAATTTACAATTTACATGCAGACATGGGTTCTATCAATTATAAGATTAGCTTCACCATGGAAAAAAGCAAAATTCTTAAACATTAGCAATAAGGCTTATAACAAAATAGATCAACGAATACCACAGACTGACGACCGATACATTAAAATACCAAACATCATATCAGTCGAACTAACAGAAATAGGCATCACTTAGACACATGCGCCAATAACTGCACACATTACCACTAGGCACAGACAGCCACCAAACAGAACTGAATACCGCACTATAACTAGCAACAGACAGTCGATACAGTTACCATGTAGTAATAATTTTGAGGAATAAAATTACGAATCACTCAGTTGTTACCACAAAAAGACGAAATCTTACGGAAACAAACGTTGAATTCACGAGTGTAGCAACTACTCAGAGTGCGAAAAAAAATGAAAACAATACATGGCATACAATAACACGCAACCACATACAGTCACACACACACACACACACACACACACACACACAAACACACACAGACACGCACGCACACACACACACGCACACAAACGCGCGTGCGGGCGCATACGTATACTTGAATAAATTAGAAGATAACGCATGTGGACATGAGAGATAACAAGATGAAATTAAATTTGACACCAGAAATTACAGAAAACGTACTCAACTTCTGGTTGTACACTGACAGCAACACTTGACTGAAGTCACCTCTAGGGAGTCGGATATGGAAATCACTTGCGTAATCAATAAGAAACAACTGATCGCCGTACAAGAAAACTATTAAATTCAACATCCATAACAGAAAAGAAGGAACTCACAAGTGATCTGACAATCCTGGTAATCGACCATTTTTTAAAACTATAAATCACATGGTACAATGTCAGATGTAGACAGATGATCATACAACTCCTCATCACACATTACCGCAACCCTCAGTTCACATCGCACATTTATCCTTCCTTCACCTTCTGGGCGGCTAAATTATCTCTCAGATTCACAGCCATTCTCATCTTCCTACATCACGTACGTCCTCTGAATACCGGATACACGGTCCTTAATTTTCATACACATATAGACACCAACTGCCTGTCTCTGTCTCTCTCTCTTTTACTGTCTGTCTCCTTTGTTGACTGGCTGTATTTTCCTAGTATTCTATCAATCACTGTTTCATGATTTACCTAGAAATTGAAGTATGTGTTCTTTCTGTTTCATATCGACAAAATTTATTTTTGCCCAGATATTTGTGTGAATGGACTAATCCCAGTTGAGACTCCATATTGTAGACACAGTACAGTTTGAGTTTTCGCTTTGTCAAGTACTCACATTACCTTAAAGCAAGTTGCCAATCTCTGTAACACTTTGAAACCATATCGCGATTCGATAGAATATTTAGGCAGTTTCTTCAGTCAGCATTTGTCAGTACTCCATCGTCTGTAGAAATCTTCGGTTGCTATTACATAATCTGTAAGGTTATTAATACACGATTAAGCGTCCTAATACACTTGACGCTAACTTTGATTTTACTCACAGCCTTTATATATGACTAGAATTTCTTTCGATTTTGTGAAAGTCCTTCGACAATATTCTGCTATGCTAATCGTCGAAGGCTTTATGCATTGCCCTCTTGACAGTGAAACACACATTCAGTTCAATATCTCCATATCTATAGTCCTGTGTTTTGCTTAACATCTGTAATGCAATAGTCCATTTCCTTACAAATTTATTTATAGAGACTGTATACCATCATCAGTTACTCTACTAGGTTCATATATACCCACCCTACTACGTCTTTATCTAATTTACTGAAGAGGTAAGTCTTCATATTTGTTTTAGCTGTCTTTGGGCTTTTGTAAATATTGTTGCCTCAATTACTTTTCGTTCAGTGATACCAGTTTCTAGCTGAACATCCTCAGTGAGGTCATATACTATTTTTTCCATTGTGAATGAACTTCTGAAGTATCTTTTCAGTGTGTTAGGTTCCTACCAAAGTTTATAGTGATTTTGTTTCGCATGTTGATATTCTGGTTGCTTTGGGTTAATCTATCGATTGTCATTTTTTATTTGTAGATTATTGTTGCTATTTGAGTTCGCGTTTTGTCGTATTGCCATTTGGAGATAGTGAATGGAGCTTGGGCACTAGAAAACTGAGAGCTGGGTGGAGAAATCGAAGCATTTACGACACATTCGTTTAAATTCAACAGAGGTGTGAAAGTAGTGGAGTCACATGTGTAAGGGGATAATGGCACTGGACGGAGTACGGCATGAAAATGGTTTTGACTTTAGTGACTTCACATTCAGGAAGACCTTCAAGGTCTGATGAAAATGCTTTAAAAACATTAATCCACATCATTGTACAAGAGAACAGAAAAAGTGACGAAATGTGATTACTTCACTATCGTGAGGCATTTGAATGCAATGAGGAAGGTTCAAAAATCGGGTGTACGGGTACCGCATGCTCGAGGCCGAAACCAAAAAAATCTGCTGGTGGACATATGTGTTCGTCGGCTTCGTCGTCATCAACACCGACCATTCCTATCCTGTATCGTTACTGGTGATGAGAAATTGTGTCATTATACTAACTTAAGGAAAACAAAGAAACTTTTTAGCGCAAACAAAACAGCATCTCCCCGTACAAAATACGGGTGCTCGTCCACAAACGATACTGTTATTCATCTGTTGGAACAGTGATGGTGAGGTGTACTACGAATTACTTCCCCGAAGTGCAGACCTCACTGCTGGTTATGGTTGTTGTTAACAAATGAGACGTCTTGCAGACGTAGTCCAAGAACAGTGACCAGCAAGACTGTGTAAAGTGATGTTATTCCACGATAACGCTCTCCCTCAATATAGAAGAGTGATAAAAAACACTATACAGGAGTTGGTTTGGGAAGTCACACCGCACGCATCTAGTTCACCTGATTTTGCGCCCTGAGATTTTCACTTTTTCTGCTTACTGTCGAACAGCCTTGAAGGATCTTTCCTTCCGGCGAAAATGCGCACCGAAGATGGCTCGACGAGTTCTTGTCCACAAAAACACGTGATTTCTACAGTCACGAAATCGAAAAATCACACCAGCATTAGCAGACTGTTGTACATAGTGGAACAGAATATATTATTGATGACTTCAGTTTCTGTTAGGTATATCTGTTGTGTTTATTTAACTTATGGGAGAATGCTATGAACTTATGCACCGACCTAACAATTTTGAGAGTGTGCATTTCACAGAGTTTCGCGGGATGCAAATTTTCTGTAGTTTCTGCTCCGCTATTGCAGTAAAAATACATTAACTCTTAAATATAAACCTGTGGCGTATTTCATATCGACAAAATTTGGATAAAAATTCGATCGAAGGTAACGTGAACAAAAGAGCGAGGTGTAACGCACCCTCTCCTGCTTTTGTCTCTAAGTTAGTACAGATTCCAAACAGGTACGAGTGATACTCTTTCAGTTACTGAAAAAAGAAAGATCTAATCATATAGAAAGAAAATAAAAACATGTGTTTGAAACAAAACATTTAAATATGTTGGAAACGGACAATCATAGTTACAAGGAGAATAATACCGTAAAAACACTGAAGAAATACTTCTTGACGTATATAATAAAATCCATACTCCTACCTCTTCGTTTAGTTTTATGCAAGTACAGTAAACTATTCCTTACAGGCTTAACAAAATGTGTAAGGTCCTGATCGCTTGCATCGTGACTTACAAACCATTAGGTGGTCCTTAACTTTATAGTCATAATTGTTAGATTAGATACACCAAATAGCTGCTAATAACGAGTAACCTTTATTTACAATTGCATCAGACTGTTTCGCCTTTATCGCCATTTTAAAGTACCTGCAATTACAATTTTGTTGAGAATAGGTATGGATATGAATGTCATCCATTTCAAAGTAGCTGTCTTGTACTTGCGTCTAGATTGATGTGACGTCCATATTGCGTCGTTAGTGGATTGTTTTGTAACTGTCACTGCTTTAATAAGATCGTAAATATTGTTGTCAAGATGTTAAAATTAAACGTTAATTACGACGTGACAGCAGTTTGACATTTCCGCTGTTACGACGCTATATGTTTACAAAGATTGTACAGATGAACAGCGATATTATTTGACTAACTAAAATTTGTTACGATTATCTTTGGTTGTTGCATATGTTACTTCCGACTTGCCCATTTTCGTGTTCTATAAGTTCAATAAAGTTTTTAAGGTAGCATTTGCTTCTATATTCTGTATATTCGTTTAATATTTCCTGTGGGTATTTTGTCGTGTACATATAAATTTCTAATTCCTCAAGAATGTTCATTGCAAAACCTTTTGTCTTCTGGGGATAATCTGCAGTTCATTTTCGATCGTGTCAGAAGAGTACTTTTGATTTTTCAAGTGTAAAAGAAGCTCAACTCATTATATTTGCTCCCTCTAGTGTGTTCTTTAAATCTCATGTTAAAATTTCTTCCTGTTTGTATAATGTAAAAGCTATTACAGCTGACACATGTTATTTTATATATGCCTGGGTTATATTTCGATGTTCTAGTGGTGGCGGAAAGTGATTTTATTGAAAGGTTGTTATTAGTTCGAAAGGCTAGTCGAATATTTGTGGCATTAATTTTGTTGAAGATTCTACCAAGGTAGACGGCCGGTACTTATCTTATTTTCTGTGGCGGTGATGTTTCTCGAGCTAGGCACATCCCGCTATGTATTGTGTTCTGCTTTTGTGTTTTATATTCGTAATATAATTTTGTGATTATGTTGGGGTCAAAAAATGTGTAGAGGATATATAACAAAGTGTGTTAAGTTCTCCTTGAATTGCTGGGTTTTCTAATGGGAGGTTATTTTATCTATGAATCATTGAATGGAAAATGGTAGCTTATGAGCTGTTGGGTGACAGGAATTGTCATTTATAATAATGTCAGAAATGGTATTATTTCTATAGATATGAAATGTGTGGCGATTATTATTTTTGTCAATTGTGAGGTCTAGATAGTTAATGGTACTGTCTTTCTCAGTTTCCATAGTGAATTTAATTTTAGGGTGCAGTTGGTTGAGTTTTTGGTGGATATTTCCGATTGTGTGGCTGCCATCTAACAACATGAGGGTATCCTAAACATACCTAAAATAGTATACAATTTCGTTGAGAATAGGCCAATCTGAGTTAAGGAGTTTATTTTCCAGAGAATTTAGCAAAACATCGACTAATGTGCCTGCTACACTACTACCCATTGCTACTCCATCTGCTTGAGTATAAATTTTGTTGTTAAATTCAAAATAATTTTGTACTTATGCTGTCTCCAAAAGATTTATAATTTCAAGTGTTCCAGCCAGGAATATTTTCCTATATTGTAACAGGTTATATTTTATTATACGGAATGTTTCCTGTACTGGCACATTGGTGTATAGATTAGTGACATCAAATAAAACAAATTTACCATTAGGTGGTATCTGAAAGACTTTTATATCTCTTACCACACTACGCAAATTTTACATTGTATACTTTTGGTTGAATGTATAAAGTTTTGTTATTAGAGTGTTTAGTTTTTTGCTTATCCGATATGCTGGGCTATTTATGCAATTAATTACAGTGCGAATGGGGACTGTCGGTTTATGTGTCTTTGGTTGGGCTCCTAATTTTGATGTTGTTGGATTCATTACTGTGCATGTTCTTTCCTCATCTTCAGTGAGAATGGTATTACAGTTTTTGATGGCTCTCTTAATTTTAGCTGTACATCTGTTGTTAGGATTTTGTGCTAATTCTGTGATATTGTTAGGTTCAAAGAATGAAATGACCTTATCTAAATAGTCTTTTTTGTTAAGTATGACCACACTATTCCCTTTATCAGCTTTTAATGCTATAGCACCATTTAATAGCCGTTTATGGTTAACGTTGTGTCGAATTTTCTGTTCTGTCTTGGGCTGCTATTTGTTGGTATTCTAACTGCTTAATTCCCTGTCTATAATGTTTGTAATGTTAACTGTAATTTCATTTTGTTTTCTGTACGAGAGATTAGCTACATCTACTGCAACTTTAGCAGTGGCTATCAAATGCTTTACAGAATTTTCCTGTAGTGTTGGAGCTATGCTGTATTTCAGACCTTTAGTAAGGGGATTTGTTTCGTTTATATGAATTCTGTAGTTGTGAAATTTCTAAATGTGGGGAAAACTGAAAATCAGATTCATATTCATGTGTGGGTTGCTGTATGTGATGCTGGATGTGTACAGGTTTTTCGAGTTTCTTGTTATTGCTACGTCGAATATGTCTGTTTGTGTTCCATATATATCTGTCTAAAAACTGTGCAGTGTAATCAAAAGTTAAAGGTCTTACACTGTTACTTAACTTTAGATGTGCTACATAGAGTTCTTGATTCAGTGTTTCTTTTCTACGTAATTTGTCCTCTATTTCTTGTCTTATCCACAGTCTTCCTGCACAGGTCTTGGTTTGAAGTACAAGATCTTGTATTGCTATTACTTACGGTCATAGTTTATTGTCCTAATTAAAGTTCGAAACAGTAGAGCTATCCATTCTAGGTGTGGTTTTTAATGGATTCCAACATTTCAACAACTGTGTAATTACGTTTGTATGCATGACGTGAGGAAATGGGACAGCATGAGATACAGGCCTACTGCATATCAGACAGTAATGAAACTGTATGTGATGTGGCAGTCGTTAATCATTTCTTAATTGCAAGAACTCACATGCTGAGTCGTCTGCCATAATTTCAGGAATACGGTTTATGGGAATTTTGTTAAGAACAATGAACAGTGGCATCTTACATTGAATTAAATGATAATTTCAGCACCTACAGAAAATGATGATTATTGAGATATGGATTACAGGTGCGAGTATTTCATAAAGCTGAGACGAAGCTGGAAAGTAATGAAATTTCAAATACACAGTTCTTGTATTACAACAGTAAGCGAGAATTTCCAGCAAACTATAATACTAAAATCTACAACTTCTTAAATTAAATAAAAATATACGGAGATGTCTTCGACAGTGTGACAAACTACTGAAAACGTTTCCGAAAAAATCAAACTAGTCATCAAATATCATCCGATAACTTTCAAGACGGTACAACACTTAGCAACAAGATGAAAATTCTTCAACGACTCGAAGATTTTTACTTGGTTCAGTAGGTAGAACAGAAACGTAAATAAGCATTGAAAACAATAAATGAATCCGATATGACATGTATAAAACACACCCAGGTATGAAGAAAGGAACGTCGTCTCTGGATTGCGACGATTCAACACATGTGGTTAAAGCCAAAGGCGAAGGGAAAAGAGTTTGCCGAACTAGTCATAGAGTGTTCATGAAGAATGATTGTTCACCAAAGCTGGAATTGTTAATGCTCTATTTGGAAAGAACAGTGACAGACAAGACATAAAGTTTTGCAGCCTTATGGACACTATCGTCATCACAGGTGTTCGATTTCCATCACACAAAATAGCACTCTCCCTGTATATGGGGACACAAAACAGTAGACTGTTCGCAAGTCGTGAAGGAAAGTATAGATCTGAATACATCTACATCTACATCTATACTCCGCGAGCCACCTTACGGTGTGTGGCGGAGGGTACTTATTGTACCACTATCTGATCCCCCCTTCCCTGTTCCATTCACGAATTGTGCGTGGGAAGAACGACTGCTTGTAAGTCTCCGTATTTGCTCTAATTTCTCGGATCTTTTCGTTGTGATCATTACGCGAGATATATGTGGGCGGTAGTAATATGTTGCCCATCTCTTCCCGCAATGTGCTCTCTCGTAATTTCGATAATAAACCTCTCCGTATTGCGTAACGCCTTTCTTGAAGTGTCCGCCACTGGAGCTTGTTCAGCATCTCCGTAACGCTCTCGCGCTGACTAAATGTCCCCATGACGAATCGCGCTGCTTTTCGCTGGATCATGTCTATCTCTTCTATTAATCCAACCTGGTAAGGGTCCCATACTGATGAGCAATACTCAAGAATCGGACGAACAAGCGTTTTGTAACCTACTTCTTTCGTCGATGAGTCACATTTTCTTAGAATTCTTCCTATGAATCTCAACCTGGCGCCTGCTTTTCCCACTATTTGTTTTATGTGATCATTCCACTTCAGATCGCTCCGGATAGTAACTCCTAAGTATTTTACGGTCGTTACCGCTTCCAATGATTTACCACCTATGGCATAATCGTACTGGAATGGATTTCGTCTGGGTGAAGTCGTTGGCTTCCGTATGTATTTACAAAGATTTTGTTCCAGATTCAGCAAAAACTGTTGTGTCAACAATCATGGGACAAATGGCTCTGAGCACGATGGGACTCAACAGCTATGGTCATCAGTCCTCTAGAACTTAGAACTAATTAAACCTAACTAACCTAAGGACAGCACACAACACCCAGTCATCACGAGGCAGAGAAAATCAACAATCATGGAACAAGATCCTGATTCAATCTACAATTGAATTCTGAAAAACATACACGTTGTACTGCTGCATTCATTACAGTTTTCCGATGTTAGGGGAAATTCGAAGTTCGAAGATGAGTCAGGAAAATGTGTTCCATATCATGAAAACTACTTGTAGCAGTTCAAGAGAATGTTTGCAGATTTTTTATATAGCAAAATTAAGAAAGAATAAATGCTAATGGAGTATATCGTAACCATTTTCCTTGACCTAATGAGGTTTTTATTTAACCTGTAGCGCAGGTAAACTTTCGGAAGATCTGAAACAACTTCATAGAAGATATTTCAAAATAGGCCTCAATATCAATCGTAAAAACACTGGAATATGTATTAATACATCCTAAACAAAACAGTACAGATAAACATTGAAGTAATAGACATGACTGAGTGATGAGATTTTGATGTAGGTCAGCCGAAGCGGACGACTAGATTTATAAAATACAAACAGGAGAATTTTTTATAAAATTAAACACTGTTTCAAAATCAAGAAGCTGCAGGGTAACCAAAACACAAATGACCAAGAAAAAAAGTTATGCACCCTAACATAGGCAACGAAGCTTATATCATCCACTGCTGGTGCAGATGATATAAGATTGGATGCTTGGCCTAAGATGCATGAAATAATCTCGAGCCATTTTTATTTTGGTCCCCCTGCAGTTTGTCTTAAATGTGAAGTCTACCGTCCACATGCAATATTGGCCTTACCTGTGACACTGTTACTTGGAAAATTATGCCGAGAACATTCAAAATCTGAGAATTCTGAAGCGAGCAATGGGAGGACGCGTGTTGCAAATTAATGAGACAGCCTGAGAATGAAATAGACCACATTTAACACTGAAGTGGAAGTTTTAGAGAGTACTATAAAGAAAATCAAATGGAGATGGGTAGAACATGTAGCTAGGGAAATGGATGGTAGGAGTATCATGGATAACTTTGCTAGATTCCAAGAATTATGAAAAGACAGAGAGGACGACCTAACGGAAAGTGGGTGGGTGATAGAAGATGCAGGCAGGAGCAGCAAGCAGGATGCACATCACTGATGACTAGGGATTCACGCTACATAGTTCGACCACTGTATGGAAGGGCAGATAACAACACTACTAATATTAAATGATGCGCAAACAGTGAGCCCTATTAACTCACCACATTGCTTATTCTGGCTTTTCTGGAATGACATAGTGGCATCCACAAAAACATCATCTAACATGACGATTAAACTATTCGCTCTTCTTATGTTGTATGAGTATTTAGCGGCAACGAGGTAGTGGAATGAAAACGATACTGTTGGGAAGGAAAATGAGAAAATTGTTTCTTATTTCAAAAGTAATCATCATAATTTTTAATAAATTTCTCTGTAAGAGAAGACTGTCAGTGTCTTTAACAAAAAAATGTATCTCTTTACTTCTGGAACCATGATGATATACAGCCACGCACGTCTTCGTCCGAAGCAAATTGACGGCCACAAATGACATTCTCCATGGCTCCAAAAATACGGAAATCGTATGGGGAGAGATCTAGACTGTGATGTTTGGGGAGTTCGCAGCGACACTTCTGCAGCGCAGTCGAAATAACAGGCATGTCAAATACGAATGCACAAGCGTGCTGGAAATTGACTTTCTGGAACACCGCTCTACAATTCACGTACAGCGATACGTGGAATGTTGATAAAAACTGAGCATGATCAAGTCCAGGCGCTCAAGAATGTTACCGAACGGCATCGTTATGTTTCAGGATAATGCCACCATGTTGCCAAGATAGTTTCGACTCCGCAGCAGAAGTCTGCACTTTATACTGCACACGCACTCCTGCTTCCTACAAATCAGATTGTAGTACTTAAACAACGTGTAAAACAGATTCAGATTTCAGTTCCAACGTTCACTTCTCTATCTATAAGAATTATAATCGAAGAGCCAATAACAATGTAGTCCCAACCGGGCTGTACTGAAAAGTTTCGACGCAACCTGAATTATTTATCAAAAATGATCATAACACGTATCCCTCTCCTCTCCTCCAATCACAGCCTACTATTACAGTTACAGTATAATCCCATCTAGCCTGCACTAAAGAGTATCAGAAATGTTTTGATCAAAATAATGTATCAAAGTATATGAAGTGTCTAAACTATTGAAAATGTAGTCAAAAATGGTTCAAATGGCTCGGAGCACTATGGGACTCAACTGCTGTGGTCATAAGTCCCCTAGAACTTAGAACTACTTAAACCTAACTAACCTAAGGACAGCACACAACACCCAGCCATCACGAGGCAGAGAAAATCCCTGACCCCGCCGGGAATCGAACCCGGGAACCCGGGCGTGGGAAGCGAGAACGCTACCGCACGACCACGAGATGCGGGCAAAATGTAGTCAACTTCCGATAAAATATTTACATTCAATGATATAAGGGTGATGATCACAAACAGTTTCAAAAATTTCTAAATGTGCTGCAGGGTAGGCTGGGCTGAGAAATAACTGTTAAGAGAAACATTCAATGTGTCGCACTATTTCCGAGTTAATTAGCATTGACGCTACCCAATCCGGCCGTTGCGAACACAAATTCATGCGGTCTACCAGATACAATTAGTATCACTTCTTTTCATGCCGTATATGATAGCACTAGAGACTGTTCATCCTTACTATCATCCCACGTCCAGTTCTTCTATCACTTTTTTCGGTTTTAGAACACCTAAGGAAAAACAATTCTGGCGACACCGCCCTCGGCGGGTCAAAGTAATTTGCACACACAACGTCTGACAGGCCAAATTAAATGCTAATTAAATCAGAAACGGCGCTAAATATCGAAACCTTTCTCTCAATAATTATTTCTCAGCACAATCCATTCTGCAACACTCTTGTGAGATTCTCAGCCTGTTTCCAGCAACCTTGTACCTCATTTGCAGCGGAGTATTGGAATACTTATATAACATATTCCCCATAAAAATTAAAAGCTAATATTTGCTTATAAATAGTAAATAACGAATTAGGAATACGTCTAACATATATTTTACCTTAAATACTGTTCCATAAACCCTGAAAACTCAAAATGAACTGCTGTTACACGTCCCAGTTTCTTACTGTCACCAACCGAGGTCTCTAGTTTTAAAAAGCGTCGCAAGTTTGATCTCTATACCATGAGTTGTTCTCACGATCACTAAAAGGAGTCTCTACTGCTAAAAACTTCACCTCTGTCACGTTTGTTCCTAATCACCAGTTTACGAGATTGGGAAGAACAAAGATAAAGGAAAAACACGATCGATGACGAGTATTACACACAAACTACTGCTGACTCGCTAAAACACTTCTAATTAACTACGTCAACGTGTAATAAGTGTACCGCCACACACATGCACAATACAATTTTATTTAATGACGGAAGGAATAACATATTGTATTTTGGGAAGAAATAAGCTATTTTATTAAGCTATACCTCTCTAAGTTCATAAGGATGTAGATTGTTTGCAAACATACACTCGAGAGACAAGCAAACAGAGCGAGATGTGACATTTCCAGAAACAATGTCAGAGTCGACATCTCGAAAATAACTATAATTACTTATAAATTATTTACAGCTTGCGTCTCACATTTTGCAACAAAATGCTTCAAATGGCTCTGAGCACTACGGTACTTAGCAGCTGAGGTCATTAGTTCCCTAGACTTACAACTACTTAAACCCAACTAACCTAAGGACATCACACACGTCCTTGCCCAAGGCAGGATTCGAACCTGCGACCGTAGCAGCAGCGCGGTTCCGGTCTGAAGCGCCTAGAACCGCTCGGCCATATCGGCCGGCACTTTGCAACAACAATAAAGCTTTGCATTCACTGTTTCAGCATCCAACTTGTGTACATTAACTATGTAAATGCACACAGTTTCCACGCTTCTCATAATATAAGAAATATCTCTATGAAAATTGGAGTAAAATAAAACTGCATTACATGTAAGACTAGCTCAGTACCTACTGCTTCTTTTACATATCCTGAATGGTCAGCAAACATTTTTTTTCTTTCTCTTAAAAATGATTTATATATTTTTGAACCAGTTACTAAAGTGTAAATCTACACACTATAAAAGACTTAGTGACCTTTTACATGGCTGTCATTCGTTTCATAATGAAAGTGTTCCAGTGGGTTTAATTTAATTTCATATAGTGAGTTAAAGGAAAAAGAGGCAGATCTGATCAGTCGTTCTTCAGTTATTAGCGCCAGTTCTACATCTGGCACTGAACTCTCCCATCTCAAACGAATATTCCTGCAGATGCAATCACATTTAAAGGTGCCACCTATTTTGTCATCAGCAATGATTATTTGGTATAGTAATTCAAATAAAAATAATTTTGTAAACATATATTAGGCCCATTGAGATATTAATGTGTTAAAAATTCATTTTTTTTGCTGTGCAGTTCTCAAAAAGCTGATTTCTTGTAGTCCCTATTAAGTAGCTTTCTTTGATTAAGTTCAGCTATAGAAGTATGGTCTTTTCCGAATTTATTTCTGACCAAAAAGACATTCTGATTCCAGAACGAAATACCTTCATACAAATTTCGTCTCCTATTTCAGCACTTTAGGGATTGGATTTCCAACTAACACAGACGCTTGAAAATTCTTTAGTACATCTTTAGTAATGACTCTTTTAAAACAAACTTCACTCATTCTTTCACTACTCTGGGGGTTCAATTTCCCAAAATCCTGAAACACGCATAATTTCTGTTTCGTACCGAGAAACCATGTACCAATTTTTGTAGTTCTAGCTTGAAAATTGCCTTAATAGTGGCATACACCTAAAAAAATAATTCACCCTGACTTCACCTTCTTTGGAATGGAATTTCGAAAAATCCCATTTTTAAACGATCCTCACATTTCAAGATCGACATATCCGCTAAACTTCAAGTTTCTGTCCTTAGATACTTGGGCTGGGCGTATCAGTCAGAAGATTACAATTTACAGAGAGATCCCACACATTGTGCAAAGCAGAATGAAGCAGCGTACTAAATCTAGCTCAATTTAAATGGTTTACAATACTTACTTAAACACTTGGAGCTTGCATGTTGGTAAAACTGTTAGGAAATTTTCAGTTATGAAGCACTCGTTTACGAGAAAATTTTGACAAGCGTAGCACACTTGCATTGTCTATGGGTCTCTTAGCTAAATATTTTTCGGTTTTTAAAGTGTTATTCTAGCCTATTAAAATACATGCAGCTTGCTTGCTTATTATAATATGCAAGACAGCTGCGAAGATTGCAGGAAACAAAGTTTTATTACCGTAAGATTTCGCACACTTCACTAGTTTCAAAGTAAATATTAACACATCCCAATTGTCTGTATTACTTATTAATTGTAAGAGACTATATAAATATTGTTATTTTACAATATTACTCTATGAGTCTGATGGGAAGTTGAAATTCTGGCATCTTCTGCTTCTCTGAAAAAATCTGGTGAGATGTTTTGCATCCAACTTAGGCACAGAAGAGCTAGTGTCCGAAAGTCGGAGGAATGTCTCGTTAGTATCACATTTAAGTAATGCTAAGGGAATATAGGGAAGTTGAAGTGTTCACACTTCTTCTTCTTCTTCTTCACCTCTGGCAAAACTTCAGTTGATGCTTAGGACCCAATAGCAGGTACAGCTGGATTAAGGGCTTAAATTGAGGTAAACACGTCTTCATTGAGTAACGGTAACAAACTCTAAGTATTGTACTTAACCTATTGATTCAGTATGGTACTTGTGCCTGACTGAAAATGAAAATAGTCTGTCAGTTATTTTATATGATCCATTATGAGGAGAATGAGTTTCCATTTTTCGACAGAATCGCTGAACTATTATGAAATGAGTTCAAATATTTGTTAATGGTTTTCTTCATCGAAGTACCACCTACTTATTTTGATGCTTCAAATACGATTCTTTCAGTTTTTGTGTCTTTTTTTTGTGTCTTGACGCCGTCACAACAAACCGCAAGAAAAATGAAATAAACTGGCCATACCTTTTCCTTTTAAACATCCTTGGACACTGCATCAATGCACAAGCGCAGATGCCAGTATGAAGCTGAGTAAACAAGCTGAGACTTGTTCCCGCATGTTGGGAACACTGCAAGCAAATTATTACTTATCAATACGAGATATTGTAGTTTTTCGGCTCATTAAATAAACCAGTACAAAGAGAGAAGAAATTTAAAGTGGTGTACAAATCTGAGAAATGATTATCAGACTGATTTAAAAATATTACATGTAATTTTTTGAATTTGTTTGCACGTGTAAGCGGTGTCAAATTACTTCCAGCTACACCAAAGTACTGTATCATTTTGCTCAAAAAGCGTATCAACTTGCAATAAAAGTGTATCAACCTGCCCCAAAATTTTATCATTTAGCCCCAAAAGTGTATTTATTTGCCCCACCCCTCCCAAATAAAAGCAGCTTGCTCGAAATCTACATCAAATTATCTATCAAACCCTATCAAATTGTCCCAGATCTAAGTCAAATAACCCCTCGAACTTTATCAATGTATTCCAAATTGTTTCAAATTACCTCTCAGACTTTATCATTTTGCCCCAAAAGTCTATTAAATTATCCTACTAACCTTACCTACTTACCCCAAACGTTTTATTGCATCATTGCAGCTGTAAACATTAAACGTTACTGTGTAACTAAGTTCCAGACCTCCCTACCCAATTCGTTCCACACCTCTGTACCTCAGAAATCTCTGTGAAGGTGCACAGCACTGAAGACAGAGACGCTAACCATGCTGGCGAAAAGAGCAACTCTTACCACAAAATGCTGACGGCTCTTTTTGACAATGGTCATCTATGTAAAATCTGTTTTGAAGACGAAAAAAGAGGGCATACACATATCAGTTAGCGTTAACTTTGCAGCTTCCCTTTCGTCATGTACTATGCACCAGATTTTTGTTGTAGCTAGAGTAATGGCGTATTATTTTGTTGTAATAAATTAAATATCAAAGATTATTGATGTACACATTTCTGCACTTTGTTAACTGTGAGATATATACGACCATTCTTGAAAGAATGCTATTCGTTTCCATTTTTACAGTTGCATTCATTGGTATAAAACACAAAACTCTTGAGAGTGCTGCTTAACTTTAAGTTCTTATCACTAGTCACAATAAGAAAATTTTGATTATTTTAATACGTAATACAGACAATATTTAATTTGAAGCATGCAAAGTATTTTATATCTTACAAGTAACATTATTTTTGGTCGAAATATCATAGAAATCTTCCTTATTATGTTAAATATGCAATCCATGTGTACTTTAATTAGCTATACAGGTAGTTTAGAAGAAAATTATTGTTCTTAAAAGTTCAAAGAGAATGAATGTGTAGTACACGTATCAAAGTTTCGCTGAAAACGAGTGCTGCTTGAACGAAAAGTTCCTAGCAGTACTTTCAATTCACAAGTTGTGAGTGTTTTAATAAGTTATACACACAGGTTAGAAGCGGAAATATTTAATTTGAAGCTTCATTGTGCTGGCAAATAGTGATAAATCTCACAAAAAGTGATGTATAACAGTTTATTTTCTAGACGTCGACTTTGACTTTGGCTTTTGGTACTTCCCTATCTGTTACTGTCTTTGGTCGTCTCTCGTCAGTGGGTTTATGAGCAATCCATGTTATTTGACAATTTAAGAGGTATATTGTAATAAAATAGCTTATTCCTCCCTGAAACGGAACACCAAACCTTTCTCCCCAAAAACGAATTGTGTTGGGCATGTGTCTTTGTGGTGGTGTAATTGATTATAGACCTTTAATCGAGCCATATTTCTGAATGCAGCAACAGTTTGTTTGTAGAATTTTCATCAATTTTATTTTTTCTTGTGATACACTATCTCTGTTGCTCCAACCTTCCCTTCCTTCCTTACAAAGTTGCCGATAGCAAGCACATTAAGAGATTGAATACACTCTACGTACTTAGATACTGAATCAACCTGAACATTTTCTGAAGCATGTTAGAAGATTATGACATTCTTACAAACATCATACAAGAGGTAGACTTAACCGCAACTAAACCCCAACAGTGTGCAATAACTTATCAGTTGTATTTCTCTTAATTTATGTGTCACAAGCATGTTTTACAGACAGAAATAACTTAATGAAAAACCAGCACTATAATAACCGACGTAAGCATCACATTTTTGCATTGATGTGATATTTTAGATTATTTTGACATTTCAGATGTGGAAAATAATTTAAGGTTCTGTTGGTCCTTAGGGCGACATCGGAACATTTTTACCAATACAGTTACCTGTTGGTCAGAGGGAGAACAACTCGTGGTACAGATATTGAACTTGTGACGCTGCTGGCGACAGTAAACATCTAGGATGTGAAACGGGAGTCAATTTTATTTCAGATATTTAGGGTTTCCGGAAATATATTTAAATTAGAAGTCATGTTTGACAACTACACAATCTTTTGCAAGAATTTACAAATATGATTGGTAAGACAATCTATAACCGACTTTTTTGAAGTCAATAATGCATCCATAGTTGACAACATTTTCCATATTTTAGAAAATATAATGAAAATAGTTTTAGTCCACTCGAGAAGGGGCTACGCTGTAATAGTAAAACTGGCCTCTGATTGGAGGGGATATGTGTGTGAGATACTTTTTGACAAGTAATTCAGGTTGTTCAGATACTTTTGAGCAAAGCCCAGATGGGCTACATTGCAGTTGGCTCTTGCCTTATAATACTAGGGTGTGATAGGAGGAAAGGAGAAAGAGTAGGTATAACACGCACTATTTGTTCAAAAATGGTTCAAATGGCTCGGAGCACTATGGGACTCAACATCTTAGGTCATAAGTCCCCTAGAACTTAGACCTACTTAAACCTAACTAACCCAAGGACATCACACACACCCATGCCCGAGGCCGGATTCGAACCTGCGACCGTAGCAGACCCGCGGTTCCGGACTGCAGCGCCAGAATCGCACGGCCACCGCGGCCCGCACGCACTATTTGTGTACCATTTTATGTCTACAATGTATATCTTTGAATTTGAAGTCATTTCAGCATTATGTCAGCGGTGTATATGTGTATGTAAGTAATATAATTTGACACCATTTTTATGCCGAGGATAAAGAATGAATGTCCTTAATTTTAATTTGAGCGCAACATAATTTTTGCTACATAATTGACACTCTTTTAATACTTCTCTCTGATTCGTTGAAGTTGGGGAAGAGTACGCCACAACAAATGTAAATGACGCGATTTTTACATATCATTTAAATACTACACACTGGATTGGTTGGAAAGAAGGGGGATTACTGGGTGTAAAGCACAGAAATTTTCTACTTTCACTTACTTGTACTGCAATACGACTGCCAAGAGATATTGGAGGAATGGGCTTTTAATTTCTCATTAACACAATAGGACTATTTTCCCTAGTACCATGACTGGCTGGAGATATGGAATACTGCACTGTGTAATTGCTGGGAAGCAGGTAGAGGAGAGCAGTTTTTTTCATTTTCTGTTAAGATTCTTAGTGTGTTTCCAACTTCTTGGATTTTTCATTCTGTGCTACGAATGGCTGGAGATAGCGTGAAGGGAAGGGGTAAATGGACAGTCCAGGGGGTTGGGGCATTTCATTTAAAATGGTTAATTAATTTTCTGATGAGAACATACATTCACAGTCATAGATTATGTCGTGCATGACTTCAGAAATGGTAAATGACCGAGTTTATGACCTGATAATGTGTCTGTAAGGAATCCAAAATGTATCAGAATGTACGTAACTGAACTACTACCCCGACTGTTATCTCTTTAGTCACACAAACTATGAACTAATACAATATTTCGTATCTTGATGTTTCAGCTCATCAGCGCATCATATTCATACTACGCCCTTCTCAACCAGATGAACGACAAATAACCGTCCCTCACCACACAGCCCAAACGTCCAGTTGGCGCAGAATGATTTATTTGGAACGACACTGGCATCTAATACTGCACACTGATCACAAAGCAAGAAAAAAGAGAGTAGTTAACTGAATAAAGCTGAACATTGTAAAACTTTATTTTTAAGGTAATCCTTTTGAAATTATATTTATGGTGTCTGAAGATCATCGACAACAACTGTGTATATATTTAATGTCTTGCTGTACTTAAGAGTGACAGTAATATCTTTGGAAAATTGATTCTATTGTGAGCTAGAAAACTCAAACTTCCAAGAACAATTAAGAAAATTCAGTTTCAAGTATTTCTCCTGAACGTGCATTTCCTTCACTTTACTGACTTTGGAACAGGCGTCTCACTCTTAATAGTTATTGGTTTTACTTCTGTGCTGGACAGTTCTGGTGCAGATTCTAAAACTCTAAGCTTTAGTAACTGTTTAATTTCTCACGACATTGATGATGGCAGACTTATTCTGAAGCCATGGCCAGATTCCTGCACTGGATCGAGTTGTTCCCTGCGATGTCGACGGTTTTTATGCTGGCAACGCACGGCGCTCTGCGGTCCGCCCACGTCTGCATAGGACGCAAATTGTAAATGGGCCGCCAGCAGGAGCCCCAGCGAGGCACGCTGAATGGCTACAGGCCTCTCCGCCCTCCAACAGGTGGCGCTGTGGACGGCGCCAGACGACGCTGTCTGCGCGTCTACTGACTGCAAGCAAATGTATTCATCCGCGCGTGCATTTCAGATGCCGCTCAATGAGTTCTTCTCCCAAAGACTCGCAAGATGCGCAGGGAGTCTGCTGTTCGACGTTATCACCACAATAAACAATTACAGGAATGGGCCCAAATGAGTCGGAGACATTGCTGGGATTAACTCACAGTGATAAAAGTTGGGTTTATATTTCATTTTTCTGTAAATACATAAAAAGGAGTTGTTTTAATCATATATTAAATGTTTGGCGTCTTCACAGTTAGCCATGGTACCTCACATGAATTTCGTACACGAAACATCCTCCTCTCTTCAGTGCCTTGTCCTCTATCCCTCCGAGATTTAAGACCATTTCCTGGCTACTGTGGCCTGAGGATATATTTAATGTTCCACACACTGCATACCCTGTAAAACGAGCCTACGCGAATAGTAAACGGTTGTGAAAACACACTTGACCTCTTAGCAACAAATAATGCTGAATTAATAATGAGCATCAAAACCGATACATTAGTGAACACAGGGCTGTCGTAGTGAGATTGAATATTGTAATCCCCAAATCCTCCAAAAATAAGCGATAAATATACGTATTCAAAGAGCAGAAAAAATTCACTTGACGCCTTCCTGAGAGACAATCTCCGCTCATTCCAAATTAATAATATAACTGTAGACCAGATGTGGCTTGAATTCAAAGAAATAGTATCGGCAGCAATTGAGAAGTTTATACCAAACAAATTAACAAACGATGGAGCTGGTCCCCCTTGGTATACAAAACGGGTTAGAACACTGTGGGAGAAACAACGAAACAAACATGCCCAATTTAAACAGACGCAAAACCCCCAAGGTTGGCGATTTTTTACAGAAGCTCGAAATTTAGCGCGGATTTCAATGCGAGATGCTTACAGCAGTTTCCACTTGTCAGAAAATCCAGAGAGATTCTAGTCGTATGTGAAGTATGTTAGCGGCAAGAAACAATCGATGCCGTCTGTTCGAGATAGCAATGGATATACTATCGAAGATAGTGCTGCCAAAGCAGAGTTACTAATCACAGGCTTCCGAAATACGTTCACAAAGGAAGACGTAGTAAATATTCCATAATTCGAATCGAGAATAGGTGCCGAAATGAGTAACGTAGAAGTAAATATCCTCGGAGTAGTAAAGCAACTTAAATCACTTAATAAAAGCAAGTGTTCCAGTTCAGACTGTATACCAATTACGGTCCGTTCCGCGTGTGCTGATGCAATAGCTCCATAGCTAACAACCATACACAACTGCTTGCTCGGCGAAAGATCCTACCGACATACTGGAAAGTTGCACAAGTCATAATAATAATCAAGAATAATCCACTCAATTACAGGTCCATAACATTAACGTCGATATACATCAGGATTTTGGAACATATTCTGTGTTCCAACAGCGTGAATTATCTTGAAGAGAACTGTCTTTTGACGCATAGTCAACACAGAATTAGAGAATATCCACATGAGTGTTAAAAGGAATTCGTTAAAATTTGGTTACACGATAAAGCAACATAAAAGTGCTAAATTCAACTAAATACCTAGGTATTACAATTACGAACAACTTAAATTGGAAGGAACACATAGACAATGTTGTGGGGAAGGCTAACCAAAGACTGCGTTTTATTGGCTGGACATTTGGAAAATGTAAGAGATCTATTAAGGAGACTGGCTACACTACGCTTGTCTGTCCTCTTTTAGAATATTGCTGCGAGGTGTGGAATTCTTACCTGATAGGACTGACGGAGTACATCGAAAAAGTTCAAAGAAGGGCAGCATGT
Source organism: Schistocerca piceifrons (assembly GCF_021461385.2). NCBI lineage: Eukaryota > Metazoa > Arthropoda > Insecta > Orthoptera > Acrididae > Schistocerca > Schistocerca piceifrons. The sequence goes on along the minus strand of NC_060144.1, from coordinate 72,312,476 downwards.
TTTGTGTCACAGAAATGATACGGGATTTGGCCCGGACATCATTAAAAGAAAGGCGTTTTTCGCTGCTAAGGAATCTTCTCACGAAATTCCAATCACCAACTTTCTCTTTCTAATGCGAAAATATTTGTTGACACCGACCTAAATAGGGAGAAACGATCAACACGATAAAATAAACGAAATCAGAGCTCGTACGGAGAGACATATGTGTTCTTTGTTTCCACGCGCTATACGAGATTGGAATAATAGAGAATTGTGAAGGTGGTTCGATAAACCCTCTGCCAGGCACTTAAATATGATTTGCAGAGTGTCCATGTATATCTAGATGTAGAAGGAAGAGGATTCATTCTAAACAAATTTATGTCAAATTACTCTGCTCTACTTGTACAAGGGCATCCAGAATCACTGAAAAGAACCCGGCAAGTCTAACAGCATCCTTGTTCAACAAATGCAGACCGGAGTCCGCCACACCGCTCATGGGCCACACAAGGATTACTTCTGCACGTGGATACATGCAGAAGAGCTAAATAACAGGAAGTGCCCTAAATCTCAGAGAGAGAACAGTACTACGAAGCTATATGACAAAGTCAGAACAACCGACTCAACGTTATCACTGAGCCAGTACCGGTGTGACATCGTATGGCAGGATGTCTCTGGTTCTCTCTTACCACCAGAATTCCGCAGCACGTGGTACGAGGATGCTATCCTCAGGATACCGGCACCTAAAAACCTGGCAGTTATTCACCTGATTCAAATTCCTATGACACCTGTAGTGAACTACACACCCTGCAGTACACGAAATTTTGCATTCGGTCGCCTCCATTTGGCAAATTAGCAAAGAAATATTCAGCCTGAACAAGAGAAGCGGATAGTTCTGGCGCGGGCACAACCACGTCACCAGGTATCAAGCCATTCCCTGGATGCAAGAGATCAGCCACCACATGGACAGTCACCCACACAGCGAGCTATATTCTCTACTTGTGACACACTTTGTATGATACCTATGCGAACCGAGAATGGTAGAGTAGTAGTTAGGACACTGGACTCGCATTCGGGAGGACGACAGCGCAAATTCGATTCCAGCCATTGTGATTCAGCCTTTTAATGACTCCCCAAAATCGCTAAGGCTAATGCCGGGATGGTTCCTTCGGTCGCTTTCCTTCTCCATCCTTCTCTAGTCCGAGCTTATGCTCGGTCTCTAATGATCTAGCTGTCGACGGGACGTTACACACCAATCTCCTCCCTCCTCCTTACCTAGTCGAACAACATGAAAAATTGGAAAACCGAGATTTGCAAATAAATCTGTAAGAATTTTCTAATCATTGCGTTACGCACAAAGATTAAAAATACTGAGGTGAATGTCAATACCAGACCACCAAAAGCGTTTAAGAGCAACATGGAACTCGAATGAATATCAGGATGCAGTAACTCAGTGCGTTAACAAGAGGCAAGGGAGAAAGCTGCAGCAGAAGGAAGAGCCAGCCATCCCTCTAGAAAGGAGCCACAATGAAGGTCCAGCTGCGCGCACCACCAATGGACAGCGATTGTGAAGATGGAAACTGCAAGGGTTCTCAAGAGTTCAATCGAAATATTTTTATGTTGAATTAAGTGTGTATGTTCAGATCATAATTATAGTTTCTTAAAAAATGAGAAATATAAGAAAAAGGACTCGTCGATTGCGCAGTAAGATCTACCGAGATCTGAAGTCCATTCGTTTTGGTTTCGGGGACACTCAACATAACTTGTAATTAATAAGAGAACGTACTCACTCCTCGCCAATACTGTAATCATGGGCACTGTTCATGAAACTTTTACTTTTATGACAATGACAAAATAATTTGAGGTTGATTCTAGTTCATGCCTTGCAGCTGTTCAACGACAATATTCTGCAACTGTGAATTAGTTCGGTCCTAGTGAAATTTGTCGCTGATGTTTTCGACAGCAAAATACAGTAGTGCGGATCGCACGTTCTATATACACTGAACAGCGAAAGAAACTGGTACACCTGCGTTATATTGTGTAGGGACCCCTAGAGCACGTATAAATGCGGCAACACGACGTTGTATGGACTTGACTAATGTCTGAAGTAGTGCTGGAGGGAACAGACACCAAGAATCCTGCAGGACTGTCCACAAATCCGTAACCGTACGAGGGACTGGAGATCTCTTCTGAACAGCACGTAGCAAGGCATCCCACAAATGCTGAATAATGTTCATGTCCGGGGAGTTTGGCGGCCAGCCGAAGTGTTTAAACTCAGAAGAGTGTTCCTGCAGCCACTCTGCCGCAGTTCTGGACGTGAGGATTGTGGCATTCTCCTGCTGGAATTTTCCAAGTCGATGGGTACACATAATGGACGTGAACGGATGCAGGTGATCAGACAGGATGCTTACGTACGTGCCATCTGTCAGAGTCGCATCTCGACGTATCAGGGGCCCCATATCACTGCAACTGTATACGTCCCCATTACAGAGCCTCAATCAGCTTGAACAGTCCCCTGCTGACATGCAGGGTCCATGGATTCATGAAGTTGTCTCCATCCGCTCGATACGATTTGAAACGATACTCGTCTGACCAGCCGACATGTATCCAGTCACCAACAGTCCCATGTCGTTGTTGACGGACCTAGGAAAAGCGTAAAGCTTTCTGTCGTGCATTCATTATGGGCACACGAGTGGCCCTTCGGCTTCGAAATCCGTTATAGATAATGGTTCGCACACTGATACTTGTTGATGCCCCAGCATTAAAATGTACAACAGTTTGCATAGACGTTGCACTTCTCTCACGTTGAACGCTTCTCTCCAGTCGTCGTTGCTCCCGTTCTTGCAGGACATTTTCCCGGCCGCAACGGTGAGTATTCCTGTATTTTCCTTCTCACTAACAAGTTAGTGGCCTGTCTTTGTTGGAGGGCAGAAAGTGATTTCAGTCAGCCCTCTCTTTGTTATCCGACTGAGCTTTATTAGACAATGCTCCGCTATACAGAAGGTACACAGTAGGTGCGATCGTTTCACGTTCCTCTCATCTTTTCTCCAGCAGTACTCTCGATGTCGGGCGTAGTAATCGCCTAATCTGTTCATTCTGCATACCTGTTCTCCAAATGATCGAGTTCCTCGTTGAGACTGCCTATGTCAGTGAGGGTTACAGCTCTGTGGAACACTGTTCTGAGCTCTCCATTCTTCTCAACCAGACGGCATCAATTGTTATCGTTGCAAATAGAGGACCGCGTGCACCTCTTTCCGGTACGCGGGTCGCAAAGCTAGTTCTGGATATACGATGTTGACTATTAACGAAGAAAAATGTCCGTTTTATTCAACATCCAAGGGAGAAAAATCTCGCAGAATAAACGTAATAGGTCTGCCGCTCTCCAGTATGTAAAATGAATGGTGCAGTTACACGTTTCTACATTGTCACTCTGTTATCGCCTTCTACTGGCAGACTGTGGGCACCAAGTTGTTGGTAATTCCTATACTGTGTGAGGGGATTTACTTCCTTTCTTGCATCAAAGTGCGAGAGTAGTGGCTTTTGATGTGTAGAAACAAACGTGCTGGTCGTGTAGGTTAAAGCACAGTGCACTAGTTTACTGGCCCTGAGGATTCTGGGCTTCTCTAAAGATCTGTTGTGTAGTACACTGGCTGTGAAAAGTGTAGTGTTTAATCGGTTTTCTACACCCATCTCAAACAGTAATTCATAGTTTCCCTACTACGGCCTAATGGAGAAAAACAGTTCAAATGAAATTCCACATTGTCAAATGACATTTGTGCTCTCGAGTTTCCTCGTCGAGCAAAGCAGACGACTGGGGTTACAAAACGGTCATCTGATCACAGGAAAAAAGGATAAGTAACCATTGTACCCGGTCAAGATGCGACGCACGTCGAGGAAGAAGAAGACGAAAATAGTATGGAATCAACGAGGCCTTCTCACGATGACCACATTAGATACTTTGGATGGTTTTACTAATCTGTGAAATTCATGGCTATAAGCGCTTGGTCTGGCGGTAAAGGGTGTGCCCGAAAGCCTGGAGATCGTGGGACCTCCGGCTCACAACGACATGAGGAGTCTCCAGGAATGACACATGGTTTGGATTCCACATTAACGGTAGGTTCCCTTTCCCCAGTTAGGCTCATGGGCTAGATCGAGGACATGCAAATCGCCGAAGTAGCGTCCAGTTAAAGACTGGCATATGTTCATTGAGCCACACAAAAATTAAATATCTGCCAGTGTTCAGTCTCGTTGCAGCTCCTGCCGATTCTATTTTCAGACGTAAATCCATTCACCACGATGAAAGCTACAACTAAAACCTACTTCTATTTGGACTGCTGCATTCATGCTTTTGCAATACAACGTCAAGTGAAATATAGTAAATTTTTGACACCTTAGAAGATCTTTCGTGCAACTCTTGTTATTATGCATTAGTACAAGGGTTGTGTGGTGTCACCGCCAGACACCACACTTGCTAGGTGGTAGCCTTTAAATCGGCCACGGTCTGTTAGTATACGTCGGACCCGCGTGTCGCCACTATCAGTGATTGCAGACCGAGCGCCGCCACACGGCAGGTCTAGAGACACTTCCTAGCACTTGCCCCAGTTGTACAGCCGACTTTGCTAGCGATGGTTCACTGACAAAATACGCTCTCATTTGCCGAGACGTTAGTTAGCATAGCCTTCAGCTACATCATTTGCTACGACCTAGCAAGGCGCCATTACCAGTTACTATGGATGCTGTAAAACATGTACCGCCAAGACCGATGTTCACCAATAATGGATTAAAGTTAAGTATTCCAGAAGATACGTAAGTTCTTTGCTACTATAAATTCCTTGTCCTGTTCCAGACCTCACGCCAGCCTGAGTGAGTTTAAACGCGTGCCTTTCGGCTCCCTCCTAGTGGGTTGGCTGTCTTGCCAATCCACAACAGATTGCTTATGTAGAAGAAAACTGCTAACCATTACACGCAATATGAGATATGGTTATTGTTTTTCTAGTAGCGAAACACACTGAGGACCAAAATGTGAGACTGGGGCGGGAGGGACTCGAATTCATTCCATGTACCAAATTAAGAATTTTCATTACGAACACGGCACACTCTGGGTGATAATTTTAGTTGCAAACCTTCCTGTGAATGAACATGGAGAAGTTCTAAGCTACTCTTGCTTGCTTAACATAGCGTGGACAACTTAAGTTATAAAAGAAGAGGCAAAGGATTAAAAGGTCACCATAATTCAAAAGGATACTGACTAAATTGTGGAATGATTATGTCAGCCAGAACTGAAAAGCGGGCACAGAGATACTGATCAGTAAAAACTTCCGTAAACAAATTACAAATGGTGGTTCAAATGGCTCTGAGCACTATGGGACTTAACATCTGTGGTCATCAGTCCCCTAGAACATAGAACTACTTAAACCTAACTAACCTAAGGACATCACACACATCCATGCCCGAGGCAGGATTCGAACCTGCGACCGTAGCAGTCGCGCGGTTCCGGACTGAGCGCCTAGAACCGCTACACCACCGCGGCCGGCAAACAAATTACATTGCCGAAGATTGTAGAACCACAAAACATGGACAGTAAGCATAAAAAAGACGTTTCTAGCAGCACTGTTGCTCCTAAAGTACTGTTCGCCTTGAGACTTCTTGGAAGATTAAAACTGTGTGCCGGACCGAGACTCGAATTCGGGACCTTGGCCTTTAGCGGTCAAATATATTATATAATGTGCAATAGTGTAATTACACCAGTGATGCAAGTGAAGCAGCAAGATGATGAAATCGTAAGTGATCAACTGTCATAAAAAAGCCTTTAACACTATTTTCGTAACACATAACTGATGAAAATCTATCTGCATCCTGTACAGGCTGTGATGCACATAGTCAACCACAAAGAAGAAAGCCAGCAGAAGACATCACTGATTTGGATTTCTAGCCGTACACTGCCCCCCTCCTTCCCCCCAAATGCCTCACCAGCAGCTACAGTAAAAAACAATGGACAAAGTGTTCTAGATTAATATAATTTGATACTGTTTATTTTTAAGTCACATTTCTCTATGTATGTATGTATGTATGCATAAACGTATAAACGCCTGAATATGAACAGAACATGTTCGAAACGCGTTGCATTACGTTACATTAAGCACAAGATAAATAGTGACTGGTAGCAGAAACTTGAAATAAAGAATCATCCCAAACATATTCCATTGGATTCATGTCTGGGGAACAGGCAAGCCACTCCGCTCTGTAATTATAACTTGCTGAAGTAACATGTTCATCAGAAGAGCAGGATAAGCAAAATTTTTGGGACACAACTCCATTATTGTTAGTAGATCTCGCCCACGTAATGCAGAAGAGTGAGACTGCATCGGCAATCACGAGAGATCTACAGTGGCCACATGTAATGCCAACCCAGAACAAAAGTCCACCACCATTGCCAGTATTTGGTCAGAAGGGGAGGAGAGGTAGTGGCGTAAAGTTGCTGATCACCAGACATTGTTCCAATGTCCCGGTTTAAATATCAAACCTCTCTGCAGTGTCCCCTGAAGTGAGGGGTTGATGGTGATCCGTCCGTCGGTTGGGGACGTTAAGCTTGGCTTCTCCCTTGGTGCTACTGGCGAGCAGTAGGCTGCGCGCCGGCATATGGTCCCCCTTATCGCATCATCATCATCATCATCATCATCATCATCATCATCTTACAACACTAACGTTAGACTTCACTCACACACACAGACACACACACATACATACACACACACACACACACACACACACACACACACACACACACACACACACACACACATAATGCATACATGTAGTATTACAAACAATGAAATGATGCATGTCGAATTAAAAATAAATAAAAAGAAAAAAATAGCAACACACCTGCTTGACACATCTGAGTGATGGCACACTGCAGCTGAAGTGTATAGAAAACATAATACCACGCCAATAGTGTTTATCACTGACTTGGTCACAACAATGCAAATACTAGTCGAGACAAGCCGTTTCAGTGCAAACAGCATAGAAATATTTCAAAATTACGACTGATTATTTGATACAATGATACACTGTACATAATTCAAAACTTTATGTTAATTTAACTGCCACAAACGTTAATTTTTAACGCCTCATTTCAGAACAAAGGGACTGCAGCCCAGTAAAGAATAAAAAATTTCCTTTAATTTACGTCTATGGTCACAACCGTTTTGTTAACAAAAATGGTTCAAATGGCTCTGAGCGCTATGGGACTTAACATCTGAGGTCATCAGTCCCCTAGAACTTAGAACTACTTAAACCTAACTAACCTAAGGACATCACACACATCCATGCCCGAGGCAGGATTCGAACCTGCGACCGCAGCGGTCGCGCGGTTGCAGACTGAAGCGCCTAGAACCGCTCGGCCACACCGGCCCACCGTTTTGTTAACAGATTGCCGGTTTCGGTCTATAATGACCATCATCAGATCTGCAGCAAAAAATGGGAAAAAAGAAACATAAATACACTCGAAGATTTTCTACAGCTTAAAATCAATAAATAGACCATAATGAAAAGTACTACTGATATATATGTGTTTGTGCGATTTTAGTATGAAGACGCATGCCTGTTTTATAAAAAAAAAAGTCCTAGTGTACTGCAGCCATAGTGACATCTTCAAATGTTAAATGCAAAATCAACACCAGTATCGTCAAATATATATAAATAACATCATATGCACGAGTCATGTTGTCAGTAGCACTACTGTTCAAAACAAGCTGCTGTTCAGTAGCCACAAGATGTTTGTGTTGTAAGTTCACCAGATGTCGCTAATGTAGGCACACATTAGTTTTCAATGATTAAGTGAAGAGCATAAAATAAAGGGGGATACAGTAGTTGAAGTCTGTAAAGAGCTTATAACGTGTAAGAGGCATTACAGCAATGAAAAGCGATGAAACAGGACACGACAAAAGTCAGATTCATAAAAAAAGAAGAGTTAAGATATAGTTGTTTTTTACTGCAGATCTGATGATGGTCATTATAGACCGAAACCGGTAATCTGTTAAGAAAAAGTTTGTGACCATAGACGTAAATTAAAAGAAACTTATTATATATACGAATCACTGTTTTATTCGCGACAATGTTGCAGCTTGTGAAAGAATGAAAAGATTCATGCACACATTCAATGGAAAAACTGCTACATTGATCAAGTCTGCTTTGAATGTACATGAGTAGTTGGGAATTATAGATTCTGCAAGGGGACTTTAAAGCGTAAGCTGAATACTGCTATGGAAGATCAAGTAACTTTTATACAATACGACACTATACTTCAAAACGACGCAGATACATAACACTATTTTTCAAAACTATCAACAGATCTCTCCAGATAGCGGTCGGAGCCTTCCACCAGCCGTTCATTTCCTCAGCGACAGAAATCCGCTCCTTGGTCACAAATGACTTCGAGAACCCCCGTGTGAGCGTCCTCACCGCTGGAAAACCGCTGTCCACCAGAGGTTCTAACAGCTTGCCAAAAGAAAAGAAATCGCGTAGAATGGTGTTAGATCTCAGATTACCGATCATTACCCACTTTTGTGGGGGGTTAGCTGACTTGTTGCCACCATTCCACTATCGACGTTTGCCACATTGCAGTTGGTCCATGTACCTCAATAATTTCACGATGAATCTCTGTGCAATGTGGACGTTTTGCACATACGAATCAGTGTGTCACCCGTGCTTCAACTGTGGCACACTTCGCAAGTTAGCGCACCATTTCAGTAGGACACTATTTTGCTTTTTTTACCGTACTGGGAAACTGGGAGTACATATTCTGCTCTGAAAATGGATCACTCTTGTTACGCCATGGTCTTGCCGTGAGACGACATATGTAATTTACTTTCGGAAGACCCAGCGTAATATTTAGCATGGGTACAGTTGTATTATCTTCGATGTATACGGCGTTTATTGCAGATGGCCAACCCGAGTGTTACTAACGAGAAACGCCTTGTGCGCAAGGTCAGAAGCTGAATCTTTGGTAAGACACATTGGAAAATGTTGTGTTAACGAATACAAGTGGAAAAGTGTCCGGGAGTGTAGAGATCAAACTTCACAGAACGGAAATCGTCGAGATTCAAGAAATGTTCAAAACATTTCCACGAACACAGAACGAAAAACGGCGTGCCACAGTGATCACAAAGGTCCGCATCATCAACCACGAGTTGGTAGTTAGAAACCATGCAAGGCGTTCAGCTAGGTAACCACTCTTACAGAATGCATGTAGAATCGTACATGTGTAACTGGGTCATGAGAACTGAAGAAATGCGATGGCATGTCACAGTCTGTCTTGGAACTTGTCGTTACATTAGATACTCTTTGAGGCGTAAATGCAGATAGGGAGAGAATGTGTGTTATAAGCACGGAGAAACAAGCATCCAGAGGCTGAATTGGTCGAATATTTCTAGGTAGTATGCATTGCAAAGTCACACACCTTTCAGGAGAATTAGTTTCCCCTAAAGGAGTACGATTTTTATACTGCGATCAGCAATCAAGCAAAAGCAAGGTATTTTGACCAGTAGTTAGCCAAAAGCAATGCTCATACCATTGTTTTAGTTCTCTTGCGCACAGTTTCCACTGTTGCTTGGTGTGAAGTAAATATTCCCTAATTCCCTTGCAAGATAACGCTGACAGAGGAAAATCGTATGGGCAGAGCACCTCTAACTTCTCGCAGCACAATAAATAACTCTCCCCCTAGTTTACCATCTACATTAAGAGTCGTCATAGCTGTATACGAATGCTTTAAGGCATTTTTGTTAATGGATGTTGATACAACCCTGTTCGCGCTCTAATTTATAGAGTCCCTTTCTTATGCATTTGTTCTTCAAATCCCAACTGGCTGGAATTGAAAAGAAATTCCTTACTGAACGATGGGGTAAGTTTGCTTATCGCATCCTCAAATTTTCGGGCCGGTTCCGCAGTTGGCCGTGCATCGTCACCATTATGCTTTATTTGAAATTTCGTTATCTTACATTCCCGCTGCAATATTTGAAGCTATGCAACCATTAACTGCTTCCCTTGAAATCACTCTAATCTATGTCGCGCGCTATTTGTTGTACATAACGTAGTAGGTCACTATCATCATGTCCTGTAAATTGTTTCGTCCATCCCTGAAACACGCAAGCACCGGCTTTTGTGAGAAGTGCGTGTTGTCCTCATTTGAATATCGGTAGTTTTTCTTGTGCAATTCACTTTCATATTACAGCGGACTTTTTCGAAATCTGTTCATAATTGTGTTTTTACTATGCTGTGAATAATCTTCCAAGTCATGTTGGTACCCGCTCCTTGGACAACAACTGTCCTTTACAACGTTTCGTTGGAGAGGGATTGGTGGCTGCCTGTGCGACAAATATGATGAACCACATGGCTCGACACTTGTTTCAGTATAACTGGTCCTCACGATAGGTAGTATACTACACCACACATTCTTCTGACCTATCTTGCAGAAACGCTGATGTGTTCCACTCCTTTCACACACTGCGAAATTCCTTGGGTTCCTGAATCCTTGTAGTAAAGGGAAGGCAGGATTCGGCTACGATTGTGGACGGGGCCGTAATCTGTTGCTACTGGTTGCCTTTTACAGTTACACACAATTTATTTCAAAACAGTAATTCCAGACTCGGGCAACGGCCTTGCCGCAGTGTACACACCGGTTCCCGTGAGATCACCGAAGTTAAGCGCTGTCGGGCGTGGTCGGCACTTGGATGGGTGACCATCTAAGCCGCCATGCACTGTTGCCATTTTTCGGGATGCACTCAGCCATGTGATGACAATTGTGGAGCTGCTCGACCGAATAGCAGCGGCTTCGGTCAAGAATACCATCTTACGACCGGGAGAGCGGTGTGCTGACCTTACGCCCCTCCTATCCACATCCCCCACAGAGGATGACAAGGTGGTCAGATGGTCCCGGTAGACCACTCGTGGCTTGATGACGGAGTGCTTTAATTCCAGACTCAACAATAAATAAAAATTCCTCACGTTATTAATGAAGGAATAAACACCTGTGTATATAATAGTGTTTTCAGTGAGTTACAATTTAGCAAATCACCATTAAATACAGATACAGCAGATAATGTTTTAAAAGCAAGCCACTGTGATAAGACCTTACACGCCAGGAATGGCAATAAATTAAGAATTGTTTAAAACTCGCTGCAACTTACAAATTACAACTATTGAAACATTAAAGGCAAGTCGCTACAAACACAGAAAAAAGAAGGCATCAGACGCCACGAATGGCAGTAAGTAAGGTTTTAAAGGCTTAATGTGTAAATACAAATTCCAAATTAGAATTTTAAGGCAAATGACCCAAATCACGGCTGAAGCCCTTACACGCGAGGAACGGCAATAATATAAAAAATTTAGAAACCTGCTGTAAAACAGCAAACACAATAGCAAAGGTTAATTAAAAAACAAGCAATTGATCACCAAACGGGTAAAATGAGACAATAAGACAATGGTAAACTTTATAACACAACCCTTAACATCCACTGAACACTACACTGCCAGATTTATTCCAGAACGTGACCAGAACTATTAACCAGACATATATATCCTTTAATGTAGGCATTACAGGGTATTGTAATAAATAATACAACAATAAAACACAAGTACTAGTACATTAGTTCCTTAAAGGGTACTGAGGCAGATTATACCCGCCGACGGTGAGATATAAAGGAGCGTTACACTGAACTACTGGCCATCAGACCACCTTTTAGAACACACATGTCTTACAAGAAGCAAGGGGCCACAGACGCTGCTCCAGGAATCGACCTCTGAGAAAGTCTAGCAACAAACACGTTCGCGAGCGATGAGATAGGCAGCCAAGAGTTGCATTCACTTCACAGGTTGGTAACTCAGACTAGTGGCAATCTAACGGATGGGTAATGATACTCTTGCTGAAGCTACCTGACGTCCGATAAACCAAATGCAACGATGGAACAATACGCCAAAGCCGGAACTGATGGTCTGCACTGCGTCCCCAGAATACTGTGTTTAGAGGGCCGGGAACGACAAAGGAACCACTACCACCAGAGTAGAAGAATCGCCAGCCGGCCTACAATGAAGAAAGCTGTCAAAACAACACGCCTTACCGGACAGCAGCGCCAAGGCGAGGAAACGTACACTGCCGTTACACTAACCCCCAGGGCAGATAACTGGGGGGTTAGCGGCCACCGGGCAAGAAAAATAACCGCTGGTTGAACTTAACAAATTGTAACAAGTTGAACATAGTAAATAGTAATAAGAACTCGAGCAAAGCTAATCAGATCCGCCTTCCCCAAGCACTCCACTCGCTGCTCCTTACCTTGGCGACACTACGAGCGGCAACACAAACCCAAGTCACTGGAGAATCAAGAGATGTCACAATGATGGAGGTTTCTCTGCTTGGACTGAAATGCACTCATCTTAAGGCTTCCTGGATCCGGTTTACGTCGAGGTCGTGCACCCTCTTGACCACAGCCCTTCCATCCGATAGTCCATGCGTGCTGCCAGAGGTCCGGTGTGTTCTGGCCCTGCGCGGACCTGGCTCCTCCTGTGTTCCCAACCGAACTGGCCCACTCACACGATCCGGAAAAACAGCGACGTCCCCTCAAAGATAGGGCAACAGTTACTACATATCGATAACCGCCGCTGGTGCCACTAGCCGACAGGCAACGCTGGCGAAACCCAGTGGCGCCAGTGAACACGAGAATAAGACATACAACTGCAACCATGCCAACCAAACGATACCGTCTGGCCTTCAACAGTGGCCGGAAACCTACAAACAGCACCAACGCGAGCCGCATCACGGCTCAGTTCCATCATTCCGATGAAATGTCAACATGGGTAATTGTTGTGATAGACATAATAGAATTTTTTCTTTGTTTGTCGTTGCCATTGCTCTGCCTTGTTTCACCACTATCGCTGTAGCACTGTTGTGAGTTACTCGTCGACTAAGTAGTTCAACTACGCTCCGTATCCTCATGACGTGCTCACTATTGTATACCTTCAGTTACGCCCCTTGTTGCCATTAGCATCCAGTATTGTGGTTGAATGTCCGGCGTTGAATGCCATACAGAAGGATGTAGGCTGCGGTAGGTACTGGGAGATGAAGAAGCTTGCACAGGATAGAGTAGAATGGAGAGCTTCATCAAACCAGTCTCAGGATTGAAGGCCACAACAACAACAACTGGAAAAAAGCGCCGAATTTGAGGTACTCGTTATATAAAGATTATTATACACAAAACGTCAGCATTGCACGCAGATTTATTGTCAAATTCTGGCAGCCTATGGACCAAATATAATGCCGCGAACAGCCATAGTGGAATGGTGCCAACAAATGACCAAGAGCGCCCAGACATGGATGATGATGATCGGAAACTGCAGATTCTACACCTCGCGATATCCATCCTTTCGGAAGGCATTCTGCTGTAGCACCACATTTCGAAAGCTTCTATTCTCTTCTTGTCTAACTATTTACCGTCCACGTTTCACTTCCATACATAGCTACACTCCATACAAATACTTTCAGAAACGACTTCCTGACCTTTAAATCTATACTCGATGTTAACAAATTTTTCTTCTTCAGAATCGCTTTCCTTGCCATTCCCAGTATACATTTTATATCTTCTCTACTTCGACCATCATCAGTTATTTTGCTCCCAAAATAGCAAAACTTCTTTACTACTTTAAGTGTCTCATTGCCTAATCTAATTCCCTCAGCATCACTCGACTTAATTCGACTACATTCCATTATCCACGTTTTGCTTTTGTTGATGTTCATCTTATACCCTCCTATCAAGACACTGTCCATTCCGTTCAACTTCTCTTCCAAGTCCTTTGCTGTCTCTGACAGAATTACAATGTCATCGACGAACCTCAAAGTTATTATTTCTTCTCCATGGATTCTAATACCTACCCCGAACTTTTCTTTTGTTTCCTTTATTGCTTGCTCAATATAGAGATTGAATAACATCGGGGATAGGCTACAAACCTGTCTCACTCCATTGCCAAACACTGCTTCCCTTTCATGTCCCTCAACTCTCATAACTGCCATCTGGTTTCTGTACAAATTGTAAATAGCCTTTCGCTCCCTGTATTTTACCCCTGCCACCTTCAGAATTTGAAAGAGAGTATTCCAATCAACATTGTCAAAAGATTTCTCTAAGTTTACAAATGCTAGAAACGTAGGTTTGCCTTTCCTTAATCTCTCTTCAAAGATAAGTCGTAGGGGCAGTATTGCCACACGTGTTCCAACATTTCTACAGATTCCAAACTGATCTTCGCCGAGGTCGGCTTCTATCAGTTTTTCCATTCGTCTGTAAAGAATTCGCGTTAGTATTTTGCAGCTGTGACTTATTAAACCGATAGTTCAGTAATTTTCACATCTGTCAACACCTGCTTTCTTTGGGATTGGAATTATTATATTCTTCTTGATGTCTGAGGGTATTTCGCCTGTCTCATACATCTTGCTCACCAGATGGTAGAGTTTTGTCAGGACTGGCTCTCCCAAGGCTGTCAGTAGTTCTAATGGAATGTTGTCTACTCCAGGGGCCTTGTTTCGTCTCAGATCTTTCAGTGCTCTGTCAAACTCTTCACGTAGTATCATATCTCCCATTTCGTCTTCACCTACATCCTCTTCCATTTCCATAATATTGTCCTCAAGTACATCGCTCTTGCATAGACCCTCTATATACTCCTTCCACCTTTCTGCTATCCTTTCTTTGCTTAGAACTGGGTTTCCATCAAAGTTCTTGATATTCATGCAAGTGGTCCTCCTTTCTCCAAAGGTCCCTTTAATTTTCCTGTAGGCAGTGTCTATTTTACCCCTAGTGAGATAAGCCGCTATATCCTTACATTTGTCCTCTAGCCATCCCTGCTTAGCCGTTTTGTACTGCCTGTCGATATCATTTTTGAGACGTTTGTATTCCTTTTTGCCTGCTACATTTACTGCATTTTTATATTTTCTCCTTTCATCAATTAAATTCAATAATTCTTCTGTTACCCAAGGATTTCTACTAGCCCTCGTCTTTTTACCAATTTGATCCTCTGCTGACTTCACTATTTCATCCCTCAAAGCTACCCATTCTTCTTCTACTGTATTTCTTTCCCCAATTCCTGTCAATCGTTCCCTTATGCTCTCCCTGAAACTCTGTACAACCTCTGCTTGTTCCAGGTTATCCAGTAGCTGCGCCATTTCATTCCCACCTTATGATGCACATTTTACCCACACTGCAGTAGAACTGTGGCTGCAGGAAACCTGTAACATACATTCTCTTCTGAAAATGGGCCAGTCTTGTTGAGTCATGGTCTCAGCGTGAGACCTTGTGCGTAATTTACTTTCTGAAGTCCCGTTGTAATACTGATCATGGGTACAGAAGTTTTACCAGCTTCGATGTCGTCTGTGTTTGGCGTCTTTGTGCGGACGGCCAATATAAATATCATTCAGCCTTATTAGAGATACTTGTTTTTGGATCAGACGTCATTTTCAAACTTATGATACATGAGTGGCTCAAGTGGATTCTCGTTCAATCTGGTCAAACGAAATTTGGAGGGAGAGGCTACTCCATCTAAAATTAGTTTACTCTCTATCGCCAGAAACAAAACTATGGATGCAGCTAATAACAGCTCTACGAGCACACACTCTAAAAGTACTTTTCTCAGGCTTGTTCACCAAAAAAGTGAATGGACTGTCTCTAAAATTATTTTAGACAAATTCAACTTGTTTTTAGATATATGAAGGCAAAACTATTGTATTATTGTCGTAATACATCACTGGAATATGTCGTGCGCCTCCTGTCTGGTAGAGAAAGTGCATGGTCTTAGTTAAAGGGCAGTGTCGAATCGTATAATGAGTAACGATGACAGTGAAGACGAAGCTCATACCCCTTGGCACACAAAACGGGTCATAACACTGTTGCAGAAACAACGAAAAAAGGATGCCAAATTTAAACGAACGCAAAATCTCCGAGATTAGCGATGTTTTACAGAATCTCGTAATTTAGTGCAGGACATCAACGCGAGACGCTTTCCACAACGAAATATTGTCTCGGAAGCTGACAGAAAATCCAAAGAGATTCTGGTCGTATGTGAAGTATGTTGGCGGCAAGAAAGAATCAATGCCTTCTCTGAATGATAGCAATGGAGATACTATCGAAGACAATGCTGCCAACGCAGAGTTACTAAACAGAGCTTTCCGAACTTCCTTACCAATGAAGACGAAGTAAATATATCAGAATTCGAATCAATAACAGCTGCCAACGTAATTAACTTAAAAGTAGATGTCCTCGGAATAGTTAAGCAAGTGTTCCAGTCCAGACTGTATACCAATTACGGTCCTTTCGGAGAGTGCTGATGCAATAGCCCATAGCTACCAATCATATACAACCACTCGCTCGGCGAAAGATCCGTACACAAAGACTGGAAAGTTGCACAGGTCACACTAATAATCAAGAAATGTAATAGTAATCCACTCAGTTACAAGTCTATATCATTTACCTCGATATATATCAGGATATTGGAACATATATTGTGTTCTAAAATAATCAATTATCTCGTAGAGAACTGTCTTTGCACGCATAGTCAACACGGATTTAGGAAACATCGTTCTCGTGAAACAAAATTACTTCTTTACAAACACGAAGTATTATTAACAAGGGATTTCAAAGTGATCCTGTATATCTAGATTTCCAAATGGCTTTTAACACTGTACCACACTAGTGGCTTGTAGTGAACTTGCGTGTTTATGGAATATAGTCTCAGTTATGTGACTAGATTCATGATTACCTGTCAGAGAGGCCACAGTTCGTAGTAACTGACGGAAAGTCGTCTAGTAAAACATTTTGTGGCGGCGTTCGTAGCGACAAACAGTTCGCTGTAGAAACGGCTTACGAAGTCACCGCCACAGTTTTAATAGCGGGCCGACCGGTCCGCTGGAACAGTGAACAGAAAGATGAAAACCCAAACACTCTGATTAAATAAAAGTCGGTACTTATCTTTATTAACGAAGATACAGAAGCACAGTAGTGAACTCCGTGTCTACAGAGATCTGTCTAGTTCGAGTCGGAGCGGCTAGGTCAGCGTCGGCTGACGACAAACAACAACTCTGCTGCGATGAACACACAACTGACTAGCAAGTACACAATTCGGTGGCGAGTATACAACTGAGCGGCGAATACAGAACTGTCCTAGCGCTCGCGACTCCAGCGCTTAAGAAACCAGAAGCCAGCGGTGGCGCGCGCAGACTTGCGGCGATTTGCTGTCTCGCTGGCGCTGCTTATGCGGACGGCGTCCGGACTTTGATGCTGCCAACCTTTTGGCAGCGGGCTCGGGTGGCATTACTGGCTAGGATATAACAAAACAAAAGTGATCTCTGGCATTCCCCAAGGTAGTTTTAAATGCCCTCTGCTCTTCCTTATCTATATAAACGATTTAGGAGACAATCTGAGCAGAAGTCTTATGTTGTTTGCAGATGACGCTGTCCTTTATCGTCTAGCAAACTCATCAGGAGATCAAAGCAAATTGCGAAACGATTTGGAGAGGATATCTGAACGATGCGAAAATTGGCAATTGACCCTAAATAATGAAAAGTGTCAAGTCATCCACATGAGTGCAAAAAGGAATTCATTAAACTTCGGTTACGTGATAAATCAGTCAAATCTAAAGATCGTAAATTTAACCAAATACCTAAAAATGTTATAGAGGAGGCAAACCAAACAACGCGTTTTACTGGAAGAACACTTAGAAGGCGCAACAGTTCTACTAAAGAGACTGCCAACACTACGTTTGGCCGTCATCTTTTGAAATACCACTACGCTGTCTGGGATCTTTACCAGATAGGATTAACGGAGTACATCGAGAAAGTTCAACAAAGAGCAAGCACGTTTTGTGTTATCGCAAAATGTGGGAGAGAATGTCACCAACATGATACAGGATTGAGGATAGACACAATTAAAGCAAAAGGCTTTTTTTCTTTGCGGCTGAATCTTCTCAGGAAATTTCAATCACCAGCTTTCTCCTCTGAATGCGAAATTATTTTTCTGGCGCCGATCTACATAGGGAGAAACGAGAGTGGAACGGTAGAGAATTATTGTGAGGTGGTTCGGAGAACCCTCTACGAGAGTATCAATGTAGATGAAGAGGTTTAACACGGGAACTTTACTGTCAATTAGAAACATGATAATTTAAAAATTAAAGGAAGTCTGAAAGTACCCATCGTTGCACACCTCTGAAACAAATGTCAGCTGGTGATGTACCTTCCTGTACCGTATTTTTCCGTCCTGATTGCTGTAGCGTACTTCCATACTTGTTCGGATGCTTTTCAAAAACTGATACAGATCACACAAACTGCCACTAGCTTTCTATAAATCTACACGGAATTGTCTGTGGTTATGTGTTGTTGATTAAGACGATTCTGACTGTTTTAATTCGTACTGATTCGATCTCACATTTCTCGCAGTCGTACCGCTCGTTCTCTACTACGTTTCGACCTCTCGTCTTCGTGTCGATCTTGTTTTCGAGATGCTGCATGCTAATCTGTACCAAGCTTCAATACAGTACACTAGATTACTAGCACCTAATCTACCTTACGTTCAAATCATATGTCTGTGACCGAGCGAGGTGGCGCGGTTAACCACACTGGCCTCGCATTCGGGTGGACGACAGTTCAATCCCGCGTCCGGCCATCCTGATTTATATTTTCTGTGATTTCCCTACGTCGCTTTAGGTAAATACCGGGACGGTTCCTTGGAAATGGCGGTGTCGACTTCGTTGCCATCCTTTCCTAATCCGATTAGACCGATGACCTCGCTGTTTGGTCTCCTCCACCAAATCAAACCAAACCATACGTCTATGATTTGTTGCATGATTACCTGTAGCAAGCCCTTTCTTTTATTCTTTTTCTTTCGTTTTCCTTTCCTTCATTTACGAACCCATTCATTTACCCCCCCCCCCTTTCTTAGGCTGGATGGAGGTAGCCTAATCCGCACTTCTCATCCATGGCACTACAAAGTTTTACAAATTAGAATAAATACGTTTAGAAGGGAAAGTAGGAGATGACGTTTATGACTTGTTGGTGATACGATGTACAGTTACTTCAGTAAGAGAGTATCTGGTAACTGTAAGCAGCGATTAGGTTGTAGGATGTTTCTGGGAAGATGTTTCATGGGATAGTGCGTGTACTCGTAACGTCTACGAGGGACATAATTGGTTGGTAGTATGTAGCCGACGCCTTGAATGCCAGCTGGGTATGGAGAAAGTGTGGCGGAGCACTCATTTGACGGGGTGTTGGACAGGTAGTGTAGATTCTAGTTAGAAGGAAGAGTATACTTTAGAGCTGATTTCATCATCTAGGACCAGACGATGACTGAAATTACTTTGGTAAAAAACGTAGAGAGTTGGGGGGAAGAAGGGAAAGTGGAATGTGCTGATTGACACGTGCCAGGAAACCAGAGTTCTCCAGGCTCTGAGAGGTTGTTGGGTGTTTGGGCTCACCTTTACGGGATATACAGGAGAGTTGTCGATGTTCAAGTTGTTTGAGATGGTGTGGGAACTTAGTCATCAGTAACAACATATGAGGAACGGTAGTCAGGTACAGAAAGCGAGATTGAGTGCATGTCTTTCCAGGATTTGGATAGAGCGATGAAGGTAGAAGCGGAAGACTGGGCTGTATAGCCGTTTGTATAAAAGACGGGAATGAGGATTTTATGCGATGGTTGCTGGTAGTGTGATTAAATGCAACGTTCGTTTGATTAGTAATCTGATCTATTTCAGGGTGTCTCCCGTATAGTTCCAGGTTACCTTTTGAGCGAGTGTTAGTTCAACATATTTTAGTAAGTTAATTGTGGACAGTGAGTTACCAGATAAATGTCTGTGGAACGGAATGTAGGGTGGTTATTTAGTACATTCTTTATAAGTGCTACACTCTAATTCCGTCTTTGATGCAACCAGAAAGAATCTGGTTCTTCGTCTAGCAAATATTATTGTAATGCCTACAGTTCTAGAGATTTCTCATAACTCATTACACTGTCAGGTTTGAAGTCGTGTTGCCTAGAATACTCCAATGTCTGCAAAAGACCGATGATTACAAATAAAAATTATTGAAATTTAAGTGTTTCACAGAGTTTGTTACGTTGATGAATGGTGGCATCTACATTCCAATACAACACAACATAAGGTGACCCTTTCAAAGTCTATGTTTACACAAGAACGATGGTAAGAAACAGAATTTAATATTTATACTAACACATGTGGCAGTGTCATTAGCACCTGGATGGATTTAACAAGTTCTGCTAGATGTACATCTTAAAATAGTTTGTTATTTATAGAAAGCGCTTTGATATTCACATAAAAATACATGTAGGTAGTAATTACAGCATAATAATCTTGTTTCTGCTTGTTTTTTGGTTTGTATATCCCATAAAGTCGGCGCCTTTGCATTAATAACACGTTTCATAATTACAGAAATGATGACAGTATGTACAGTACTAACAAGGAAACCATTGTTATTAAGGCTCATTTGAAAGAGATAGGGAAACATTGTTTTTGGGTTAAGGTGAAAATTCAACAAAATATCGATTGATATTTTCCTCCAGAATAACTGACCAAGTTATGGAATGCTGGTGTTTCGTAAGGTTAGAGACTCAGCTATGTGTGAAAATTAAAACATTTTTAAAAGAATTCCATGATTATTTTTGGAAGCCCTTACATTTTCTGTTGTGATGGTGGTGGAAGGGTATAGAATTTTGAAAACATCTGTGACTCTGATTTAGTACAAACAGGTAATCAGTATGATTATTCACGGAAGCGCCAAAGAAACTCGTATGGACATGTTCAAATACAGATATATGTAAACAGGGAGAATACGGCACTGCTATCAGAAATGCCTACATAAGACCATTTCACGAGTGTACCTTGAATATCAGGAATCCGGTGAGACATCAAATCTCCGGCATCACTGCTGCCGGAAAAAGATCCTACAAGAACGGCGACTGAAGAGACTCGTAAAACGTGACAGAAGGGCGACTCTTCCTCAAAACGCTGCATTCAATGTTGGGCCATCAACAAGAGTCAGTGTACGAACCATTGAACCAAACATAATCGATATGGGCTTTTGGAGCAGAAGGGCTACTCGTGTACCATTCAGGTGCAAGACACAAAGTTTTACTCCTCGCCACGGCCCGTCAACAGCGACATGGGACTGTTGATGGCTGGAAACATGTTGCCTGGTCGGACGAGCCTTGTTTCAAATTGCATCGGGCCATGGACGTGCACGTGTGTGGAGACGACCTCTTCAATCCATGGAGCCTGAATGTCAGCAGGGAACTGTTGAAGCCGGCCGCGGTGGACGAGCGATTCTAGGCGCTTCAGTCCGGAACCGAGCGAATGCAACAGTCGCAGATTCGAATCCCGCCTTGGGCATGGATGTGTGTGATGTCCTTAGGTTTGTTACGTTTAAGTAGTTCTAGGGGACTGATGACTTCAGGTGTTAAGTCCCATAGTGCTCACAGGCACTTGAACCATTTTGGACTGTTCAAGATGGTGGAGGCTCTGTAATGGCGTGGGACACGTGCAGTTGGTGTGATATAGCACGTCTAGATACGGCTCTGATAGGTGACACGTACATAAGCATCTTGTCTGATCGCCTGCAACCATTCATGTCCACTGTGCATTCCGACGTACTTGGGCACATTCAGAAGGACAATGCGATACCCAAAACGTAGAGAATTGCTTCACAGTGGCTCCAGGAACACTCGTGTGAGTTTAAACACTTCCGCTGGACGCGAAACTCTCCAGACATGAACATTATTGAGCGTATCTGCGGTGACTTGCAACTTGCTGTCCAGAAGAGACCCCCATCTCCTCGTACCCTTACGAATTTATCGACTGCCGTGCAGGGTTAATGGTGTCAGTGCCTCCCAGAACTACTTCAGACATTAGTCGAGTCCATGCCACTTCTGCTGCGGCACTTATGCCTGCTCGCTGGACCCTACACGATATCAGGCAAGTTTCTTTGGCTCTTCATTATACATTCGCCAATTGCACGGCTACATCATTGTGAAGAGTAAATGTTATACTGTGCCTGACGACATGTGTCACTGGCAATCTTCGGAATACTATTTACGGTACTTACGGAGCCATTATTCAATAGGCAAAGGGAACCCAATTTCCCCTTATAAATTTAAGTTCGTGAGGAAATTTTCTCTAACGTGGAACGATATAAAACTGTTAAGGCTAGGTGCAGGCTGCATGTCTCAGTGATGAAGTGTAGCACTTCATTGTCTCCTCCTTGCAGTATGCAGATCTAAGAATGACACCATTGACACTGTATGAGAGAAAAGAATATACTGAGCACTACGTACAGCAGTCATGCAGTACAGACAATCCTTCATAATACCGACGCCTGACCGTTCGGTAAACGAGTCTCAGTATCAGCTTAAGGAATCATCTCCTAAGCAGCTGATGAAATGATGGACGCGACCAGCGCTGCGGCCGTCTGCGGTTGTGTGCGCATCGCACGGACACATTTGTGTGTATGTGGGTGTGTAGGTGTGGGTGTGTGTGGGTGTGTGACCAGACCGCCGACGCGGGTCCGCTCACCGCATGTCAGGCCCGCAACCTGCGGCTGGCGCCCGCCCCCATCCATCATCGTAATCAGCGACACCGCCGTCCCGTCTAAACGGAGACTGAAAGCCCTAGAATGTGGATCAATGACTCTGCTACTGGTATTCATTCCATCGCTGTCTGTGCGAAAATGCAGCAGTGACGTTTCCACAACAGACATTCACATTTCAGTCCCGAAGATAAAACAAGTAAACAACAGTATTTTCATCATCTGCTTCGTTGTTGCAGTCTAAATTACAATATTTTAGTTTTAATTTCGTTATATTTTTTAAAAAAAATATTTTACTCATACCTAGACTTCGTGTTTTGACCAGCAAAGAAAAACAAATTTGTAACCCACACTAAAACTTTGTTCACGGAATTTTAAAAAGCAATTTTTTTTAAGTACACACAAATAAGTATTTTTCTTGCTTACGGTTCAGCACTCTTCACAGCAATATTTAAAGAAATTGTTCGACTGATTTAGGCTTCTTCCCTTGGGGACAAAATTTCTTCTCCTTGGTGTATTATCAGCAGTCTTAGGAGTGTCAGATCTCTGCCATTCTTCCACAGATATATCTCTGGACATCCGAGAGGAACTTCTCCCATGAGAAGACTTTGTCAGCTCAATAGCCAAATTCAGTTAAAATTTTATGAGGGACAATCTATGAGGGTTGCCCAAAAAGTAATGCTCCGCACTTTTTTCTTCAACAATTCGTTATTGAAAATAATGAGAATTACACACAGGAAAGAACGGTGGGCCAGCCGTTGAGGCCGATCGGTTCTAGGCGCTTCGGTCTGGAACTGCGCGACCGCTACGGCCGCAGGTTCGAATCCTGCCTCGGGGATGAATGTGTGTGATGTCCTTAGGTTAATTAGGTTTAAGTAGTTCTAAGTTCTAGGGGACTGATAACGTCAGATGTTAAGTCCCATTGCGCTCAGAGCCATTTGAGCCGAAGAATGGTGTTTTATCTACACGCCCTATTTTTCCACACAATCTCCATCCCGTCCTACGATCTCCCTCCCGCACGAATAAGAGCGTGTATGCCCTGTGTGTACCGATCCTTGTCCTCATGGCGGAGCCTGTGTTTCACTGTGTGAATCACCTCCACATCATCCTCAAAATATCTTCCACTATTGGCATCCTTTAACGGCTACGTGAGGGCTGTCAGTTGTGACAGCCGTGGATGGTCTTCCCGCTCTGCAAATTGTGTTGCTCCACCGAATCACCTTCTGATGACGTGACCCCCGTGGCCAGCGACTAACTGTAGTTCTGTCGATAGCATATGTTCCATTGTCTTTGGACAAGCCTTTGTGAATATTGGCCATAGTTTCTTTCTCTGCAGTGAGGCATTCAATGACGACACGTTGGCTGTAATCTACATCATCTGCAGACGCCATTTTGAAACTGTCCTGCAGCTACGCCATGTGGCAGAAGTGACGGAAACTTGGGCGCTCACACAGGAGGCTTCAAATAATGCAAACGTAACGTTTCGCATTAGTACCATTGTTCTTGGCTGAGAAAAATGAAATGCGTTGCATTACTTGCTGGGCAATCCCTCGTATTACACTTTGGAACTTCTTTTTTCATACAAGATCCTTTGTACTTGATCCAACAATAATCAACAATACCTAAATCAGTCAAATGGTTAGTAAGTCCATCTGACCTTTTTTTGTTTTGGTATTTGACCTATATTTTTGTGACCACTTGACCAACCTCTACAAGTAGTGCTTCATTTGTGACACTATACGCCCGTACGCGGTGCCAGGAACTCTGACGACAAAAAAAGGCACTGAAATAATGTTTTAAGACGTGTAAATTTCGAAGAACTCCCCCTCAAAATCTCAGTACAGAATGTCTTTTTCAGATCAACCCCTGCTTACGAATACCTCGTGGCTCTCTTCTGCCACAAGAGGATTTCAGAATAGCAGACCGAAATCACACTGCTGCAGCATGCGAAGTACTTCTTCATCGTTGATAACTGGAAACAATAACATAAACATATTTTTCACGTATTAGAAGCAAGAAATAAAAAATCCTACAAATCGTTTAACGAATTATTAAGAAATACCTTCAGAGCGAGTGCTGTGGCAGTCACTCTGCTGAATCGTATTTTCAAAATATCGTTACAGTGAAAGCGGCGTGTGGTGTCGTTTACCGCCATTTCCTAATTTTACAAAGCGAAAACTCGAAGTACACATACGTGTACCTACTGACTGAAGAGATAAACATTTACACGGTTCCAGTAGCAGAGTACAGTAGAATAAGAAAATCTGTTATCTAGATTGAAAAGAAATTTGCATCAGATAGCAACTAAATGATGGCCAATTTTATTTTAACTTGATCAATGTACCGACTAGGCTCTTCTTCAGATGTACGTGACATATATAAGTCAATCCTGTGCGTGGTATGTCCACCCTTACGCACGTATCTTGCTCTCGGCCGTTTTCCTTCAGTAACATGCTAAACCAGTATTCCACAGCACTACTAACGAAAGGACACCCGTCAATCGTTGGTCTCAAACAAAATTTTAGCCATTGGTCAAGTGGTTAATTTGGTTACTTTGAGGTAAGAGAGCCTGTCCATCATAAAAGGTAAGCGTGCAAACCAAAAAACAAAATAAAAGCAAACAAAATTTTCCTCTCATATGTGTGAAGGGAGAGATCAACGGATACTTATGTCGCCGTTGTCCCTTACCTCATAATATTTGAGAAAGTACGTACACCATCAGTCGCATTCGTGTCGTGTGTGTTCTTTACGGTTAATCTTCTGTGGCTCCATCTCATCCATCCCCATCTGTCCACCTCCTCCTCGTCTCACTCTCTGTCCATAACTCCCTCCCCACACTCTCTGCCCATCTCTCTCCATGAAAGAAGAAATAAACGAATGCTCGTCTCTGATTAATAATTAGGTGAGATTCGAACGTAAATATTACTCTAGCTACGCATTCTAATTGCTATAGAAAGTTTCAGCTACACCACGCCCACGTGGAGTTGGAGAGACGCTGAGGAGATTGGCTAACGAACCTGCAAATAAACACAGCGACTTCCAACGGACTCAATAATACGCAACAATAAATCTGCCATAGCTCCTTACTAAAGTATTACCACAGAACAAAACACACCCAGGACGAGTTTAGTTTCAATGGACGTTTAAATATACCATTTCAAACCCAAGAATACATGTTAGCGTTGTCTATAAAACCATTAAATACAATAAAAGTAACAACATAGTTCTTACCATCAGAGTGTTTCTTTCAAGATAGTAAGTAATATCTGAAACAAGTATTATTAAAATCGACCCATGGGTTTAGGAGCAGAGCATTTCATGCGACTTTGCCGAATTATGCACATGTCACGTATATTTAACATACGTCACACATCTTTGTGCACATTCTTCAATTGAATCTCTAGTAAATTTCGCTCCACAGTTTCGTTTTCACGCATATCAGTGTTATGACGTTATGTCTCCCGAAAATTTGGAAATTCGTGGTAGGGTCTTACGGGACAAAGCGGCTGAGGTCAACGGACCGTAAGCTTACATATTACTTATTCTCTTAAACTAAGGACATCACACACACCCATGCCCGAAGGAGGACTCGAACCTCCGACGTGGAGAGCCGCGCGGACCGTGACAAGACGCCTGAGACCACGGGGCAACCCCGCGCGGCGATATCTCTTGAACTGACTTACAGTGATATAATTTAGCAGGTACTTTCAGTGGTGTATGTGCATACTTCACGCCAAGTGTGTGGTGAATAAATTTAGGAATAAAGAGGTAATTAATTAAAACGTCATGGTTGATACGGCAGTTCTGCTGGATGAACTTGGAAAATATATTATAGTAAGCGATAAACCTCTTTTCTGTCCTCATTCCGTGGGGGCTCTCAGCGAGAAAAGTTTTGGTGAAGGTTTAAAATTGTATGTGAAGTTTGTTGCACGCCACTAAATGCTCTCATTCTCTAGTAATGGATGAATATAGCCTGGCAATTCAGACGTGGTGAGCTACACTTGTATTTCAACCCCACTCCCTGTCATTTGACAGGTACGTATTACTCGTAGAGCGATTCTTTCCAGAGAGTATGTGATACGTGTACCAGGTCTGGTCGAAATCCACATTCTGCGGTCAGCTTTAAATTCCGATACTCTTAATTTCCCAGCAGTGTTCTGCAAAATGAATGTCTTCTTCCCTTCGGGGATAACAACTTGAGCTCACGAAGCATATTCGTACCACTTGCATGGTGATGGAACTTACCGTTAACAAATCTAGCATCTCGCCTGTGAATTGCTTCGATGTTTGACTTCAGTTGTAGCGTTGCTCTTAGGGGACGAAAATATAAGAATTGTTACTTTTTTTTAATGTCGAAAAAGTGAATATTTTGGTGGGCCACTTGGCAACAGAATCGGGGATTGATTACACTGTTATAATAACATACGTTGAGCATTAAATACCTGAATAAGAGCAGCATATTGATATATATTTGAGATCGTTCTGAAGAAACATTATCATTTCTGTGCATTTTTATAGTCGCGATGTAGTCATACCCGGATCAATACTAAGGGACCAGAAGATTTATAGACTTTAAAAGAAATGCAACACTACACAATAAAGTTGATTCAGAAATAATAGGAAAACGATAATGTTCCTTCTGCCTCATGCTGCGTTCGGCCCATCAACGTGATCGTAATTTCTGATGATGAAGTAACACAAAATAATCATCCTTCAGATAAATAAGGAGATGGAAATCATCAAGGTTAATTTACTAAAATAAGCACACTTATCTTTAACACGCGTTTTTTATAATGCTACGTATCTTTTCATATTAAAATACAATAGATGACCATTTTGGTTAAATACTTTATACATAACAGTCAAAATGTCCTCTTGATGCTGTCTTTTCGTAATCAGTTACAAGAAACTACATATTTTCTGATTGGAAAAAATTACAATTAGCATATTCACTCTATATTTTCACATAAAATATAAAATACAGTTGCGGAACGCAGCAAGTCCTAGTCCGCCTCTCATAGAATACAAACAGTAAAGGTGAGGCGCCAAATGCCTTATTTGTCTTGAAACAAAAGAGTTCGTTTTATACCATTAATCGATACATGAACATAGAGATTTACAGGCACCGCCGAAGAACGGCAAGGATAAAGAATAATAGACTCTGTCGCTGCTATGCGATGGTTCATTTCTTTTACTTTACAATTATTCGATAACTTTAGGCCATCAGGCGTTTACTGTTGAGCGTATATTCATGTTTGTGAGGCGAAAATTACTAATATTACACTGCCTCCCATGAGGAGGGAAGGAATACCGAAGGTATTACTTTCATCCTCATTCCCATTGGAATATTTGTAATTTTCGGGGGTAAGATACAGGTTGTTAAAAGTTTCATTTCACATTAATTCCATAAGAAAAGAATCAACGTTTCAAATTGTAATTACTGACGGTGGATCGTTGTGAATTTGTTCTATGTTTCTATCAGAGTTTGCATGGATTCAGTCTTTCTTGATGATTCTTAAAATTAAGGCTATACATACACATATTTACAAAATTTATAGGGAAATAGAGTCACACTTCAATTTTCATCGTTGCAAAAGTTATTTGACTATCACAACTGGTACACAACTTTCTGTTTTGACTGTTTTCATTATATTGTCATCGTCTTGTCAATTGATTGCCTTGTCCGTTATCACATTTAATTATACATTTATTTTCGTCGCACATACACTATTTATGATAGACTTGGATTGTAGAGCGGCCACTGGTGATGGCTTCGACAAGGAAGTCAATATCTTTCACTTTCAGGGCTCGAGTGTGGCTCTACGAATTATTTCACATATGAAACAGATAAAATATCTTATATTAGAATAGCTTACATAACTAATTTTATATACATGTGGGATGGGATATAGGAGGATTTGACGTATTTTCGTGTGCTTATTTTCATTTATATCCTGACCTCTCGGTAAAGTTTACATTTCAACCGTGTTCAGAGGTGACCTTGTGACTTATCTCTGTGTACAATCAGTCATTATACTAATTACGCTAACTTCTCTATCTTAGAGTCTCGCAGAAGGTTTATGATACGTAGAAAAATGTTTTCAGTACTGGATGTGAATGTTTTTGCTACAGAATATAGCGTACAGCAACTGCTGATGGCGGTTTAACGTTTACATTACTTCGTCACATGGTGGCTGTGCGGAGCGTTGATTTCGCGTTTGAGGTGCCTTGCGTCGCTTTTGTTCGGCGGATCTTGGCTTTGTGCTTTTTAGATTGCTGAAGGGAGCTTCTGCCACCGAAACTGCCTCACATCACTTCCTGTCCATTATCCAATTACGGATTGACAGGTAAGTGCTAGCTACCTCTGCAACTGCATGTGTGGAATGACACTGATTATTACACACTGCACACATCAATGAATGTTTCACACATATGGTGCAGTAGAATACTGCCACTGAAAACTTTAAAACTTCACTTGCAATGTGGTGAGGGTCTGCGTGAACGGTGTATTAAAAGAAATTCTCGCTTCATAACATCACACGGTGTTTACAAGTTGATTTACATACTAATATTTACAAGAGTTCATTTAAATCGAGAAATAATCTAATTGACCACTTTGAATCAGAACAGTTGTTTCTTTTTTAATTTTTTTTTTACTATTTATGCCTACGGTCACAGGTAAGCTATGAAAAGTCCTTTTTCTTTGACCAAATTAATTCCAATCTCTTTTACAAAATTAATTTCATTCATAGTAATCTTTATCACGCTTGCTTATTCATTTTGTAGGCCCAATACATTTTTTTTAAATGCTCATCTTATTTAGTGACTTGTGAGGGGAGCTTGATTTATGGCAAAGTTTCTCACGTATGTGCTTGTCTTTAAAGGAAGTTCGAGGACAGATTTGAAAATAGCAATTCTGCCTCTGGATTTCGTGTAGAAATACAAACAGTCGAAAAAGAAAAGTGGGCAAAGCGGGCCTACTCGCGGATCGTCGACAGAATTTAAATTACTCCTCAACCAGGTCGAAAATTTAATTTACATTACGCATTACAAAAGCAATTTGCGCGTCGCGAACCTACTCATTTTTATACGTAGTGCCTCATTTCCCAAGCACACGTGCACCTTTAGAAATTGATCCTGGGGAGTAAATAGGATCAAGGATCTTAGATTTGCACTTAGGAAAGGGATTCAATAATCACATAATCACAGAGAAAACAATAAATATTGCAGTGCGCACTTAAAATAAAATCTATCACTTCAAGCATGTATATCTAATATGTATCTTGCTGCAGCTTGCTTACTACTCTTTGTTCATTTCTTAGACTAAGTCAAGTTTATGCATTACGCATTTGTGTATTAATTATCATTTGCATATATAAGCCTCTCACTAGAGTGTTGTTGTTTGCTACTGTGGCGACTTGTGAAGCTTGGGCGAGATTCTTATTCTATTTGCTGCCAGCTTGTGAATTTGCAGTATCGCAAATGCTCAATAGTACCGTGAAGTTGCCATAACAAACCATGTTACTCATATGTTCTCTTACTGAGCTTGTTTAGAGTCTGGACTCGTCTTACTTTGCGTTATAAAATAAACTTCCTTTTTATTCCATCACGCTTTTACTTAAGGTTAACAACAGGTCTTTTTAGTACAATTGCACTGCGTTATCAATCTGTTCATGATTAATCCTAGGTATCTATTCACTTCAAAGAGATGTTATTTTATCGCTGGCAAAGCACTGTGCTGGAATTTACAAGTTAAATCTACCGACTGTTTTGCGCTAACACGTGGTGCCTTATTTACGTCACATTTGAAAATAGGGAATAACCTCATGGAATCGAATCTTTTCACACTACTTTCCTCTTTTGTCTGGACGTTAAGTATTTTCTTTCAAAACAGGTCGTTAATTTGTCCTCGATTAAATTTCACTTACTAATACCAAGCACATATAATCATCATTTTCATATTACTATTTAGCGAGAGAAGTGGATTATTCGCTCCTTCCTGCTCATTTTCAAATTACTATTTAGCGAGAGAAGTGCATTATTCGCTCCTTCCTGCTAATTTTCAAATTACTATTTAGCGAGAGAAGTGCATTATTTGCTCCTTCCTCTTTCCTCCTTTTAGTACCTCGGGGCTAATTAATACCTCTCGAGTACATCATTTTTCTTACATACTAACTTACAACTAAAGTTGAAAATCGCATCTAGGACATTTCCTCCTGTTTACATAAAGATTATTCATGTGAATACTTGCCTACAACTTATTCTGAATTTTATTTTCCAGACGCGTTTTTTTAATACATAAGGTTTCCTTTTAGCACCTGTTAACGTCCGTAGTCAGTTCAGTTCAGTTCTTGTCACTCAGTGGTTAATCCTGATCTCCAATACCTTAGAGTTTTCTTACAGCTTAAATTAACTTAATTCCTGGGGTTATAAAATTTTCTTAAATCATGATGGTGGAACAATCCTTTGATTTTATTCACGGCAGGGTCAGATAACAAATAGCTACCAATGTGTGGTTTCCTCATTATCACAAAGGGACCTTCATAAATGTGTTGCCACTTACGATTCTTCTTTAACAACAGGGATGGTTTAAAGTGAGTCCTTTTCTACTTCTTTGAAATCGATAACTCTGTTTACATTCTTATCAAATGCCTTTTTTCGGAGATTAGCATACGTTGTCAATGTTATGAGAACTTGCCTGATTTTTGCGTCTAGGTCCCATTCGTTGTCTTGTAACTCTGGAAAGGGTCTATCCATTCATTCCTTTCTTTTGATCTTGACAGTAACTCATGTGGCGTGAATCCGGTCGACAGATGAGGAAGGTGGTTTACAATCTGTTCGAAAGGTGTTACGAAGTATACCCACTTAGATTGCTTATTCGGAATGTACGTCCTTATAAATCTGTTAAGTTCTGTGAAGATTCTTTCTGTCGGATTCGATTGCGGTCGAAACAGGGATATCAAAATTTGTTTGATTCCATGGCGAGCAAGAAATGCACGCCACGGGCGTGATCTGAAATTTGAAGCATTATCGGACAAGATTGATTCTGGAACCCCGAATTGTAGGAAATAATCATTTTCAATGCGACGAATTATCGGATTTGCACAAGACGATTTCACTGCGTGCAGTCTTATGTGCTTAGAAAAATTGTCCAGGATTGCTACTAAGTATTCAGCGCCTCCCCTACCGGTGGGTAGTGGACCTGCCAAATCAATACTAAGAACCTGGTTTGGCCTTTCAGCAATTATTGGATTTCGTGGGATTGAAGTGGGAATGTTTAAGGATTTTGCCTTTTGACAGATGACACAGTTTCTCAATAATTTATGGATTCTCTGATGTAGATTCGGAACATAACAGTAAGTCGAGATTTTCCTTTTACATTTTTATGGTCCGTAGTGACCCCATGAAATGTGAGTGTACGACAGAAGATGTTCAATGAAATTTCGAGGGATGCAAACACACCACCTCTCAGATGACTCAGACGTCTTATGAAATAGCACTTGGTTATGAAATTCATAACACTTGGACAACTTGTGGGCTGGATTTTCGTGAAGAATTTGTCTAACTTTTTTCCATTTTGGATCTGTATTTTGAAGAATCTGAATCTGCCTACATAACTGATGAAAATACTTTCTGTGAATTGGATCTTTCATTAACAAAACTTTATAATTAGACATTTGTTCCACCAGTTCGCTGGTTTCTGGTAAGCCCTCAGGTGAGCGAGAAAGTGCGTCTGCTATAACATTATCTTTGCCTTTTATATATACAATGTCAAAGTCATATTCCTGCAGGAATAAGCACCATCGAGTAAGACGAGGATGTTGCAACTTGCATGTAAGGAGGAATGATAAGGCTTGATGGTCTGAATAGATTTTAATTTTTCTTCCATAGATGTAATAGATAAATCGCCTAAAAGCGAGTGCCTCCAACTCCGTAACCGAATAAGACATTTCACACTCAGATAATACTCGACTCGCAAAGCTAATCACTTGGATTTGCTTGTGTCCATTTACTAATTGAATCTGGAAAAGACAAGCGACGATACCCACAAAGGAAGCGTCTGCAGTAATACAAAATTCCTTATCCATCTGAGGATGATGGAGAATGTTACTGTTAACCAGACTGTCTTTAATTTTCTGAAATCCGTCTTGGCGTTCCGGCGTCCAATTCCAATGTGAATTCTTTTTTAAAAGGTTGTGAAGAGCGGGATTGTTCAATACCTGATTGGGAAGAAAACGTCTGAAAAATGACGTAAGACCGATAAATCCTTTCAGTTGCCTTTTTGTAACAGGGGTTGGAAAGTTTTTTATAGCAGACAATTTTTTCGGGTCAGGTTTAATTCCTTCAGGGGTGATGATGTGTCCTAAAAATTTAATTTCACTTTTTCCAAACTTGGATTTCTTAAGATTTGCTGTAACACCATACTCTCTGAATCGCTGAAATACCTTTTGCAGTAGGGCCACATGATCTTCCCAATTTTTCGATGCTACATGAACGTCATCCACTTAGACTATTACCTCATCTAAGCGTTCAGGACCTTGTACATAGTCAAGGGCAGAAATAAAAATTCCGGAACTCACATTTCGTCCAAACGGTACAACTTTGAAATTGTAAGATCTACCTGCCAATATAAACGAAGTGTACTTCCTAGACTCCTGCGCAAGTTTTACTTGCCAGTAACAGCTTTTAAAATCAAGGGTGCTCAAATACTTAACTCCATGAAACTTCTGCAGATGCTCTTCAAGAGCCTCTGGTCTCGTTCTTATGGGTACTATAAATTTATTGATTAATCTTGCATCTAGGACTAGCCTTACGCTACCATCTGATTTTAGTACAGACAATAAAGGACTCGAATAAGGTGAATGAGATACTTCTATCACATTCCAGCGTAACATTTTCCTGATCTCGCACTTGACAGCTTCGCGTCTTGCATATGGAATGGAATAGCTTGTTCTACAGTAGGTTGAATGGGGCAGGACATCCATTCGATATTCAAAGCCTTTTATTAGTCCAGGTTCCTTAGAAAATACTTGAACGTAATCTGTCAACAAATTGTAAAGCTCATTCTTCTGTTGTTTGAATAATTCAGTGGACTCACTAGCTTTACCGTATAATTCATTTTGACCGGGAATTAGGTCTTTCTACTTATCGTCATTAACACTTTCAAGATCTGTCACGTCTTCTGTCTGACTGTACTGTTGTCTTTCAGTCCATGGCCGTACTGCTATTTGAAGCACCCCAAAGTTTTTCTTCACCTTACTTCTTAACAAATTTACAGTTACTTGTTGCTGGCTCGCTACTAGCGTACAGATTCCACACTCGATGTCAATTTTAGCTTTCGTCTGCTTCAAGAATTCCATACTCAGGATACATGGCACTGATAGGTTTTTAACAATAAGAAAAATGCACGTTACTGAAATACACTCTATCTGGATTTGAAGCTGAGTCTGAAGATTTACACGTTGTGTTAGTGGACCAATTGCTCCCGAAACGCTGCAACCTTGAACTGGAAGAGATAAAACTTTGCATACAGAGGATATTTGCTTAAATAAACATAAAGATAAGACATTTATATTAGCTCCTGTATCTACAATGGCTGTTACTGGTATGTTGGCAATTGATACTTTTATGGAAGCTTGAACTTGTTCGTACCATGCGTCATCATTGTCTTTCGTCTCAGTGTCTGCTACTAGATCATCCGGTAAGCTTGTCTCTTTGTCATACCTAATTGCTTTAATTTCGTGTGGACTAAGGGACAGGTTGCCCCCATTCAAACCTGCAGCATCCTCTAGGAGGCTCAAGGTGCTGCTTTTAATTTTCCACTCGACGCTTACTTTCCTGCTGATTTATATTTCTTAAAGTTTCTTCCGTCTGGAACTGGTGTTGGTTTTGCGGTACGAACTCGCGTGGAAATGGATCTTGTTGTCCTGGCGTATTCGCTTGTGCATAATAAATCTGCGTATTATGCGGGCGTTTAGGCTTCAGACTTCCCGAAGGTCCGTTCGCTTGTTGCGTGAAATGTGTATTTTGTGGCTGAAAGGTATTTTGCTGTGGCTTGTGTTGATTGTAACCGTTACTGAAAGGTGTGCGTTGGTCTCCACCTTGATTATGCCATTTATTTCCTTTCCACTGACGATTTGAATCGTAAGACTGATTGTTTTGATAATTACCGTTGATCGATTGCGTGTTTCCATATTGCTGGGGATGCGTATTATAACGTACGTTTCCGTACAGAAGTGGTGACGAATTATATATTGGATTGTATCTCTGGACTGTATTTACTGTTAGAGTACGTAGTGTATTTATTTTTGAAACCGTTGTGGGTATGGTACTGGCCGTCGCTGTGACGCGCTTTCGCTCGGCCACCATTGTTGCCTGCGTATTCTGTACTGTGCTGGCCGCCTGCACTGAAGTGGGCATTGCCAACATCAACTCTAACGTCCTCGTAAATTAGATCTAATGAGTCTAACACAGATAGGAAGGTGTCCGTATCGTCCTCAGACACGTTTACTAACTTTTCTCTGATCGCAATCGGTAGCTTAGTTTTTAGAATCATAATAACGTCTTTGGCGGTGATCGGCGAATCCCAGAACTTGACTTTCGCTAAATACTTTTCAAAATATCTTCTCAAACTACCGCGCTTACTGTTAAACACTTCGGCGTTGTAAACCTCTTTTCTCAGGCGCTGCTGCACACCAGAACTGCAGAATTTAGCTAAAAACATCTGCTCAAACTCTTTGTAACTTTTACAAGAGTGGACCATTTCGGTTCCCCAGAAGGCAGCATCGCCTACGATAAATCCAGTAACGAATTGAATTCGCTGGTGGTCACTCCAGCTATTCGGGAAAATTACTGAAAAATTTCGGAGGAACACTATAGGATGAATTTCTCTTTTCTGTGGGTGAAAGGTCGGAAAAACACGATGTTCGATCACGCTTTTCTCCTGCATCAAACTGAAAAAAGTGGGTGGGCTGGTACTCTGGTTCAATTGTGCTTCTATAGGACTACGAGTTTGAGTGTACGAACTTCATCAACTATCTGTTGACGCCATTCAGATAAATCTTGAGCTAACGTTCGTCTTATCCGGCCTAATTCTGACATGACCGTGTCTCCCGTTTTTCCAGGGGATGCCAATATTTCTAAGGTCACGTTTTTGACCGTTTCCCTGATTTCGTTCTTGACTTTGTTTTCTATGAATCCGTCTTTGTTTTTAATCCACTCTTGGTAGTGGTCGGACAGTGCTTCAGCATGCGCCTTAACAGTATTCTTTATTTGATCCTCTACATTTAGAGTCTCAATAAGTTTGGAAAGATCATCAACAACATTCTCGATCGTGTCTACTGCGGTTTTAACTCCCTTGACCTCATCAGAGACTGCAGTGTAATCTTCTTTTAAGGTCGCAGCTTGTTTTTGATATTCCATCAGTTTTGAATTTATCTCTGCCTTGGCGGCTTCGAGGTTTTCATCTAACCGTTTTGAAATATCCTCTATTTTTTACTCTACTTGTGTGTCAATTTCTAGCCTCATGGTCGTGATCTGACTACTGATTTGGCTTTGGACATTACCCAACAGGGTATTTAAATCAGCTGTTATGTCTGCCTTCAGTTCGGCCTTTTTCCGAATTTAACCGTGTATTTAGGTCATTTATCTCCATTTGCAGATCTTTTTTTAATGAATTTATGTCTGCTTTTACTGAATTTATTTCTGTTTTTATTGAATTTATGTCTGCTTTTACTGAATTTATGTCTGCTTTTACTGAATTGCACAGATTTGTAAGGACCGGATTTTTATTATGCCGTCTTTCGGCCTTCTCTTTTTCTTCGCGGGCCCTTTCGTCTAATTTTTCCTGCTTTTCACGTTCCTGTCTTTGCGCTTCTCTCTGTCTTTGACTTTCGAACTTGCGTTCCATTATTGCTTCGATCATTGCGGCCAAGTCATTTTTTTCAAAAGCGGGAATAGTTTGCACACTAGGACCAGCTTGTAAAACTTCGGTCGAGGCTGCTTCTGCCTCCGCTCGTGTACCTATCGCGCGTGATCGTAATGGATAGTGAAGTCCATTCGCATCACCGCTGTCGTCTGCTTTTGTTTGTGTCCGCTGTTTACCGTCAGCCATTTTCATGAATTATTTGGCAACCGCCAAAATGCTACATATATTGTTTGTCACTGCCGTCAGTCGTTTGTCTGTGACGTAGTGCTATGGCTTACTGGGACCTAAGGTGAAATTTTAACTCTGGGTGACAACTGATGTTCATGTACGCCAGGAAGACAAGATGGTTCCTACTAATTACAAACAAATGAAATATCACACGTTTTACCAGTTTTGAGCGTAATTATCCGCCATATCGTAAATTTCTTTTTATGCACTGACAACAAGGGTACACTTTCACTACATTTAACTACATAAGAATGGACTATGGACGAATTGAAATAAAGCTGCTTCAAGGCAAGTCAAGACAGGTTTACGTTATGATCAACTCGAAAGATGCAACGTCACTACGAGAGCTTGGCTACTGCGTATAAAAATTTCACTTACTATGGCTGTCTTGATGGTGATACGGTTGGATACTCGCTCTTTTTTGTAATTTCATCAATCGTTCTTCTGAATTAATTAAAAGGTTTTCCCACTTCTCTTTCTCGGTTGAATTGCATCCACATGAAAAAAATGATACAATTATTAGAACAAGCAGTGAAAATTTTTTAAACATATACATGAAATGATTTTTGATCAAGTCCCTGTTCGGGCGCCAAGTGTAGCTTTGCTCTTGGGGGACGAAAATAAAAGAATTGTTACTGTTTTTTATGTCGAAAAAGTGAATATTTTGGTGGGCCACCTGGCAACAGAATCAGGGATTGATTACACTGTTATAATAACACGTTGAGCGTTATATATCTGAATAAGAGCAGCACATTGATATATATTTGTGATCGTTCGGAAGAAACATTATCATTTCTGTGCATTTTTATAGTCGCGATGTAGTCATACCCGGATCAATACTAAGGGACCAGAAGATTTATAGACTTTAAAAGAAATGCAACACTACACAATAAAGTTGGTTCAGAAATAATAGGAAAACGATAATGTTCCTTCTGCCTCATGCTGCGTTCGGCCTATCAGCGTGATCGTAATTTCTGGTGATGAAGTAACACAAAATAATTATCCTTCAGGTAAATAATGAGATGGAAATCATCAAGGTTAATTTACTAAAATAAGTACACTTATCTTTAATACGAATTTTTTAATGCTACGTACCTTTTCATATTAAATTACAATACATGACCATTTTTGTCAAATACTTTATACATAACAGTCAAAATGTACTCTTGTTGCTGTCTTTTCGTAATCAGTTACAAGAAACTACATGTTTTTTGATTGGAAAAAATAACAATTAGCATGTTCACTCAATATTTTCACGTGTAATATGAAATACAAATGTAGAACGCAGCACGTCCGCGTCCGCCTTTCATAGAATACAAACAGTAAAAGGTGAGGCGCCAAATGCCTCATTTGTCTTGAAACAACAGAATTCTTTTTTATACCATTAATCGATACATGAACATAGAGATTTACAGGCACCGCGCAAGAACGGCAAAGATAAAGAATAATAGACTCTGTCGCTGCTATGCGATGGTTCATTTCTTTTACTTTACAATTGTTCGATAACTTTAGGCCATGTTTGAGAGGCGAAAATTACTAGCATTACACAGTGCAGCGTGGTACGGATCCCAAACACTCGAGCGTTACTCAAGAATAGATCGCACTAGCGTCGTACACGCGGTCTCCTTTACAGACGAACAACACTTTCCTGATTGTCTCCCAATAACTCGAAGTGGAGCATTCGCCTTCGGTACCACAATACTCACACGGTCGTTCCATTCCATGTCGCTTCGCAGTGTTACGCCCAGATATTTAAACGACTGTGTCAAGCTTAACGCTACTAAAGCTGTATCCGGAGGTTACGGGTTTGTTTTTCCTACCCATCTGCATCAACTTACATTTCTCTTCATTAAGAGTCAGCTGCCATTCATGAAACCTTCTAGAAATTTTGTCTAGATCATGTTGTATCAACCTACAGTCACTTACCTCCGACATCATTCTGTGCACCACAGCATCATCAGCGGACAACCGCAGCTCTTGGAACATAGCTCAGTGATACACACATGCATGTACAAGTCTGTACATGATTTGGCGGAGAGGCTGGGCATCGAAAAGGAACTGTAGAAATAAAAAGGAGGAATATTTTGATCTTCTCAATATATACTAGTGAAAGGTGGACTCGCAGATGTCAGGCAGCAGAGTTTAGCCGTCCGTGTAGTTGCGGCGTGGAGCAGAGGAATGGGAAACGAGAGAGAAGAAAGTGGTTCTGAGCACTATGGGACTTAGCATCTGAGGTCATCAGTCCCATAGGACTTAGAACTACTTAAACCTAACTAACCTAAGGACATTACACACATCCATGCCCGAGGCAGGATTCGAAGCTGCGACCGTAGCAGTCGCGTGGTTCTGGACTGAAGCGCCTAGAACCGCTCGGCCACAGCGGCTGGCAAACGAGAGAGAAGCTGTTGCACGTAAAGTAACTCAGTTTGGGTAGACGTACTCTACACGCCTCTATACAGAGGTTTACACTTTTACTCTATAGCATGCACTATGTCTGTAAAAGCCATAATAGAACAGCCATGGAATGCGCGCAATTCAAGCAGTACACTGCTTCTCTTTCAATATTATGATTCTACGCTACTTGTCTATCACATGTATTGTACATAGGTTATTTTGCATGAAAATTTTTTAATGCGTTATTTTCTCCATTTCCATAGAGCTACTGCAACATACCAGCATTTAAACAACTCTATGGAGTCTAATCCTCAGTAAGTGTTCTTGGTTTGTACATGACACATATGAAGAAACTTGGTCACTCTCTTCCTTACTACAGTGACAGCATTATAAAGGACAATTTCGTCGTTGCCAGGAAATAGCGTGGTGTCTCTTCGTGCTCACTACGTACTAGTCCACTGTGTTTATGGTGTTATAGACGCATGAAAGAGTGCATACTTCAGTTATGGAAGCACCTATAAAGCGTGATCTCCACCCATAAACTATTACTCATCACCGTTCTGACGCACGATCTACCTGCGAGCGTTCGCATGTGCCCTCTCGCACGCGCAATGTTCTCTCTCTCTCTGACTGTGTCTGTGTGTGTGTGTGTGTGTGTGTGTGTGTGTGTGTGTGTGTGTGTGTGTGTGTGTGCGTGCGTGTTTTGTGTGTGTCTGTGTGTGTATGTAATACGATTTATAACTTGTGTAACGAGCCAGAAATTGACGGAATAAGCTACTGAGAATGTTCAGACATACTAAACGTAACAGAAGAAAAGGAAGGAGAGGTACTGCAGGTGGGGTATGGCACAAATGTGATATACGACAATTTATCTTATGACTATATATTTCTTAATAAAGAAAATGAATTTCCTATATGAGTCCGCGATCACTGTGAATAATTTAAGAATAAAACGGCCTCGATAGCCATCTAAAATTTCTTCATTTATTACGATTTCTTTATTTTGTGCGACTTCTCGACTACTGCCATCATCGGATACGTTTAATATTAGAACTTATAAACGAAAGTTCTGTGGTGGCACTGAGAACCATGCCTGACACACAATCTACATTATAACTGCAAGTTCTAACGTTCTTCATATCTAATAAAGGCAGTAGCCGAAACGACTAGTATAAACGAAAAAAAATAAATCAGTAAGTCATCAGTACGGCTATATTCACAAAAGACGTCATACCTATCGCTGATTCGAGAAGCATAAAACGTATCTAATGTATGGCAAATGGCTTATTTTCTGAATTTCCTGTCCAATTCTCCACCCTTGAAGCAGGAAGTTCTTTATCTGATAGTTCCTGCTACATCAAAAAGTTTCATTTTGTTACAGTACACCATGTTAAGAACTTCTGTTTGAAACTTTTTATGCATGATTACTTTGTCATCCGAAATGATACCTTTGTGCTCCAGAATGGCCATTACTCTCCCACACCGTTGAAAGGTAGCAAAATCTCGCATGCTGTAGGCTCTTGCCAGTTATCATCGCTATATTAAGAACTGTCCGTGATGAACACTGTTGTCATGGAGTCCACTGAAAATCATTAATAAGACGGGTGCTAGACGTTCTACATTATAACCAATGAGAAACGATATGTATCAATACGCTTGCAGACCATCACATACAGCGCCACTATCTTAAATAGAAGGTAAAGTATATAATGAAAAATTATACAATCTAGAGGAAACAAGCGACAGCCCAGTTGATATTGTTCCATCTTTGGTAAACGCCCCACGCACTTGACTTCACCTCTGCATATCGTTGCCAAATGAAGGGCTTATTTCAATAGTGGTACAAGTCAATTTTTGTTCATATTGAGATACAGAGTCCTAAAGTTAAATGAACGCTGAAAAATCTGCAGCTGAGATAATAGAAATATTCAAGAATATCGCTTCCTGCTGGTGATGGACCTTTCTTTCTGTTTGTATGGCTCATTAATTTCAGAAGCATTATAGACAGAAAACTGGAGGTAATGGTCTTGTACAACTATTGAAATAAGCCCTTCAAATGATGTGAGTAAACAGCTGGCACATAGCCCACATAACGGCATTGTCATTTGTTCCGTTCTTCATGATAATTCTCGGCCGCACACTGTATGTGAAGCGAGGACGCACCTGCAGCATTTACGATGGAAACTGTTTCATCACCCAACTTACAACTCGGACTCGGTTATCTCTGATTTTCATGTATTCGCTCACATGAACTTCTGTTAAGGGAACAACAGTTTGGCACAGGCAGAGAGCTGCAGACCAGCGTCGGAAATCACAATCGGCTACCTTTTGCGATGAGAGTATTGGAAAGTTGATAACACGCTAGGGCAAATAGCAAAGTCGGACTGGCGGCTATGTAGAGGTGTACGAGTTTCTGGAAGGTGTAGCAAAATTTTCCAAGTAAAAAACTTTTTATTTTCGCTGTCGTTTCCATTTCAAAACAGATCGGAGGTGGAAAAAATAGCCCTGTTACATTACGCTTCACTAGCGCCAGAACTTTGCAGCGTTATGTGGACCTCCTCATGTCTGCAAATGGGTACCCTAGTCACGCGAGCACACACTCCCACTTGACTGATAGCACACAGATAAGATATGACACATCTACTGCAGATCATTCCCACTTCAATAAAGCTTGAAATAAGTTCTGCAGAAATTCTTACGAAGTCTCAGGTCGAGTGTTTGTGTCTGTCAGTAGTGGTTTATCTTGTAGTGAAGTCGAAGTAGATACTCCGTGCGAATTGGTATGGGTGGAGGTAATACTTAACAGCCGAACTAAGTTAATAATTGGCTCCTTCTACCGACCCCCAGACTTCGATGATATAATTGCTGAACAGTTCAGAGAGAATTTGAGTCTCGTAACAAATAAATACCCCACTCATACGGTTCTAATTGGTGGGGACTTCAACCTTCCCTCGATATGTTGGCAAAAATACTTGTCCAAAACCGGTGGTAGGCAGAAAATATCTTCCGAGATTGTCCTAAATGCTTTCTCCGAAAATTATTTCGAGCAGTTAGTCCACGAACCCACGCGATTTGTAAATGGTTGCGAAAACACACTTGACCTCTTAGCAACAAACAAGCCAGAGCTGATAGAGAGCATCATGACTGATACAGGGGTTAGTGATTACAAGGTCGTTGTAGCTAGGCTCAATACCGTTTCTTCCAAATCCGCCACAAACAAACGCAAAATAATTTTATTTAAAAAAGCGGATAAAGTCTCACTAGAAGCCTTCCTAAGAGACGATCTCCATTCCTTCCGAACTGACTATGGAAATGTAGACGAGATGTGGCTCAAATTCAAAGATATAGTAGCAACAGCAATTGAGAGATTCATACCTCATACATTGGTAGGAGATGGAACTGATCCCCCGTGGTACACAAAACAGGTCAGAACGCTGTTGCAGAGGCCACGGAAGAAGCATGCGAAGTGCAGAAGAACGCGAAATCCCGAAGATTGGCTAAAAGTTACAGACGCCCGAAATTTGGCACGTACTTCAATGCGAGATGCCTTTAATAGGTTCCACAACGGAACATTGTCTCTAAATTTTGTAGAAAATCCGAAGAAATTCTGGTCGTATATAAAGTACACAAGCGGCAAGACGCAGTCAATACCTTCGCTGCGCAGTGCCGATGGTACTGTTACCGGCGACTGTGCCGCTAAAGCGGAGTTATTGAACGCAGTTTTCCGAAATTCCTTCACCAGGGAAGACGAATGGAATATTCCAGAATTTGAAACACGAAGACCTGCTAGCATGAGTTTCTTAGAAGTAGATACCTTAGAGGTTACGAAGCAACTCAAATCGCTTGATACGGGCAAGTCTTCAGGTCCAGATTGTATAACGATTAGGTTCCTTTCAGATTACGCTGATACAATAGCTCCCTACTTAGCAATCTTATACAACCGCTCGCTCACCGATAGATCTGTACGTACAGATTGGAAAGTTGCGCAGGTCGCACCAGTGTTTAAGAAGGGTAGTAGGAGTAATCCATCGAACTAAAGACCTATATCATTGACGTCGGTTTGCAGTAGGGTTTTGGAGCATATATATTTTAATATTATGAATCACCTCGAAGGGAACGATCTATTGATACGTAATCAGCATGGTTTCAGAAAACATCGTTCTTATGCAACGCAGCTAGTTCTTTATTCGCGCGAAGTAATGGCCGCTGTCGACAGGGGATCTCAAGTTGATTCCGTATTTCTAGATTTCCGGAAAGCTTTTGACACCGTTCCTCACAAGCGACTTCTAATCAAGCTGCGGGCCTCTGGGGTATCGTCTCATTTGTGCGACTGGATTCGTGATTTCCTGTCAGGAAGGTCGCAGTTCGTAGTAATAGACGGCAAATCATCGAGTAAACCTGAAGTGATATCAGGTGTTCCCCAGGGAAGCGTCCTGGGGCCTCTGCTATTCCTGATCTATATAAATGACCTGGGTGACAATCTGAGCAATTCTCTTAGGTTGTTCGCAGATGATACTGTAATTTACTGTCTAGTAAGCTCATCCGAAGACCAGTATCAGTTGCAAAGCGATTTAGAAAAGATTGCCGAATGGTGTGGCAGGTGGCAGTTGACGCTAAATAACGAAAAGTGTGAGGTGATCCACATGAGTTCTAAAAGAAATCCGTTGGAATTCGATTACTCGATAAATAGTACAATTCTCAAGGCTGTCAAATCAACTAAATACCTGGGTGTTAAAATTACGAACAACTTGAGTTAGAAAAACCACATAGATAATATTTTGTGGGGAAGGCGAGCCAAAGGTTGCGTTTCATTGGCAGGACACTTAGAAGACGCAACAAGTCCACTAAAGAGACACCTTACACTACACTCGTTCGTCCTCTGTTAGAATATTGCTGTGCGGTGTGGGATCCTTACCAGGTGGGATTGACGGAGGACATCGAAAGGGTGCAAAAAAGGGCAGCTCGTTTTGTATTATCACGTAATAGGGGAGAGAGTTTGGCAGATATGATACGCGAATTTGGATGGAAGTCATTAAAGCAAAGACGTTTTTCGTCGCGGCGAGATCTATTTACGAAATTTCAGTCACCAACTTTCTCTTCCGAATGCGAAAATATTTTGTTGAGTCCAACCTACATAGGTAGGAATGATCATCAAAATAAAATAAGAAAATCAGAGCTCTAACAGAAACGTTTAGGTGTTCGTTTATCCCGCGCGCTGTTCGGGAGTGGAATGTTAGAGAGATAGTATGCTTGTGGTT
The DNA here is from genome assembly GCF_021461385.2 of Schistocerca piceifrons. Classification (NCBI taxonomy): domain Eukaryota; kingdom Metazoa; phylum Arthropoda; class Insecta; order Orthoptera; family Acrididae; genus Schistocerca; species Schistocerca piceifrons. The sequence continues at coordinate 72,268,081 of NC_060144.1, read as the reverse complement.
CGATGAACCCTATGCCAAGCACTTAAATGTGAATTGCAGGGTAGTCATGTAGATGTAGATGTAGGTCCTATTGGTTTACTCTATACAACTTCTTCAAATACTAAATTCACTTTTCCATCACTCTGATTGTAGCTAGTCAATTAGATATATCTGTATTGAAAGTTGGAATATATTGTGTCTTGTATATGCTGCGGAGAGTATTTATAGTGCTATGCATATCATTTAACAAACTGATGTGACACCACTTGGGCGTTTATTTTATTCAGTGTGAAAGGAGCTTTACATAATATGGGAAGATGTGACATCTAGCGTAGCTCAAACCGAATATCACATACATTAACTAAAATGCAAACAACAATGCCCCATATATGAGTACTAAAACTGACGTTTCACACAATGCTTCTAGATTCTCGTAGATTTACTAGAAAGATATTTCAGGTTGATATTTGGATGAAAGACAAATTAGGATGAACATTACACATTATGGTACGGCAGTTTTTCTTTATGTGTTACATCAGGTGTTCTAATATAACTCAAACAGTTTTCAGTTATTAGCACATCTGTGATCACCGCAGTAATACAAATATCTAACATCATTTCAGAGTTAAAATGCTGACAGGCCATGCATGTTTACGGCATCCACTTAGTATGGTTGTCCACATCATACTACAAATTGTAGGTTGCCATTCATCATAATGAACTGTGTGGTGATTCTCACTGCACGATAATTTTAGAGATCGGTATGTATAAACTGACCAACATCCGTCACTAAAAGACTTGTAGTAAGACGTCGAAATCTTCCATTTATGCCGGTCATTGTCAGACAGCATACAGATTACTTATTGGTAACACCAATTATCTCTTAAAAACAAATGAACTTCATCCTATTTTGCGAAGAGATTCGACATATCTAAAGCAGTGAAGAATGAATGGTAGGTTTGTTGTAGGATAAATGTTTAGAGTTAAATCTAGAGTGTTGTTGATTAAATAAGTAATACAAATATATTTGACGCAGTTCTAATGTCAAATGCTTTACAATTCATTACAATTTATGTTTCATTACATCACCTGTACATTTGTGATAGCTGTACAGAGACACAGTATTTCCACCTTTCCGTCTATTGGAGATTAATATATATAATTCACAACAACAGAAGTTTTCAGTATTATATTGGACTGCCCCTAATTGATGATAAATTTATTTCTGTTCTCAGTCTAGTGAGCATTCATTAGTGTGAACACTCTCTCTACATTATCACTGTGACCGGGAAGAGAGAAGTAAAACTGGATTATTTTCAGAAGTTCAGGGCAGTGCTCTTCTGACATACATCTTTCGAAGAACAGTACCCACTTTTTGCTAGGCATGAAACCACTGAATTCTACATCTGACTTTAAATTCATTTCCTGATCAAACAAGATATTGCATACAATTTACAGTTACCATTCTTACCTAGCCATATGAAATTGTGTAGTACCTTATTCTTTGTAACTGCTATTGCAGAATAAAAAAAATTAAAACGTTGCAGTTGTGACAAGGACTCACTTCGTTTCAGCAGCTATAAACAGTTATTTTACTAAATTATATGTATTCGTCATGCACCTTGAGATAGTGTGCTTTTGGCAGGTCACCTAGAAAATCCTTCAGTTTTGTTCTAACAAAATATGCATTCTGTCTTTCTGCTGAAGTATCGGTTACTTGACACAGGCCCATCATAAACTCATTCAGTGAAATCTCTTACATTTCAATTCTGACAATGGACTTTTGAGACAGACTCATCTGTGTCATAAGAAGTCAGAAATATCCTCCACCAAATTTATTTGATAAAAAATAAATAAATACTTAAGGAGAAACGGACATTTGTCCTGCTACAGGAAATAAGGTTTAACGGCTGAAAAATGTGAAAAAACTTTATAATTACCCGAAATAAACGTAAATGTTGCTTTTACTTGTCTTTGGAGGTCCCGATGTGCAATATTAACAAATTCGCAACTGTCTATGAGCGATGCATTTCTAACAGTACATACAGAGATGTGTTTATACTTTCACATTTAAAGCTTGAAAATACACATGAACGCAATCAGCACCCATTGTGACAGTTGGTAAAATATCAGTTGGACACCCAATCCCTACAATTAGTCTACCTAACTTAGACTTGAATTTAATAAAAATATTGTTTTGACCTTTTCTTGCCAGACCCCTAATGTTAGTATGTGCTTTATCACAGCTGCATGAACTTATTTTCTCAATGACATTATTTGTTCTACAACATTATGAATAAATGCATAAATGGTGTGATAATGTTCATTATTACCAGACGTAGCAGTTTAGACTGAATACCTTGAACTTTGTCAAAGTACTGACTAATCACAGACAAAGTCACGTTTGGAAAGATTTTGTTTCAGTTCTGCTTGTATTGGAGGCTAAATCAAGGTATTTACCACTGATTCAGTTTTTCTCTCCGAACTGGAAAATTTTCTTGCAATTCCAGAGACATTGAACATTGTTGGAACTAACGGCCCGTACACGTGGTGGAGTTGTAAGAGTCGTGGCTACTTGCTGAATGACAGCAGTAGCTACTTCCCGTTGTTCCAAGTTATATTTACTAAAATTATCCGTCAGTTGCTTGTTGAAGGAGACAGAACTTCATTGTACCTACGTGATCCACTCGTCTCCCCCCCATGTGTATTCCCAAACAACAACTGTAAAGGAAGGTATTTTTAAAAGTACTAAGTGTGACTTCCGCAAAAGGAAACCCTATTTATCGTTTCACCAATTACTTGTTCTACTTCTTATTTAAAAAATAACATAAAAAGGAACTTACTTGCAAAGACTACATTTCGCTTCATGTTGACATCGATCTAGCTTAACTGAAGGATACTCTTTGGTGTAATCATCTATGAATGTTGTTTTCCGTTTTGTTGCCATGGCCTTCAAACTGTTAAAGAATTCATGCTTGATAACAATGGTCCGTTATCAGAATATCAGACTTAATTTAATGGGTTGCTACAAATTATTCTTCTTGAAAGATAGAACTCTGAACAAGACTCGTTCTAGAATTTCAATTGAAAAGGAGGTGGTACCACCGGAAGTACATAGAAAGAGGTAATAATTCGATAGTTTCCCTACTTCAACCGTAAGGTAAAATGTAAACTATGACGTCTGAGTCTCGTTCATTCGCATTAATCGAAGTATGAGGAGATCAGGTTGCCGTTTCTGTCGCATTTTATTCATTTCGACATGAAAAGGGATTACATTTTAGAAGTTTAGGAATTTTACTCAGCCAAACCGGACAACTTACACCACACAATTCCGGTGTTCCTGGACGTGAGGAATACACCATAATTTATATATTTGGCGACATGGAGAAGCATCTAGACGCACATTATATAATAGTATGCCTCCACACTTCATCTAATAATAAGAATAGTAAAAGCGATATTCAGCGCACGTGTAGCCACTATAGTGCACCATTTAGTACTGATAGTTATAACAAGAGAAGCACGGCCGTAAAGAAGACGCAAAACTATCCACGAGAACGCTGTGACAAATTTGCGAAAGCAAAATATTCGAGATGACGTTAAAAAAATCAGTGCGGTACGTTAGAACGTGAGGAAAATATTTCAGTTGACCAAGGGGTAATTAACTTTACCTATCGAAAAATCGAAACGGGTCCTACCTTCCAGTTAGTGCGGGATTAAACTTTTTTACATCGAAATGACTTGCTTACTTATGAGAAACACCAGGGGAAGCGTGTCTCCTAGTATTCTTCCAGCACTGAAGTGTGCTGCAAGTTCTGTAACTGTGGGTTTTGTAATAGTGATTTCACTTGGAGTTGAACTAAGTTGTAGAGAAAGAAATGTAGTTTTCACGGCACCGTTTGATTGTGTTCTTCCTGAGCAAGTGTTTTAGCTAAATGGTTTTTGTGTCGTGTCGTAAGTATTTTATATGAACGCTTGTTTTTTCGTGTCACCTTTTTATTACTATCTTTGTTTAAATTAAAAATAAAGAAAGCTATATAATCTTCGCACTTAAAATTTCTTTAAATAACTTCTAAATATCTCACCTTTATGTTGGTGTTCTTCCATTTCGATTAGTTTTACTTGTCAGTTGGCAGAAGAGCACACACCACACCACACAGCATAGAAAAATACTCACCACAACGATCGACAACACTCCATATACACTGCCTGACATAGCTGCTGAAATTCCCGCACGGAATGTAATACAGCTATGTGACAAACTTCATCAGTGTAGGACGTGCGACGAGTGTACCCGTTAGGGCGATGCGGCGAAATATGGCGTTAATGGGCTGTGGCAGCAGGCGACTGACGCGAGTACGTTTACTAACAGCACGACATCACCTGCAGAGCTCTCCTTGGCTATCCAACATATCGGCTGGGACCTAAACGACTGCAAATCCTAGGTTTGGTCAAATGAATCTCAATTTCAGTTGATATGCGCGGATGGTGGGTTCTGAGTGAGGCACAGACCACACGAAGACATGGACCCGAATTGTCGACCAGGCACTCTGCAAACTTGTGGAGGCTCCATAATAGTGTGGGCTGCGTTTCCATGGAATAAAATTGGTCCTCTTGTCCACTTGACAATTGTTCGGCTAATTGGAAACCAATCGCCAGCATTCATGGACTTCATGTCTTCAAACAACGATGCGTAATGTCACCGAGCCACAATAGTTCGCGAGTTGTTTGAAGAACATTGTGGATAATTCGAGCGAATGATTTGGCCACCCAGATGGCCCGACATGAATCCCGTTGAGAGATCAGTTGGTGCAGAAATGTTTCACGAGCAACACTTTCACTATTGTCAACGGCTATATTGTCAGCATGGCTGAATATTTCTGCAGGCGACTTCGATCGACTTGTTGAATGTATGCCACGTCGAAGTGGTGCAATGTGTCGGGCGAAAGGCTGTCAGATTTCATTTTAGGAGGACTCCTTTGACTTGCGCAACCTCAATGTAAATCCCTAGTACCCTCAGGACGAGATTATCATTAACTGGTCGCAACAGTTGTTTAATTTCACTGCGTGCTCAGAAGACTCGTCCGATCCCTCGCCCATTTCTATTCCACGTACTTTATTGGTTGTTGCCGTAGAATGGAAGCCGTGTCTGCGTTGGTCTTCCTCACTTAGTTGAACTTGTTTTGTCCAACACCGCTGAACCCCGGCCGATTCTCAACACCTTCGTAGACAGTCTCGGAGTAAAGGTCCTCCTTGTCATAGTTATAGCTCTGTCTATTAAGAGGATCATCGTTGCTATCTCTTGGGCTTGATGGCTTAAACTATATCCGATGTTGCTAGACCCGAGTACGTCAGTTTTCTTTACGCAGAATATCTGCATAGTCCATCGTGTTTCGGTTCGACCAGTACACTTAAAATTTTTTAAATAGCGTACTCCAAAGTGATTGCAACGTTGTTAAGGGGGTGGGAATGAAAATTAAGCTTATTTATGGAAGACCATCGACGTGGTGAAAGGAATTAGAATTTTCCAAAGTAGTTCCATAGGTGTCAATTGATTGTATCGAATACGCTCTTCTGAAACCACGAGGGATGAGCGTACAGGCTGAAAAGACCAGGGTACTTGGTAAGATACCAACTGTGCTGTAACATGACTAGACAAAGATTTATCAATGAATTTCAGGACTCCAAAACATACCGAGGCGACCATAGACCCACACCTGTAACTAGTGCTGGATAACATTTAAGCACGTGAAGAATGTTTATAGCAGGAAATGAGGTACTACAGTTTCTGACGCTTATACATTCGCATATTTTTAGACAATGAATGTACAGGATGTTTGCAGTACATCGACACTGCGGTATTAGTGTCATTTATTTTAGGTGACTGATGTGCAGGTAGCATATCGTGTTGTACGTTCGTAATATATCTTTAATTATAACCAGAATATTTTACTTCACTACTGGTTTCCTTTACTTATATACGATAACATTTAAGCACGTGAAGACGAATGTTTATAGCAGGAAATGAGGTACTACAGTTTCTGATGCTTATACATTCGCATATTTTTAGACAATGAATGTACAGGAATAATGTTTGCAGTACATCGACACTGCGGTATTAGTGTCATTTATTTTAGGTGACTGATGTGCAGGTAGCATATCGTGTTGTACGTTCATAATATATCTTTAATTATAACCAGAATATTTTACTTCACTACTGGTTTCTTTTACTTATATACGTAAACATTTATCATTTGTTTCGTTCATGTTATGCTGTGTGTGACATCCTCTTATGCGTTGATCTGCTGTCTTGTAGCTTTGTTGTATAGGCCTGTTTTGAACAATGAAACTGGTTGATTAATGAAACAATATCCAAAAAATGGCTGTTGGTACAGTATTATTTCATTGCACATATGAAAGACAATAACCTCTCCAAGTTATTATCCGCTTTCAACGTCTGGAAAGTCGGCAACAAACGGGAGAACAGCGCGCTGACCACATGCCCCAAGATCCCGCAACAGAATGTTACGACATGTGCAGTTGGCTATGGAGTATTTATTGCAGACAGAAGTAGTTTACCTTAAAATGAAATTAAAGTAGACAGTTCTTGTGAGTCAGTAAGAGTGGGGGCTATATCTGTCAATGTCAATAAATTAATAATTGGCCCCTTTGGCGCTTCCGTCCTCGCCACCCCCTCCGGGTCTTAAATGCGACAGTTGCTGAATAGTTCAAAGAAAAGCTGAGTCTCATTTCAAATGGGTACACCAGTCACAAAATTACAGTCGGTGATGACTTCAAAATATCCTCGAAATATTGGCGAAAAATCATGTTTAATGTACGTGGTAGACATAAAATGGCTCCCGAAATCATACTGGACGTTTTCTCAGTAATTATTTTGAGCATTACTCCAAGGACACTGAAAATGTAAGTCGTTGAGAAAACATACTTGTCTTCTTAGCAACAAACAATTCTGAGCAAATAGGAAGCATCTTGATTAGTCACCACAAGGTCGTCATAGCGGGACTGAGCACCGTGACATCCATACCGACTAAGGGCAAACGCAGAATATGTCTGTTTCAAGAAGCACATAAAAATACACTTAACACTTCCACAGTCCCCAGTCCTTCCCGTATGACTATGTAGCCGAAGACCAGATGTGGTTTAAATTCAGAGACATAGTGCTGACAGCAATAGACACATATATACCAAATAAATTAAGAAGAGATTGTGGTGTTCCCCAGTGACACACAAAACAGATCAGAAAACTGTTACAGAAGTAATGAAAAAAGAATACCAAATTTAAAACAACGTAAAATCTCCAAGGTTGGAAACGTTTTACAGAAGCTCGAAATTAAGCGTGATATTCAGTGTGAGATGCTTTTAATAGTTTCCAGTAAGAAACTCTGTCTCGAAGTGTGGCAGAAAATCCACTGACATTCTGGTGGTGTCCACAGCTCGTAGCGTTGCTACCTCCGGATCACGGGGTCCCGGGTTCGATTCCCGGCAGGGTTGGCGATTTTTCTCTACCCGGGGATTGGGTCTTCCTTGTTGTCCTCATCCCATTATCATCATGATTCGTGGTCATGGCTAATTTGGATTCTGCAAGAAAGTGGTGAAAAAATTGGGCCTTTGTACGGGCGCTGATGTCCAAACCAAACATCACCATCATCATCAACATTCTGGTGATAATGGTGGTAAGTAAGTAAAGTGCACCAAAAACAAAATACAAGACACAATCAGTACCTTCACTGAGTGATAACAACGGTAATGTTACTGATGACAGAGCTACAAACGCAGAGTTATTAAAAACGATTTTCGTAAGTTCCTTGACCAAGGAGGCGAAGTAAATATACCAGAATTCGAATCAAGAACAACTGCCAATATCACAAACTTCGAAGTAGATATCCTCGATATAGAACAGCAGCTTAAATCATTTAAGAATGGCAAGTCTTTCGGTCCTGACTGTATAACAGTTAAGTTCGTTTCAGAGTATGCTGACTCTGTAGCTTCATACTTAGGAGCAACAGCCAACCGCTAGCTCGTCGGAAGACCAGTACCAAAAGACTGGAAAGATGCACATTAATATCCAAGTAAGGAAATATGAGTAACGTCGATTTGAAGCAGCATTTTGGAACATATACTGTGTTTGAAAATTATACATTAACTCGAAGACAAACAGCCAACACGGATTTAGAAGATATCGCTTTTTTTAAACCCTACTAGCTCTTTGTTCTCGCGAAGCAATGAGGGCTATCGGCCAGCGATGTCAAATTAAGTGCATATTTTTAGATTACCAAAAGGCTTTTTACATCGTTCCTCACACGCGATTTCTAATCATACTGCATGGCTGTGAACTATAGTCTGAGTTGTGGGACTGGATACATGATAGTAAAACAGAAGGAATATCTGGCATTCGCAATAATGTATTATAGGCCGTCCGCTGTTAGTGCTCCACATAAACGATTTAGGAGACACTCAGAGCAACCCTCTTAGATTGTTTGCAGATGACGCTGCCATTTACCGTCTTGCTAAGTCATCAGATGATCGAAACCAATTACAAAATTATGTAGACAATATGTATGTATTGCGCGTGAGTGGCGACCGACGCTAAATAATGAAAATTGTGAAGCCGTCCTTATGAGTAATGAAATGAATCCGCTAACTTTCGGCTACACGATAAATCACACAGATGTAAAGGCTGTCGATTCAACTAAATCCTTCGATATTACGATTACGAGTAACTAAAATTAGGACAATCATATAGACAATGTCCGCCCTGTTTTGTAGTACTGTTGTGTAGCGTGGAATCCACATCGTATAGGATAGACGTAAGACACTGAAACAGTTCAATGAAGGGCTGTTCGTATTGTATTATCGGGAAATAGGGGAGAGAGTGTCACGGACATGATATGCGGATTGGGATGGCAATCATAAAAACAATGGCGTTTTTCATGTTCCAAGAAATTGCTGTCACCAACCGCCTCCACAAAGTATGAAACCATTTAGTTGGTGCCCTCTTACATGGGTAGGTAGGATAACCAAAACAAAAAAAAGAGAGATCAGAGCTTGCAAGGTAAGATTGAAGTGTTCGTTTCTACCGTGCGCAGTAGGAAAGTGGAACGGTAAGGAAGTAGCTAGAAGGTAGCTCGATGAACGCTCTGCCAGGCATTTAATTGTGAATGAAAGAGTAATCATGTAGATGTAGATGTAGATATAGATGTGGGTGAAGTAGCTACTGTCGCACGGGAAAGAACACTTTTCTCTATGTAATTCAAGAATATTCTGCGAGAGCTTTCCCTTACGATCGAGCTGAGTTCCCGGTGATGACGGAGGGAGCAATAGACTATATTCCTGATTTGAACAGAAGTTTGAGGTAATTGTAATACTGTTTTTATGACGTAGCCATACACCACATAACAAAATAAAGCTCATCAATTTTTATTACGAAGCTAAGAAGGGGCAATCCGAATCCTCATACGAAGGTATTTTCCCTGACAGTTTTACTCGCTTGCCATTGAGCTACGGAGGCGACTCCTGGATAGCACACAGGAGTATTAAATATAGGTGCAGACAGAAAATCATTATTAAACGCAGGAGAAAGGGCGGGCAAAACGTTTTTTCTCCTTCAAACTACGATTACTCTCTGCTGGAATTAGATATTCTCTCACTACCGTGAATGGGTAATCTCCGAACATCGTATAACGTTGCCGTAAATTTCTGTTGAGGAATTCACTTGAGTGAATGTACATTCATAGAACGAAACGCAAAGCAAGGTCTTAATATCACTGAATGAAGTTGCATTACCAAAAATACTGATAAAAGGCGTAACTTTTCGTTCCTAAGAATCCTGTTTATTTCCACAATTAGAAATAATGGTAACATAAATGTCAGAAGTGACATGAAGTACGAAGGTGACGTTTATGGGTTGAAATGGAGCTGTATTTCAAAGTTATTACAACCTACTCTCCATAAGTTGTGCAATCCCGTAATTTTGAATAAAGGGACACGACACAGCATGAGCGGAACAATACATCGTGCTGTAGAGACATGAAGTTTAAGGGAGACTGGACGGATATATGCAAAAATTCTAACTGCATTGCTTGATAACGTCGCAACTGAGACGGCCTTTTCTGAGTGGTTAGGGCTCCTAGCTTAGGGCAGTGTTAAACCTTGGTATTTTCGTGTTTTAGATGACCAGTTTGTCTTTCGGAAAGGTGAAGGCACCAGAGATGTAGTTCTGTCGTTGCAGTTGATACTGGAAGCAAGACTGAAGAAAAATCAAGGTATGTTCATAAGATTTGTCGACCGGTAAAAAGCGTTCGGCAGTGTAAAATGATGGAAGATGTTCGAAATTCCGAGACAAATAGTGGTAAGCTATAGAGAAAGACGGGTAATATAAAGTATGAACAAAATCCAAACGGGAACAAGAACAATGGAAGACCAGAAAAGTACGGATTATAAAGGGTGTAAGACAAAGACGTCGTCCTTCGCCCGTATTGTTCAATCTATACGTCGAAGAAGCAATGACGGTAAAAATTCAAGGTGAAAGGATATCGATGTTAAGATTCGTTGACGACATTGCTGTTCTCAGTGAAAGTGTAGAAGAAATATAGAATCTGCTGAATGGGACGAACAATCTGACAAGTACAGAACGTGGATTGAGAGTAAATCAAACAAAGGCGAAAGTAATGAGAAGTAGTAGAAATGAAGACAGGAACAAACTTAACATTACAATTGACCACACAGTTGACAAATTCTGCTGCCTAGGCAACAAAACAACTTATGACGGACTAAGGGAGGAGGACGTAAAAAGCAGGCTATGCTGCCAAAAAGGGAACTCCTGGCGAAGAGAAGTCTACTAACATCAAACATTGACCTAATATCAAATTCTGTACCTTCATTTGACGTTAATTACCTGTTTCTCTCCTCCGTTTCTTATTGTCCAGTTTTCTTATGGTTTTTTTTCTTTCATGTACAGGCTTGTGTTCTCAAGTGCTCTTCGGTTTTAAAAACCGTGCCCCAGATGGAGAAATAATACATCAGTGTTTCTTCATTTTGTATTTCTCGATTTTCTTTTTAGGAAATAAAAAAGATACATTTCCTCTAATGTGTACGCCTCTTTTATTTTAATATTAGGTAGGCAGGAAATAAATTCAATTGCTTTTACTTCTCCTGTGTATTCTCAGGCTGCTTGTTACACTCGATCAGCTGCTCCTGATTAACTAGTCCATGGTTGTGAACAATGTGCCTAGCTTTCCATTTCGTATCACACTCTTCAACATTCTGAAATACAAGATGTCAAAATTTTCTGGAGAATGCAGCGTACATCTTTCAATAGCACTTCTATTTTTGCGTCGAAAAGATGAAATAGCGTGGTGTTGTTGTTGTGGTCTTCAGTCCTGAGACTGGTTTGCTGCAGCTCTCCATGCTACTCTATCCTGTGCAAGCTTTTTCATCTCCCAGTACCTACTGCAACCTACATCCTTCTGAATCTGCTTAGTGTATTCATCTCTTGGTCTCCCCCTACGATTTTTACCCTCCACGCAGCCCTCCAATACTAAATTGGTGATCCCTTGATGCCTCAGAACATGTCCTACCAACCGATCCCTTCTTCTGGTCAGGTTGTGCCACAAACTTCTCTTCTCCCCAATCCTATTCAATACTTCCTCATTAGTTATGTGATCTACCCATCTAATCCTCAGCATTCTTCTGTAGCACCACATTTCGAAAGCTTCTATTCTCTTCTTGTCCAAACTATTTATCGTCCATGTTTCACTTCCATACATGGCTACACTCCATACGAATACTTTCAGAAATGACTTCCTGACACTTAAATCAATACTGGATGTTAACAAATTTCTCTTCTTCAGAAACGCTTTCCTTGCCATTGCCAGCCTACATTTTATATCCTCTCTACTTCGACCATCATCAGTTATTTTGCTCCCCAAATAGCAAAACTCCTTTACTACTTTAAGTGCCTCATTTCCTAATCTAATTCCCTCAGCATCACCCGACTTAATTAGACTACATTCCATTATCCTTGTTTTGCTTTTGTTGATGTTCATCTTATATCCTCCTTTCAAGACACTGTCCATTCCATTCAACTGCTCTTCCAAGTCCTTTGCTGTCTCTGACAGAATTACAATGTCATCGGCGAACCTCAAAGTTTTTATTTCTTCTCCATGAATTTTAATACCTACTCCGAATTTTTCTTTTGTTTCCTTTACTGCTTGCTCAATATACAGATTGAACAACATCGGGGAGAGGCTACAACCCTGTCTTACTCCCTTCCCAACCACTGCTTCCCTTTCATGTCCCTCGACTCTTATAACTGCCATCTGGTTTCTGTACAAATTGTAAATAGCCTTTCGCTCCCTGTATTTTACCCCTGCCACCTTTAGAATTTGAAAGAGAGTATTCCAGTCAACATTGTCAAAAGCTTTCTCTAAGTCCACAAATGCTAGAAACGTAGGTTTGCCTTTCCTTAATCTTTCTTCTAAGATAAGTCGTAAGGTCAGTATTGCCTCACGTGTTCCAGTGTTTCTACGGAATCCAAACTGATCTTCCCCGAGGTTGGCTTCTACTAGTTTTTCCATTCGTCTGTAAAGAATTCGTGTTAGTATTTTGCAGCTGTGACTTATTAAGCTGATAGTTCGGTAATTTTCACATCTGTCAACACCTGCTTTCTTTGGGATTGGAATTATTATATTCTTCTTGAAGTCTGAGGGTATTTCGCCTCTTTCATACATCTTGCTCACCAGATGGTAGAGTTTTGTCAGCACTGGCTCTCCCACGGCCGTCAGTAGTTCCAATGGAATATTGTCTACTCCGGGGGCCTTGTTTCGACTCAGGTCTTTCAGTGCTCTGTCAAACTCTTCACGCAGTATCATATCTCCCATTTCATCTTCATCTACATCCTCTTCCATTTCCATAATATTGTCCTCAAGTACATCGCCCTTGTATAGACCCTCTATATACTCCTTCCACCTTTCTGCTTTCCCTTCTTTGCTTAGAACTGGGTTTCCATCTGAGCTCTTGATATTCATACAAGTGGTTCTCTTCTCTCCAAAAGTCTCTTTAATTTTCCTGTAGGCGGTATCTATCTTACCCCTAGTGAGATAGGCCTCTACATCCTTACATTTGTCCTCTAGCCATCCCTGCTTAGCCATTTTGCACTTCCTGTCGATCTCATTTTTGAGACGTTTGTATTCCTTTTCGCCTGTTTCACTTACTGCATTTTTATATTTTCTCCTTTCATCAATTAAATTCAATATTTCTTCTGTTACCCAAGGATTTCTACAAGCCCTCGTCTTTTTACCTACTTGATCCTCTGCTGCCTTCACTACTTCATCCCTCAAAGCTACCCATTCTTCTTCTACTGTATCTATTTCCACCTTTCCTGTCAATTGCTCCCTTATGCTCTCCCTGAATCTCTGTACAACCTCTGGTTCTTTTAGTTTATCCAGGTCCCATCTCCTTAAATTCCCACCTTTTTGCAGTTTCTTGAGTTTTAATCTACAGGTCATAACCAATAGATTGTGGTCAGAGTCCACATCTGCCCCTGGAAATGTCTTACAATTTAAAACCTGGTTCCTAAATCTCTGTCTTACCATTATATAATCTATCTGATACCTTTTAGTATCTCCAGGGTTCTTCCATGTATACAACCTTCTTTCATGATTCTTAAACCAAGTGTTAGTTATGATTATGTTGTGCTCTGTGCAAAATTCGACCAGGCGGCTTCCTCTTTCATTTCTGTCCCCCAATCCATATTCACCTACTATGTTTCCGTCTCTCCCTTTTCCTACACTCGAATTCCAGTCACCCATGACTATTAAATTTTCGTCTCCCTTCACAATCTGAATAATTTCTTTTATTTCATCATACATTTCTTCAATTTCTTCGTCATCTGCAGAGCTAGTTGGCATATAAACTTGTAGTACTGTAGTAGGCGTGGGCTTCGTATCTATCTTGGCCACAATAATGCGTTCACTGTTTGTAGTAGCTTACCCGCATTCCTATTTTCCTATTCATTATTAAACCTACTCCTGCATTACCCCTATTTGATTTTGTGTTTATAACCCTGTAGTCACCTGACCAGAAGTCTTGTTCCTCCTGCCACCGAACTTCACTAATTCCCACTATATCTAACTTCAACCTATCCATTTCCCTTTTTAAATTTTCTAACCTACCTGCCCGATTAAGGGATCTGACATTCCACGCTCCGATCCGTAGAACGCCAGTTTTCTTTCTCCTGATAACGACATCCTCTTGAGTAGTCCCCGCCCGGAGATCCGAATGGGGGACTATTTTACCTCCGGAATATTTTACCCAAGAGGACGCTGTCATCATGTAATCATACAGTAAAGCTGCATGCCCTCGGGAAAAATTACGGCTGTAGTTTCCCCTTGCTTTCAGCCGTTCGCAGTACCAGCACAGCAAGGCCGTTTTGGTTATTGTTACAAGGCCAGATCAGTCAATCATCCAGACTGTTGCCCTTGCAACTACTGAAAAGGCTGCTGCCCCTCTTCAGGAACCACACGTTTGTCTGGCCTCTCAACAGATACCCCTCCGTTGTGGTTGCACCTACGGAACGGCTATCTGTATCGCTGAGGCACGCAAGCCTCCCCACCAACGGCAAGGTCCATGGTCCATAATAGCGTGGTAAGCTATCATAATACTCGGATTTATTATTACACAACTTACGTAGTGGTGCATGAATGCTACGTTTGTTTGGATAAGGGCAGGGCACACGATGGTTTGGGATGAATGGATAATGATAATGGGAATTAATCCCACTGTTAGTATGCTGAGCTCACTTCTGGATAGTTAAGAAGTGACGCTTCCATGCTAGATACGTGTTAATCGTTGGTATTTTCGTGCATTTAGTGGAGGGGATTTATGGGTTGTGGACTTAGGTTTAATTCTTGGGGACAGGATGAACTGAAGGATTTTCCTATAACTACTGGCAGGATTTTTGCTGGTACGCCTGGAGAGATCGATATTTTGAATGAAGGGTAGGATGGACAGCAGTAATACAGTGTCGTTGCGTATTTCAATAGATGCACAGGAGTGTAGGGTCTTCGAATGTTTGTCGTGTATCGCAGATAAAAGAACGGTGAGGGGACGTAACATTCAGACATGCCTACAGCTGGGTGTAAAATGCGGAAGCAATTGTTACGTTGGATGGATGTTCTGTCAGTTAGGATGTAATTAGAGAGCTATCATTGACTGATATTAATGCACAAGGCGAATGCTAATGAATGATTACGTAGAAGATAGGAGCATGTACAGCGTGCTAAGTCAGTACAAGTGTATTGTGAAGTGGTTGCTGCAACCACTGAGATGAATGATATAAATTATTTGTCCGCACGTTCACCCTCGTTCCTTCAGCAACTGTTCAACAGCTCGGCGGTTCTCCGTAAACTGCTGTGCTGGAATTTATCACTGAAACTTCGTCGAGCGGTCACGGAAGCGCGGCACCGCAGACAGAGTAGCTCTCTCTGCTAGTGCAGTAGCAACTCGTGGGGTGCCGCTGTGTGCAATTACTGCAGGGAACAGACTTACGTGGCGCAAGACAAACAGCTGCCTGTCCGAGGTGATACATAAGCGCCATTACATTCCCCCTGGAGGTCTAGGTGCAGGGCTCGTGTATACTGCCCGGCTAAACTGCTGTACCAGTGCGCGGGAAGCTGGGTTTCCGGCACTTCCAATCGGTCATTTGCCAGTGTTGCGCACATTGTTCACGGCTACTTGCCATTGTTATGTCAAAAAGGAAATCTGGGTGTTCGAATCATTTTCTTTTTGTGGTCAGGGGAATTCAGGTATACAGAAAAATTCACTTTGAAATGCAATGAAAGGAACTGCAATGTGGGCGAGGCGAAATGACTGCCGGAATAATGCGCAGAAGTCGAGAAAGACTTGGTCGTCGGAAGTACTGATTCAGCTTGTAGGAAAATCGAATTAACCTCCGGTGAAAGTAAAATCAAAGGCGTCACTATTAAAGGCCTAATGAAAATTGCAGTTATCTGATGTGAATGAAATGAGAGTAGATGTGAGCCACAAAGTGATCTAAAATTGAGATTTGGAATATTGTCATCAAATGAAGCAAAATGGCTTTCTGAAATTGGTGGAACACGCTCTAAAGCGACAATTGAGAATGACTTTTAGGAACTATGAGACCGGAGTTATACATTGAGAGTTTTGAAAAAATATCATCTACACAATATCGTAAAATCGAATGGGCGCGTAAGTACGAGAAGTATCGCACAGTCATCTTATCTGTTCATTCATAAAAGTCGCTGTGAAGAATAATATTGCAAAGGATGGAGAAGTAAATTGAAAAACTGTTTGATGACAATCAATTTGGCTTTACGAAAGGTACATGCACCAGAGAGGAAGTCCTAACGTCGTGCCTTAAAGAGAAAGAATTGGATACGTCGACTGAAAATTCTGAGAAAAGTAGTAGGACTCTTTTAACCGGTCCTAGCTCTTTATCTTCTGTATATTCATTAGCAGATCCTGAACTAATGACTTTGCCCTGAAATTTAGCACTCTAATTAATAATACAAATCCGATATCGTCAGCGTGAATTGGAAATTAATATGTTACGACACCAAGTTATTTATAAACGCGAAACAGAATGGGCTCAAGATCTTAGGCAAGATGGAGTCATTTACAAAACGTTTCGTAATAGAAAATGTAACTGCCTAAATCAATGAATGTATCTTAACGTTCCTGAAATAATTCTGACGAAAAATTTGGAATACGCCTCGTAGTGCCACAAATTATTTAATTAATTAATGTGAGACCGACGCCTTGTCACACAAACGTAGGCTAAAAATGGGTCGTAGCAAACGACTCAACCAGTGACTGCAAACTGCGTCTGAAAACTTACGTGATCAGCTGATACCAAGTACTTGCCTTTACCGATATATTCACTGCAAAGTGTCGGTCCTCTGTTCAGATCTGAACGTGTTGTAAACACGCCAAATACCAACTACCTCTGCCCAAGCCTGGCATGTCAAATGCATTTCGAGATACATATTAGTCATCACGGTAAATGATAGCAGCAAAAACCGGCTACAAATTAGTACTAAGGAAGAAGTCCCAATCACAGATAACTTCTGATGTACAACAACAGTATATTTTTTTCCCGCGATTCGTTACAAAACAATATTTCTACGAACTGAAAGATAACTATCATTTCGGATGAGTACGTGAGTCCTGCACAGCCTGAAAACTTGGAAACTGAGAGTCTGAACCATATAATCCCGGTTCAGACAGCGACTCTTAATAAGTCTCAGCACACTCCTTCGAAACTGGCAAATCAGCAAATACGTAGTGCTCGAGAATGAACTTCGTTTGTCTGGCTACTGGCTCTCTAAAACTCCCTATTTAGCATCGGGAGAGTTAAATTGACGCGCATTCATATGTTGTAACATCCAAAATACTATTCTCTCGGAAGTTCGCCACTGGTAGCTGAGTGGTCAGCGCGACGGAATGTTATACCTAACGGCCCGCGTTCGATTCCCGGCTGGGTGGGAGATTTTATCCGCTCAGGAACTGGGTGTTGTGTTTTCCTTATCACTTCATTCCCATCAACACGCAAGTCGCAGAAATGGTGTTAACGAAAGACTTGCACCAGGCGACCGGTCTACCCGACGGGAGGCCCTAGCCACACGGCATTTCCATTTTTATTCTAACGGAATAGCTCGTTTGACTTCATAAGGATTGGAAAGTTTCAATTACGCTAATTTGATTTCCACAGGGCAATCGGACTTTTAAATTAAACGATATTCTGGTTCTAAGCAGTTAGCACAATTCGTAGTCATCTCGGTGAGATGGCCGGAACCGCAGCTTAAGAGACATCGCCCAAGACGGTTATTCGCGTTAATAGGACATACTCACATTTTCGCTTGGGAATCTGTCAGTAACATGTTAAAGGGATTAGTGGCAACAAATAATTCGATGAGTCAATACTTAACCTAAAATTATTCTAATTTATATGAGCTTAAAATGATACACGTAGACCAAGACCACGTGGAGGAAAGGTAACGAAGGAACCAACAAAACAGAAATGTCGGGAAAATTATGGAGATTACTGCACAGAGATATCGTAATTACGAGTTACACTTCTAAATTTTAAATCACTATGGATTCACGGTTTGCATGTAAACGAACAACGCCTTGCAAAAATGTAGCAGAGATGCTCGTTCTTCTCTCCACAACACGAGGTCGAGGCGTTATAAAATGTTGGTCATCCTTAGGCCTTTGGCTTTCAAAATCTTCAGTTATTATAATAATGTGGGTCTCTCATCGAATTTGAGACCCATAAACCACGCTGAACTATTAAAACTGAGAGCAGTGCCCTCACTTTAAGAATAGGAAGGTTAAAACGGCGATATTAACAATCAGAATTAGCACAAATACAACCCCATATGGAAAACTTAAAACCTGCGCTATCTGCCCATCGTTGCAAGGTTGGAAGGGCAGCAGAGTGTGGCGAAGTCGTCCACAAACAAAGAACATCCAATGAAGTCTGCTTCTAATACCACTGATGGTAGTAGCGAATAGGGCCCCGTTTAAATCAGATAGTTGGGGGACAGCATTCTCTTGCTCGAACTGCTCGGAAAGAGCATCCAACACCAACACGATATCTAAGATATCCTCTGGAATGGAAAAACCATATAAATAAGGGTAGTCGACCGCGGAAGCCCCATCTGTGAAGCTTTCCCACGATGTGATGTTACACACTAGTGTCGTAGTCCTCTCAGGATCACAATGCATTGCTGCCCGCGTAAGAAACGTGATTGTATTTCTGTTTCCATCACGGTGAAAAAAATGGTTCAAATGGCTCTGAGCACTATGGGACTCAACTGCTGTGGTCATAAGTCCAGGACATCACATACATCCATGCCCGAGGCAGGATTCGAACCTGCGACCGTAGTGGTCGTACGGTTCCAGACTGTAGCGCCTTTAATCACGGTGAATTTAAAGAGTTGAACTATACTTCGGAAAAGCCTCACCGATAACGGCTGACTATAGTTCAATTCTTTTATCTTGGCGGTTCGCGCATGCCCCCCCCCCCCCCCCCAGACGCCGAAGATTGCTGTGTTGCCAGTTGTACACGCCAAGAGAAGCAGCGTCATAGTTTAGTTCGCAAACTTACGTTTAGGGGGGAGCGTGCAGTTTATGAAGTAAAGCCACCACGGCGCCATTAACCCTTTCGCTGCTACAGAGACGTGCTCCCCACATTCCGCGATGTGTGCGATTTTCTCATGATTGCATTGCTCGCCTGTGCAGTCACATGGTGTTTCGACTGCTTTGACAAACTTTATCATTCGATTTCATAAAAACTATTTGCCCCAAAAATTTGATTTTTACACATCTTCATGACTGTTTCCTTCCCCCCATAAATGACTTAATTTTGTTTCGATGTTCAATGCAGTTATTGTGCAGCATTAGATGTAGTAAACCATTGCACGAAATTTTGAAGAGCTTGCAGAGGTAAAAGTCCACAGCGTATACGTTCCATATGGTCGATTTTCGTTGCCACTAGAAATTTCAAAAAATTACATTTAAACGAATAAAATTCATGAAGTAAGACACTTCGATATTGTTTTTAAATAAAGAAAGTATTAAGCACCAAACAAGGCTTGAACCCAGAATCTTTCACTCACCAACCAGACACTTTAACAATTACGCTAATGCAGCTCATCATTCAATGCATCCCCTGGAGGACTTTAAAATAGCACGCAAAATACCGACAAACACTGTTGGTATGACTATGAATTACTCACGTTTCGTCGAAGTACAATAGGAAATAACAATTACCGCTGTTCTTTATTGCGAAAAAGCGGTTAGTGAGAATGATACAAACACCTTTCCTTGCTATCGCCTGAATTAGGAGGCTTATTGTTTGTTTGGTTTAATTAATTAATAGAATATTAAGCAATTGGTATAAAGAATGCTTTTTTCAAACTTTCTATAAAAGAAAGCCTGCTATCAAGACAATGCTTTTGTTCAGTTACTTTATTTATGACTGAACGTTTCTAAAACTGAAACACTCTGCTCTGCACTGCAGTCGAGCTCTGTCAACGTCGTTCTCTGTTCATTGGCTGACTGTGTTTTGTGATGTCAGATGCGCAGAACGAACCTAAACTCGGCTGCTGTCATAAATGACGCGCACTTTAGCCCCCTCGACACTAGGGTAGAAAACAGTTACCGCTTGACCACGAATTTTAGCTTCTTTCCCACACAGCTAATGAGAGAGACACTAACGTAACTGTTGGGCAAGGTCTCCACCTCACTTTGTCTCAGAAGGTATACTGAAATCGATTCTTTGAAAAATGACACAAATTTCTGCAGACAGTGCATGTCACCTACCCGCAGAAACGGACCTGCACTGACACAACAAGCTAGGTGAACCAGCGTATCGGACAGCTAATGCAGAAGTGAGTCCATCGAAGATTCCATCCCATATTTATCATCAAAAGGCTGCTTGCTGGGAAACTAAATGTTGTGGCGTAGTAAGACAGCCACGCCACTCGGAAGTAGCCGAAAGGCACGCGTTACGCTCACGCAGATTGGCGTGAGGTCTGAAACAGGATACGTAATGAATGCTATAAAGAAAAGTACGTAGCTGCTGGAATATTTAACTTTAATCCATCATTGTTGTACATCGCTCTTGTAGATACAAGTGAGACTCTGTAGATACAAGAAATGTTACTAATGGCGCCTTGCTAGGTCGTAGCCATTGACTTAGCTGAAGGCTATTCTATCTGCTCTGCAAATAAACGAGGCTTCGTCAGTGTTGCATCGCTAGCTAAGTCGTCCGTACAACTGGGGCGAGTGCTAGTAAGTCTCTCGAGACCTGCCGTGTGGTGGCGCTCGGTCTGCGATCACTGACAGTGGCGACACGCGAGTCCGACATGTACTAATGGACCGCGGCCGATTTAAAGCTACCACCTAGCAAGTGTGGTGTCTGGCGGTGTCACCACACTAAATCATACACTCATGGTCAGAAAACAACAGAATACCTTGAACGGCTAGAGACGGGACGTTCATATTCATAGTACAATGGTATGTTCTGCAGAAATGATTAGCATTTCAGTCCTGTGCAGCATGTGTCCTGTTGCCTAGTAGGCACAGGGTCCGCCCTGGACCCTGATAACTTGTTCCATGCGTCGACACGTATAATGTGCGAATGGTGTCTTGTGGTATAACCACCCATGTTGCGTTCAGCTGGTTCCATGGTTAGTTGTTGTTTGGCAATGGGTCACAGCACGGCAGCTGTCTTTTCACCATATCCCATACTTTTTCAATTGGCGACAGTTCTGGTGTTCTGGTGGGCCACGACAAAAGGCTGACATCCTGTGACACCAAAAAGGAACGTTTTCGTGTGGCAAAATGTGGTCGTGCACTGTCTTGCTGAAAAATGGAGTCTGGTGTGTTGTGTAAGAAGAGTATGGCTACGGGTCACAGAATGTGATTCGCTTTGGTCACACAGGTGACAGTGACCTGGACACGCACCAACTGTGATTTTTTGTTATACCCCACAGTACTCCACAACATAAGGCCTTGAGTTAGTGCTATATGTCTTGTGCGAATGCAGTCACTGTGATGCCGCTCCTCCTGTCTGCGGCGAACCAAAATATGACCATCATTTTCAAACAAACAGAACTTCAATTCGTCCGAAAATACCATCTGATACTATCCACGCCACTAGTGATGTCGTTCGGTACATCACTGCCATCTAGCGGAGAAGTGACGACGCCCACGTAATCCCTGCCGCAATAAACGGCGACGTACTATGTCCCTGATTGTGTATGATATAGTTGGAAAATTTATGTACAGTTTGTTAATCATCTCACTTACACAGCTTCTAACTTATTCAAAATATGTTCCTATGTACTAAATTCATTTTGTTTCCGGATGCAACGAATAGTTGTCTCTGTGAGAAACAAGATTCTCTTAAATTCATTCTGTAACCATGGAATATTAGCCCCTCTCGTGTGTTGTTAGTCCTACTGTCCTCGACCCGTAAACGAATTTGAAGCATTTTAAAGCTGGACGGTTGGTTAGCTTAAGTGAGTGAAATTCGTGGGCCAAATACTGACGTGCTTTTTCTTTTCGGTTAATATTTCTGTTTCTGTGGTGTTGCTTAGAACCTTTCTCTGCGGGAACATACCTGGAACATCAAGAGTGTAGAAATTCTGTTGGGAAGTTTACGCTTTCGTCTTAGTTCAGCCATGCATCACTCTTATTAATTATTTTTTTATTCGTCTCGTATCATATTCTGAATTTACTGACTTTTTTTCTTAAACTAAATCATTTTTTGTTGCTCAGTTTGTTTGTTCACACAACATTTCTTTGTTTACATAGTTTCTATCTACTTTATAAGTGGTTCCTCTTTGTCAATGAGTTGTACTTCTGTGTTTTCTAAATACGCAATTAATCGGTTAAGACGATTTAGCCGGACTGAGGATGAACGCGATATACGCCGATTCAAGGTAGCACCAGTCAAAGAAACCGTGATTGGCTGTAGGTAGTTTCGCACTCTAGAAAGTAAGGAACATATGTATTATACGTGTACAGGGCATACTGAACGTCAGTGTGAAAATTATCTCGTGGACTTCCTAGTATTTATGGCCTCAAAGTAAGCTTGCAGATATGGCATTTTAATACGCTTATTACCTTAATAAAAATTTAATTCAACTTGTAACGAAATTGCAGTTTGGATTTCTCTCGTTTCCACCTAAAATTGAATTCGTGCTCGCCCTTTAAGCTGGGATTTGCGTTTCGCCCTGAGATATCTCCGATAATGGCGCAGCTGTATGCACGGTCACGTAGAATTCCCCAAATAAAATTTGAAAGAATTAGAAGCTCTGTCACGTAATTCTGTAAAATGCCAAAAAACAACGTTGGTAATTAATACTGGTACGCGTCCTCTCCTTGGACCCAGGTAAATGGAGTTCAGAGATGAAATTATCATCGTCTCATATCTTTGTCTTTTTAAATAAAATATTTGGCCATTTGCTCAGTTGTTTTCTGAAATATTGCTACCTTTTATAGTTATCAACATGTATTCTCGTATACCAATGGTGGAAATATGCGTAGTTCTCTATTGTTTTTATAGTTTCACTTAATAAAGTACATCTGTAAAGAGTGGCACAGCACCGAATAAAGTGTCTTTGCAATAAGTTTTCCAGCAACATGTATTGAATAATTAAATTTAGACTAATGTAGGACCAAATACCAGCTAATTGTGGTATGGATCGTCCCCATGTTATTTGCACTGTGCCTGAGAACCTTAATACATTATTAGGCTGAGAATGTATCAATTACAGAACTATAATTTAGAGGGGAAGCACCTAAATACCTTATGCCACTCGAAACGGCTTATTTCAAACGGCTGACGCGTTACGTAACTTAACAGCTGGAAAATAGGCATGGTAGAACAATCGAGTAAGAGTGGGTAAATTATTTCATTCGTTACATTAAGTCGGTGGTATCAACGTCAGATTTTCTGGAATCGCAATTTCATCGGCTTTTGCTCCTGGATTTCCCTCCACACTAGTGATCCGCCCCCCCCCCTCCCCCCACCCAGCCATGTGGTCGATGACGTTACGTCAACGTCATCGTACTGCCTATCTGTCTCTGTGGGGCAACGACGTCTCCGCCAATGGTATCGAAGCTCTGCTTCACAACACTCAAGCAATTTTAATTTTTGTAATTCAATTGTGTGAGAGTCATCAATACCTACTATTTGTATTGAGATGGCCGATCTGAAACTATGGCACGAGATGCCATCTGCCAGAAAAAATTGCTGTCAGTAAGTATTTTGTCCATCCAGCTCTGATTGTTATTACGTGTGCATTTCGTTACACTCGGCTTATACTACTGCTACATACCATGATCCACTACTGGACGAGGACACTCGGGTATCCGACGACATACAATTGCATGAACCTCCATACCAGCAGCCGTCACTACCATAACATGTCTCACGAGCTATCAGACCTGTTGTCGTCCGATTACGCCGTTGCACAAGCGAAGCAGCGGCAGCCGATTCTCTGAATGCCAGCAGAGTACTGCTACTCACCATTACATACAGTTTGACTGCAAGTGGATCTGAATGTGAACATGTAGACTGAGTGCCCACAGCAACACTGATGTAATTGAAACACAGAAATTTATATACCGTATATATGAGCGGTGTCTGTCCTATCGATCATGGCCGAGAGAGTGGGCGGCTCCTCTACGTTTGTTACAGTGTGAACGCACAAATATCGTCCGAACTCCTGTGGGAATCAGGATGTGCGACTAGTGAGTTTAAGGGACAAGGGGTGCTGCGTTGCAGCGTACGGTAAGTTGGAAATTCGAGACCTCAGGGACCATTTCCGGATGGCCGAAAGGGTTAAGGTAACCGCTCAACACAAGCCGAAAATACATGTTCGAGACCTGTTCTGGTACAATTTTTCGACTTTTGCCGTTACATTACCAAAATTCCCTGTGCGGCTAGCAGTCAAGATTTCCCACCTATGCTGTCCCTTTCCTTCCCTTTCCTGCATTTCATGTTTACAGAAACAGAGAAAGTTTGACATGTCGGCACTACAGTACGGTACCTGTATGAATGGGACTGCTTTCACAGTGTGATACAGTTCATACAGGTGCGAAACGAACACCGCTATGCTTTCAGCTACCTAGTTTCATTTACTTTGCTAGGCCACCAAAATACCCACTTATCCCATCAAAAGGACAAACATGTAGACCATTAGGATTTTTGGCAGGGTAGGGTATAACTAAACAAAACTCTTTGTTAATTTTGCATATACACTCTAAGACGAAAAAAATTATGCACCATGAAGGAATTAACCGAATGGAGCGTAAATCTGTAGACGTTGTGTACACGTGCAGAAGAATCGGTGATTACGGTATCGGATGATTTATTCAAGAGAAAGAGTTTCCCAAATAGAGAAAGTCAGTGCAGCATTGATTCTTCTCTGGCTCTTACGGAAGCAATTATACGGCTTCGCATTCATTGATACAGTTTTTCGATTATTACTGCGGGATATCTTGTCAAACACTGCGTAAAAATCTGGGTGTGGTTGGAGCGCCCTGGCTATAATGCTCCCAAGGTTCTGAGTTAGGAAGAGATCTGGTGACCCTGCCAGTCAACGTAGGGTTTGAGAAGCATGAAGACAACCAGTAGACGCTCTTGCTGTGGACTTTATCTTATTCATCTGTAAGCCAAGGTGACTTGTGATGAAGGACAACAAAACGGACTGTAGAATATCACTGAAGTGCCGATTTGCTATAAGGATGCTGTGGATGACAACGAAAGGGGTTCTGCTGTGAACAGAATTGGCACCCCACACAATAACTCCTGGTTGTCAGGCTGTATAGTGGGTCACGGTCAGGTTGGTACCCCACCAATGTCCAGGGTGTCTACACACACGTCTTTCGCCTGGTATCTCATTGAACGGAGTAGAATTGGCTTCAGTGCGTCCCCCACATCGTTCTGAGCCCTAGTGACCAATGAAAACGTGTCTGGAGTCCCTCTCAGATAGCAGTGGAATACCAAATTGACTGTCGCCAGGCAGGAGGCCTGACAACCAGAAATGGTTGTCTTAGGTGCCATTCCTTTTCAAAGCATGACCCCTTTGGTTGTCAAAAGTGGCGCCTTTGCAGCACAGGTGTACGTCGATAATATCCTACAACCCATTTTATTGCCTTCATGGCAAGCAATTCTGGGCTTATATTTCAGCAAGATAATGGGTGTCTGCACACAATCTATTGCTTGTCTTCATCCGTGGAAAACCATACTTAGGTTAGCAACGTCGCAAGACATCTCCCAAATTGAGAATGTTTGGAGCATCCCTCCGACCAGCTAGGGATGTTGATGATCTAACAAGCCAGTAGGAGAGAATGTGGCACGAAACCTCCGAGGAGCACACTAAAATACTCTTTCAGTCAATGTCAAGCCAAATAAATGTTTCCATAAGGGCTCGACTGGGCCCCATATTATTGACTCGCTCAGTTTGTGAAGCTATTTTTCTTAAATAAATCATCCAGTTTTTCTGAAATTGTAATCGTTAGTTTTTCTGTGTATGTACATCACATCTGCGGACTTCAAGTTCCATTTGGATAATTCCACCATCGTGCGTCGTCTTTTTCATGTCCTAGGCAGTACATTTAAACACAGAAACTGTTCCTTTAGTTTGGGTTGGTGCAGTTTTAATATCATTCAGTTTATTTTTTAACTTACCGCTTGAAACTTCATCTGAGTCAGTTGATTGTCCATGTTCTCCAGTAATAACAACAAATCAAAGCA
The DNA here is from genome assembly GCF_021461385.2 of Schistocerca piceifrons. Classification (NCBI taxonomy): domain Eukaryota; kingdom Metazoa; phylum Arthropoda; class Insecta; order Orthoptera; family Acrididae; genus Schistocerca; species Schistocerca piceifrons. Next base: position 72,241,764 of record NC_060144.1, on the reverse strand, counting down.
TTCATCAACTAGCTTCTTCTTCCTCCTTAATAGTTGAAGGAAAGTTAGCACATTGGTGGAAGTCATGTTGACACTTTCCTTTACGACAGAAATCTTCTCAGTTGCAGCTATCAGGCCTCCTTTCATACGCTGTAGATCCAATCTGCTTGTACTCGCAGTTCAGGTATAAACTGTTAGCCTAATTGTACTGTATAGAATGTCTAACAATTTTTGCGATCCTCACAGATTCAACCTCATCCACATATAATTTTTTTCGTTTTATTAAAACGTTACACAGTACTCGCTTTCATGTGGGTGAATGTCGACCTGAAATGTCTCTTGTAAAATTTATCTCTATTGCCGGTCTGAACATTGTTGGGACACTGAACGAGCTCCACCTGCACTAACTGCTCAAACACCTGTGTAGCATTCTTCCCTTTCTTTGCATTCAGAGGCAGAACCCTGGCTAATTTGGAATATGTATTTGAAACCTTTATTTGGTTGTTAATAATGGTTATCATATACAATATCAACCTGCCATAAATCATTCAAACTTCATATTATGGTATGTCTATGTGACAATGTTTTTGTGTGGAGGTTTGTGAACCTCATGAACAACTGTCTCCATAATTACTTGAAGATATGTCTTTCTCGAAGTTCTGAAAGGACTGATATGATTTCACTCCTGTGAGCCATATGTCCTGTTTGGCCAATACTGTGACGAGTTGTAACCATTCCATGACTCAGTTCAGGCCACTCTAGTCTATATTCTCCAAAGGTGGAGTGTTCAGACTTTAATGCTGAATATTTATAATAATAGTGTAGTGTGACTACGGCCTCCCGTCGGGTAGACCGTTCGATTTGACGCCACTTCGGCGATTTGCGCGTCGATGGGGGTGAAATGATGATGATTAGGACAACACAACACCCAGTCCCTGAGCGGAGTAAATCTCCGACACAGTCTGGAATCGAACCCGGGCCCTTAGCATTGACAGTCTGTCGCGCTGACCACTCAGCTACCGGGGGCGGACTATACTGAATATTGATGCTTTCATTGTGCTGTACGCAGCAGCTACTGCAGCTCTAATAACATCCTTTTTTAATTTATAAAGCCCTTAATTAATCCATTCTGGATGGTTTGTTGCCTATGCGTGTTATTCGTTCGAAGTATTTAACTATATGTTCTTATCTCATTCAGTGAACACTTGTTTTGGTTGAAAGTTTTTAATAATATAAAGTTCAGCACACCCACTGTCCTTTCAGATTCGTTACACCCAACTAGTACCGCATGCTCAATTAAATGTACAGAATGTGGTGCAATATCGATACTTACTTTCCTGATAAAACTAGGTATATGCATTAGTATTGTTCTCCAGCTACCGATTTCATATGATATCCCGGTTTCATCAATTTTGCACAGACAGCCTCGCTTTTCCTGTCAACCTGTAGAAATATGTTTGATCTGTGCTTCACACACTTGGAGTAAGTGTACAAAAAGCATGTGAACGTGTCCATTGTCTACAGTATACTGATACAGTTATGTATTCGTACACTATCTTTTAAGCAGAAACTCCTGGAAATCGTCTATATCGACTATCATTCAATTTACTCGGTTTATCAACAACAAGAAATCCATAGTACATGTGATTCCAGCCATCTACACATATGTTACCAAATTCATTGAAGATCGTTTCAGTTCTTATATCTGCTTGATAAGTACGTTTTAAATTCATATTATACTGTTTGAAAGTGATATTAAGATTCGCAGTACACCTTACCACCTGCTTTCGATTCCTGGAATGTGTCTGGCTCACTCAAAAGAAAGTGGGTTTCATATTAGAGTCAAAATGAAAATATCTGTGTGTCAGGATCTGGTTTTCCATTAAAGTCTGGTTGAATACGAATATATGGTTTGGTTTTACCTTCTCACGTGATGGAATATCACAGCTTTTGCAGAAGATGTGATTGATGACTACATTAATGCCATGAAATAGGTATTTGGAGTAAAATAGGATTCCTCAAAATGTATCATCAAATGAGTGCTCTCAGGGAGTGTTAAAGGCAACAGAATTAGGTTAGTGTTTTCTCACTCTGACTATCAAACAGTTAAAGCAAGATATATGAATATACTTAAGGAAGATTGTATTTCTGTGTCTATATCTGGCGCAATTGGTTCATAAATTTCGTCTTGTAATGATGTACAGCACAAGCTGTAGCATTGAACGATGGTTTCATGTTTTGATATCATTTCGACATTGGCATGTTTACAGGCACTCTTGTGTTGTTAAACAGCATTACTTCCATATGACATACTCATTGCCCTGAGTGCAGTATCTAATCTGTAGGGAGAAAAAACACTGTCTCATTCGTTAATCATTTTATATGTTGCTGACTACAGTTCTATTCACCATCATTGGTACAAATATATTCGTGGCGACTATCTTGCTGCTACACGCTTTCACATTTTCATCATTTGAGACTTCTCATATGACCGGGTGCAGAGTATAGCGATATCTGAAAATATATAAAATTTTAATTATAATTATCTCTGGTTTGGTATAATGAACTTTTTTTAAATAAAGGTGGAAACTTTCCACGCCCACACCGACATGATGGCCAACTCGAAAGGTCTACTGCCATCTCTGGATAAGGGTTAGTTTTCACTAAAGTGAGGTGTCGCAAGATGTGGGTAATGCGATGTTTGCGTACGTCTGGTTAATGTTGACCATTAATACGCGCTCATCTGGAGATAGATTGGGTTGAAAGTCGAACGAAGGGTAGCGGTTTGAAGAGAAGGTGGAAAACAGTATCAAGGCAAGAGCCAAGGGAACAAAACCTCTGCCATAGTTAGGTCGGGTAGTATGAGCAGTAGCGCATGTCTTGCTGTCTGCAGGGATAGGCTTCCTTAGTATTGTGTATCATGCAGGTCTATACTTTTGACGTTGTGCAGTGCTGTTACACGGTGGCTGCCGTTTGGTGCCTGAGCCGTAGTAAAAAATGCTGTTTTGAAGAGCGCGCCGCAGCGCGTAGTGTGAAGCAGTCGCCCTCCGTTCCTGGCGGTGGCGCCGCTGTGGCAGTCGCAGCTTTGGTGTCTCCCTCTGGTGGGAAAGGGGAATGGTAGCCTGTACACGTGTATTTAAGGGGTGCTATGAGCTCGCTAGGCAGTGAGTCGGGCCAGTTGGTCAGCCGGATCAGTGTGAAACAGTCAGTGTCTGTTTGTCTTCCGGAGTGCCAGTATGTGTTGGGCCGCCAGTGTGCTCGAGTTTGTTCAGGCAATAGTCATTGGCGGTTGGATCGATTGGTTGGTCGGTCGTGCACTGGGACGCAAGATGACTGGTCCGTCTTGAGCGTCGGCGCATGTGAGGTCGCCACATCAGTCCAGTGGGCCGCGCCGTATAGCGAGGGGTAGTGGCTTCGCAGCCGACACGAGAGCAACAGGAGTCAACCCACGACATCGGTCTGGCCGGCGCGAGCTGCGACGCCGTGAGACGGGAGATCGGCGCGCCTTCCTGCGTCCGTTGGAGCGGCTGGCAGCGGACGGTTCGGGAGAGCGTTATGGGAGTGCTGCGCCAGGTCTTCGCCAGACTTCGAAGTTCATTAGAAGTGAAGAGATTGGTGATATGTTGTTTCATTTACTTGTTAAATTCTGCTTATTTTCTTGGTCAGTCTCTCGTCCCCAGTTTGCTCGTCTGTCTCCCGTCCACATTTGTTAGGCAGTTTGTCTGTCTGTCTGTCTGTCGGTGTGCATTACGTTAATAGCTGCCTCCGTCATGTTTGTCGGATTCGGTGTTAACGAATTTATTCCTTGAAGTGTAACGGCCGAATTCATGAAATACGTTCTTATCTTGCCTATCATCTTGAGAGGCGGTATATGTGTAATGCAGAGCATGTTTGTACATTTTATGTAAGACTGATTTCATGGGTTTTTTATTTAATTGATCATTTTAGTATATCAAGTTGCCACCCTTCAAGAGTAAGAGTTTTCTTTTAAAAAAACAGGTTGCACTTTCGGCGGCAAGTAATGTTTTAATGTGAGTGTTTTGTACCATTTCCATCCCTCCTACGGGGTGCATAGTTTATGTGTTTGTGTGAGTTGTTACAATTTTTAGTTTAAAGTAGTCTGTTGTGTTGCAGATTTGTACCAGTGTAGTCTTTCAGAGGTTGTTGTGAGCGGTCGTGAGTACGGCGGTGTTAAAAGGGAGCGGCTAGCTTCTCAGCCCCAAAGCTCATACTGTCAAAAAAAAAAAAATTTCTGCCTCTGAATAAATTTGAACTTGATACTTAGAGGGTGGTTTCTGATTATAATTTTTAAATTTTTTTTTTATTTTTTTTTTATTTTATTTTATTTTTTTTTTTTTGAGGAAGCGTTTCTTGGAATAAAATTTCCATTTGTTGAAAGAAATTTGTTTTCATCAGTTACCCACTGGCAACTAATTCCACGCTCACATAGTGTGATTAAATGTGTTATTCTTGATGAATTGCTAGTAAATAAAATAAATTCTTTAACAAAAGATTTTGAAATTAAATTCACGGTTCAGTGCCGGTGTTGATCTCTCGGTCAGCATCAGCATACATGTGACAATTAAGTTCGTCATCGTTTTGTGTCCGATAGGTCATATATCAGATGCACAGTATAGAGTGATGTTGGCGATATTTTTGTGAGTCAGTGTGCGAAATCTTCGGTTTCCTGCTGTAGCCTGATGTCGACTTTAATAGCAGTTGGCAGATCCAGTCAGTGCTGCTGATATGCAGGGGCTTGTCGCCGTTTGTCGCTTTTTGGTGTGTGTTTGTCTCCCATAGGTTGTTACACCCTAGCTAGTGGTGTCTTTGGCCGCTTATGCTCCCACGTGTGGTTGTGATCATAGTTCCCCAGAGAAAGGATGAAATGACTGTTGGAGTGTCTCGAGTTCCTGTATAGTCATGTGGCGTGTTTTTTGAATACTACCTTGAGGGTTTCAAGGCGGCATTCTTTGTGAAGATCGACGGTGCGTGTGTAGCGTGGATCGTTGCTAATGATGCGTAACACTTTTTTCAGTATGCTCTGCAGGCGGCACAGGCGTGTAGGAGCTGCATGTTCCCAGAGGTCTAATCAGTGTCATGTATATAGATCTTGACATCCTCCTACTCAGTGTACTTTCCCTGTTGAGCATTGGGTAGAGCTGTTTGAGCCTCGCGTGTGCTTTGTTGGCATCGTATTCGATGTGTCCCCCCCCCCCCCCCCACCCCCATCCCCGCCCCTCACCCCGCACGTAAGTTTCCGGTCCAGCCAGATACCAAATTTATGACTTTCCCTCGGAAACGTATAGGGCGTGTATGTAGTGTTTACTGCCTGCAGTGCTGAAGTTAGCGCAATAGTTTCGTCCGAGGTTTGAAAAACACCTACAAAAACTAGATACCATTTATAAGGTTTTTTCATTCTGAAGTTTGTTAGACGTCAATGCTGATGATAGTGGGAGGACGGGTAGCGGGGTTGTCTGCTAAATTCCGACTGTCCACAGAGATAATGGTCTCAGAAAAGTTGGAAAGCACCCTACAGATGTGAGACACTGAGTAAAAAAAGATTGCCGTTAAACTGTATAACATACCACTACGAGAAATTCATAAAATTAGAGCGAAAAAACCGAACACAATGTTTTTAACCTTTTTTCATGTATGATTTCGAATGAACAGGAAAATAAAGTGAAATAGCTACAAATGGTTTTAAGCTTTACTGTGCCGGAAAATATGTCACGAACCTCAAGATAGGCAGTGCTATCTACATATGCAGCGTACGCGCTTGGGGCAGATTATATAAACTGTGTTGCCTGTCTTAAGGTGCATGTAATGTTTTCTGAGACTGTATGTGGAATGATTACATCATATTCAATAAAAACCTAAAAATGAAAATACAGACAGCATATACGCATTCGTACAGAAAATATAATGCTAATAATATTGATCACAAAGAAATAGAGAAATATTTTTGACCATACGGTGCATCATAATCGAAAAGACGGCACACTAAGATCAGTACAGTCAAACCTGTACATTTCTATATGGGAATTAGGAAGTATATGTATCATCTACACCATAAAAGAAGTCAGCTGTAGATAATGCGTATTGCGTCTGTGTAGCACTTCAGCGCCTCAGAGAAATGCATGGAATGACTGAAAGCCAGAAATCTTTCAATACAGCGCTTTGGTGAATGAGGGTGAGAATGATTAACGTACAGTGTTTCTGCATGGCGGACCTTACATGCTTGGAAACGACACTAAGGGCGTGGCAACTGAAACTAAAACACACCTCTTGGTGTAACAGACGAGGAATATGCAGAACAACTGCGGCTTGCTGTTTGCGCACAGATTGTAACTAAAAGGTCACAGATCAGTCAAGCCCCACTTAGCTTTACAATTATATAGTCATAAATTGTAAAGGTAAGCGAGATTTCTATTACAACACACTTCTGTTATCGATATCAATCCCGGTGATATAATATGCAGAAAGTAACGAAAGCCATTAAACAGTTATCAATGTGAAGACAAACAAACTGAAATTTTGGAAAAGATGAAATGTGGTATGCAGTGATGAGCAATAAACCATATCAAAAAAATTGCTTCTCCCAAACGAAAAGAAAACCGAAATTTAGGACGTCTCCGACCTCCCATTAAGATTTCAGTTTCTAATATTTTCCGTAACCCTATTAAGGCTCAGGATGATTGTCTTCAGTGTATCAGTCCTCGCTCGGACTGCGTTGTTTCTCTAATAAATCGATCCCGATTTTTCCAAACAAGTTAGTAAGGGGGATCGGAATACGACAGCTGTGATAATACTAAAGAAGTTTATATTTTACATCCTAGTCATTCCTGCGTAACACTAAAGCTCCCTAAATTCAAATTAAAGTTAAATATTTACAGTTATCAATAAAATATGACAGGTAATAGTAGTAGTAGTAGTAGTAGTAGTAGAACATCTTGTGTCGATTGAGCTATACAGTTAAGGCACTTTTTCCAACAATATTTCACGATTAATAATTTCGTCACAGAACTTGTGGTTTAGCGCATGTTGCGCCGTTTACCACACGAAGAAGACACATAAAATTTTATTTAGTTTCTAGAAAACATGTGTCGTAATCGACGTAAATTAACTTCCGTGCACGAAAATACTCGCAACAGGTAACTAACAGAGGCTTCACAATAGAAGAAAGAATTAAAACTTATATAGTTATATATAATAATATATAATTAAAGAAAAAAACTTTGATTATCCTCCGGGTTTGACGCAACAGCTGGTAGATCTGTTCTGTACATCACACGTAAATGTCGGCGTGTCATCTCTATCCACACTCTTCAAAATCGTAACAAATAATTGAAAACGCTTCAGTCAGCTTTATTTATTAATCAGTAGGTGTCAACATTATGTTACAAGTGCCAGGATAAAGATGTACTTTTTCCTGACGGGAGGCGGGGAAGGACAACTCGGCCCGATCAGTTTATAAAGTCGGCTCTGTAAATATGCCCATATTTTGAAGTGTCCTTTGTACTTTAATTGTCCAAGATTCTTCACCACGTGGGTGTCCTAATTTGAAATGCATTTCTCGAAGATCCGTCCTCTTTCGGAGTACATAAGAAAGTTCAAAGAAGAGCAGCACGTTTTGTATCATCGCGAAATAGGGGAGAGGATATCACTGAGATGATACAGGATTTGCGGTGGTCATCATTAACAGAAAGGCGTTCTTCGTTGCGACAGAATCAGGATTTGTCGTGAACAACATCAAAAGAAAGGCGTTTTTTCTTGCGGCGGAATATTCTCACGAAATTTCAATCACCAACTTTCTCCTTCGAATGTGAAAATATTTTGTTGACGCCGACCTACATAGGGAGAAACACTCGTCATAATAAAATAAGGAATCTCAGAACTCGCAAGGAAAGAAACATTGTTCGTTTTTTCCACGTGCAGTTCGAGGTTGGAATAACAGAGAATTATTGTGAAAGTGGTTGGATGAACACTCTGCCAGGCACTAAAGTGTGATTTGGAGAGTATCTATGTAGATGTAGATATAGATGCAGAGAGACAAAGGTGTCGCCAGAAGTGCCCCGTGGTAGTGCGATAGCACCACTATTTTTCTCCTTGTACATAAATGAAGTGGCGGACGGGGTGGGCAGCAACATGTGGTTGTTTGCTGAAGATGCTGTGGTGTACTGCAAGGTGTTGAAGTTGAGTGACTGTAGGAGGATACAAGATGACTCAGACAAAATTTCTAGTCGGTGTAATGAATGGCGGTTTGCTCTAAATGTAGAATAATATAAGTTAATGCGGATGAGTAGGAAAAACAAGCCCGTAATGCTCGGATACAGCATTTGTAGTGTGCTGCTGGTCTCAGTCATGTCGTTTAAATATAATAAGCTATATGAAATGGAATGAGTATGTAAGGATTGTGGTAGGAAACTCGAATAGTCGGCTTCTGTTTATTGGGAAAATTCTAGGAAAGCGTAGTTCATCTGTAAACGAGAGCGCATGTAGGATGCTTGTGCGACCTACTCTACTGATGGAATGTTTGGGATACGTACAAGGTTGGATTAAAAGAATACATAGAAGCAATTCAGAGGCGGGATCTAGATTTGTTACTGGCAGATACGAATAACACGCAAGTGTTATGGAGATACTTCGGGAACTCAAATGGGAATATCAGGAAGGAAGGCGGCGTTCTTTTCGAGACACATTATTGAGAAAATTTAGAGAGCCGGCATTTGAAGCTAACTGCAGAACGATTCTGTTGCCAGGCGCATACATTGGGCGTCAGTACCACGAAGATAAGATATGAGAAATTAAGGTTCATACGGAGACATGTAGACAATCGTTTTTCCTTCTTTCAAGTTGTGGGTGGAATGCTAAAGGAAATGAGCAGCAATGGTATGGGATGTTCTTTGATATGCACCGTAGAGTGGATTCCGAAGTAAGGATGCCGATGCAGATGAAATGCTCACTTTCGATTGAAAAAATATGCTAAGAAAAGGTTTCCTTCATAGTTTAAGCAGTGCTATGTCTAAGATCTCGTCCTGCCCCAAGATGTGTTCCTTATGAATTTATGCCAGTTTCTGCTATATGAGAATAGCCTCTTTTAAGTGGCAAGAAACAATGAAACCATTGTTTCATCAGCTCCTGTAATCCAAATATATTCACATATACCTCGAGAAAACATTTTCGGGAAAGGTATGACGTGGATACACTATTAATGGGCTAAATGGCAAAATTTTCTTATCGTATGTCCAACGTTGACTGAGGATACTTACGTGACTGAGGATACTTAGGCCTCGATCTCGCCTCCTCTGTCAGAAATGATTACCATATGCTGGTTTTTGTAAAAAAAACTTACAGATACCTGATATTTTCTCCTGGACGTTTATTCACAGCTTTGATAAACTTTAGAATACTGACATTACGCAACACCTTAAGCTTGTCTCAAATGTTTTCATTTACAAGCAATCGACTTCGGTCAAAGACTATTTTTCGACTTCTGTAGTACAAACGTAATAAATATGGAGACTACACGTGAAGATGTGTGTTATGAAGTAACTGTAAACTTAATTTCAATAGCTTGGGGTAACGTCTACAGTAACACTGCGGCACAATAACGACAACATGCAAAACTAAAAGACAGGCACCAAGAGTAGGAAGAAAGATTTTGCAACCATAAGCGAATATTGTAAACTAACGGCAAAGGCGAACCATCACTTGAGAAAAACAAACATGTAAGGCAGAGAGGAAAATCAGGTACTGCCGTAGAAATATTTTAGCAGTGGTAATGGGCTGAATATGGTAAACTAGTTATAACGAGGGCGTATAGTGTTATTATCATGACGGGCATAGGAAACCATGCAAGTTTCATAAGCTGCGACATTGTCGCGAAAAAACAGTGACCCGTACGTGTTATAGGTTTCCTTTAATTTACGTCTATGGTCACAAACATTTGTTAACAGATTACCGGTTCCGGGCTCTAATGACATCATCAGATCTGCAGTAAAAGGGAAAAAAACATAAATACACTAGCAAACTGTCTACTGCTGAAGAACAATACAGAGACCATAATGAAAAGTAGTACTGACAAAATTGACGTTTGTGCGCTTTAAATGTGAAGAGGCACACCTGTTTCATAAAAGCAAAGTCCTAATGTACTGCATCCATAGCGGCATCGTCAAATGTTAAAAGCGGAATCAGCACCACCATCGTAAAATACATAAAAATAACATCATATGTAGGAGTTATGTTGTCAGTCGCACTACTGTTTAAAACAATCTGCCGTACAGTTACCACAAAATGTTTGTGTTGTAAGATCACCAGATGTCGCTAATGTCGGCATACACTAGTTTTCAATAATTAATTGAAACAGCGAAAATAAATAGGGGATACAATAGTTGAAGTCTGTTACAAGCTTATAACGTATACAGGGCATTACAGTAATAAAAAGAAGAACACGACAAAAGTATGATTGTTGTTTATTACTGTAATGCCTTTCATACCTTATAAGCTTATTACAGACTTCAACTATTGTATCCCCCATTTATTTTCTCTGTCTCAATTAATTATTGAAAATTAGTGTATGCCTACATTAGCGACATCCGGTGAACTTACAACACAAACATCTTGTGGCTACTATACGGCAGCTTGTTTTAAACAGTAGTGCTACTGACAACATGACTCGTCCATATGATGTTATTTTTATGTATTTGACGATGCTGGCGCTGATTCCGCATTTAACATTTGACGATGCCACTATGGCTGCTGTACAGTAGGACTTTGTTTTTATGAAACAGGTGTGCCTCTTCATATTTAAAGCGCACAAATGTAAATTTTGTCAGTACTACTTCTCAGTATGGTCTCTGCATTGTTCTTAAGCTGTAGACAGTTTGCGAGTGTATTTATGTTTTACTAATTTTTACAGCACGTCGGACGATAGTCATTAAAGACCGAAACTGGATATCTGTTAACAAAAAGTTTGTGACCATAGACATAAATTAAAGGAAACTTAACCATGCAAGTAACAAATGAATTAGCAAAGATTCCATGAACAAAGAATATCGGAAATCATGGGTAACTAGTTTATGTCGTGGACGTAGTCCAGACGATCTGCCCTACGGAACTATATTACCCTTGTAACCTAGATATCAAATAAATTTCCATTGTACTTCGAATTCAGTTCTTTATTAAAAAAAAATCAGCTGTTCCATTTTACCCACTGCATACCTTTCATCCTCTGAATGTGCGACAATAGTCAACGGATTATTACTGTCGACGTTACATTGTTCTTTGTGCCTTGTGCGTAATATTCAACGGGTTTTCCAATGTAGTACAACTTAAGACAAAAAAAAGAAGAAGAAATGGTCCACCAAGAAGAAATTACCCGAATGGGATTAATATCGGTAGACGTGATGTTCATGTAGAGACAAACAAATTATTATAACTTCATAAAAGTTGAATGATGTACTCAAGAGAAAGAGCTTCAGTAATTGAGCAAGTCAGTAACGTTTTGGCACGCCTCTGGTCCTTACGCAAGCAGTTATTCGGCTTGGCACTGACCGACAAAGAAGTCGGATGTCTTCCTGAGAGACATTGTGCAAAATTCTGTAGAATTGGTGCGTTGGATAGTTTAACTGCAGGGATGGAGGGCCCCACCTGTAATGCTCCGTACGACCTTGATTGGTGAGCGATCCAGCAACCTCGCTGATCATGGTAGGGATTGACAAGTATGAAGACAAGCAGTAGAAACTCTCTCCGTGCGCAGGCGGGCACTCATCATCATCATCGTCATCATTTAAGACTGATTATGCCTTTCAGAGTTCAGTCTGGAGCATAGTCCCCCTTATAAGATACCTCCATGATCCCCTGTTCAGTGCTAACATTGGTGCCTCATCTGATGTTAAGCCTAGTACTTCAAAATCATTCTTAATCAAATCCAGGTACCTTCTCCTTGGTCTACCCCGACTCCTCCTACCCTCTACTGTTGAACCCATGAGTCTCTTTGGTAACCTTGCTTCCCCCATGCGTGAAACATGACCCCACCTTCCAAGCCTGTTCGCCCTGACTGCTACATCTTTAGAGTTCATTCCCAATTTTTCTTTGATTTCCTCATTGTGCACACCCTCCTGTCATTGTTCCCATCTACTAGTACCTGCAATCATCCTAGCTGCTTTCATATCCGTTACCTCGACCTTATTGATAAGGTAACCTGAATCCACCAAGTTTCGCTCCCATACAACAAAGTTGGACGAAAGATTGAGGGGTGCACGGATAACTTAGTATTGGCACTGACTTCCTTCTTGCAGAAGAGAGTAGATCGTAGCTGAGTGCTCACTGCATTAGCTTTGCTACACCTCGCTTCCAGTTCTTTCACTATGTTGCCATCTTGTGAGAATATGCAACCTAAATACTTGAAACCGTCCACCTGTTCTAACTTTGTTCCTCCTATTTGGCACTCAACCCGTTTATATCTCTTTCCCACTGACATTACTTTCCTATTGGAGATGCTAATCTTCGTAATATAGTCCTTACATTTCTGATCTAGCTCTGAAATATTACTTTGCAAACTTTCAATTGAATCTACCATCACAACTAAGTCATCCGCTTATGCGAGACTGCTTATTTTGTGTTCACATATCTTAATCTCACCCAGCCAGTCTATTGTTTTCAACATATGATGTCTAAATAATATGAACACGAGTGGACACAGGTTGCAGCCTTGTCTTACACCCGAAACTACTCTGAACCATGAACTCAATTTACCGTCAACTCTAACTGCTGCCTGACTATCTATGTAAAGACTTTAATTGCTTGCAAAATTTTGCATCCTTTTCCATAATTTCGTAGAACAGACAATAACTTCTTCCTAGGAACCCGGTGATATGCCTTTTCTAGATCTATAAAACATAGATACAATTCCTTGTTCCACTAGAAACACTTCTCCATTATTTGCTGTAAGCTAAAGATCTGGTTCTGACAAGATTTTACCCACAGCGCTGATCAGAGAGATACCTCTGTAGTTGTTACAATCTTTTCTGTTTCCATGTTTAAAGATTGGTGTGATTACTGCTTTCGTTCAGTCTGATGGAACCTGTCCCGACTACCACGCCATTTCAATTATCATGTGTAGCCATATAAGCCCTGACATTCCACTTTATTTAATTAGTTCCGGCTTAATTTCATCCACTGCAATCTATTGACCATTTCCTCCACTTCCTCAAATGTGATCCGATTTCCATCATCATTTCTATCCCGTTGTACATAGAAACCTGAAACATTACTGATCGTATTTTCACCTACATTGAGCAAATCTTCAAAATATTCCCTCCATCTGCCCAAGGCAACAACAGGATTCACCAACCGTTTTCCTGACCTGTCCAAAATACTTGACATTACCTTCTTACCTCCCTTTCGAAGACTGCTAATTACACTCCAGAATGGATTTCCAGCAGCTTGACCCAAAGTCTCCAACCTGTTTCAAAAGTCTTCCCAAGATTTCTTCGTGGATGCTGAAATTATCTGTTAGGCTTTGTTTCTTTCTTCAACATAACTTTCTCTGTCTACCTGAGCTCTAGTATGTAGCCATTTTTGATATGCCTTCTTTTACCTTTTACAGGCTACTTTGACTGTGTCATTCCACCAAGCTGTTTGCTTCATCCTACTTTTACACATTACTGTTCCAAGACGCTCTTTAGCCACTTCTAGTACTGTGTCCCTGTACCATGTCCATTCCTTTTCCAATGACTGTAATTGACTACATTCAACTAACTGGTACCTTTCTGAAAACACTGTTATGTACTTGTGCCTGATTTCCTTATCCTGAAGTTTCTCCACTCTTATCCTCCTCCATATGGACCTGACCTCCTGCACTTTCGGCCTCACAGTACCAATTTCACTGCAGATTAAATAGCCATCAGTGTCATCAAAGAATCCCCTGAATACACGTGTGTCTCTCACAGCCTTCCTGAATTCCTGATCTGTTATTATACAGTCAATGACAGATCTGGTTCCCCTGCCTTCCCAAGTACACCGGTGAATGTTCTTATGTTTAAAAAAAGGAGTTTGTGATTACTAAGCCCATACTGGCACAGAAATCCAAGAGTTGTTTTCGGTTCCTGTTGGCCTCCATATTCTCTCCAAGTTTACCCATAACCTCTTCATACCCTTATATTCGATTTTCAATCATGGCATTAAAATCACCGATGACCAGAACACTGTCCTTGTCCTTTACTCTAACAACTGAGTGCGTCATAAAAACTATCCATCTTATCTTGATCTGTCCCTTCACAATGCGAATATACTGACACAATCCTAATTTTCTTGCTAGACACTGTCAAATCTATCCACATCAGTCGTTCGTTTACATACCCTATTGCAACTACGCTGGGTTCCATTTCTTTCCTGATGTAAAGCCCTACACCCCATTGTGCTATTCCTGCTTTCACTCCTGACAGGTAGACCTTGTATTCTCTCACTTCTTCTTCTTTCTCACCCCGAATGTCACTAATAGCTAAAACGTCCAACCCCATTTTTCTTGGAGCCTCGGCCAGCACTTCCTTCTTCCCAGAGAAGTTGTTATTAACAGCTCCCCATCTCCTTACCATTCGTTTGCCGAGTCGTATCTCGCTGAAATATAAGCCCAGGCCAGCTTGCCATTAAGGGAAACAAAACGGCGCGTAGAATATCGTCGACGAACTACTGTGCTCTAAGTGCTTCACCGATGACCACCAAAGCGGTACTACTAAGAAATGGAACGGTACATCAGGCCATCACTCTTGGTTTCGGGTCATATGGCAGGTGGCGTTTAGGTTGGTATGCCCCCGATTTTCTGGGCATCTCCAGACTCATGTCCATCTTGTGGACTAAAGTTGTCACCAGGGATGAGTGCCGCTTCGAACTGAGCCTCGATAAGCAGTCAAGACGTGTCTGCAGGCGCCATGGACAACGGTAGGATAACAGCCTGACTGTAGCCCACTATATGGCCCAAAGACCAGGAGTGATGGTCTGGTGTGTCATACAATTTTTTTAGCAGAACCCGTCATCCGTGGAATCCTTACTGCACAGCCGTACGTTGACGACTTTCTACACACTGGTTTGATGTCCTTAATGGCAAACTGTCCTGGTTTTACCTTTTACCAAGATAGTGCCCGCCTCCACAAGGCGAAATTTTCCGCTACTTGTTTTCATGTTTGTCAAACCATATCGTGGCCAGTAAGGTCTCCGGAACTCTTCCCAGTTGAAAATGTTTGGAGCATTATGGGTAGCACCCTCCAACCTGTTCGGGATTTTCTCGATGTTAGGCACCAACTGGATATAATTTGTTACGATATAACTCAAGAGGACATCCAGTAGCTCTGTCAATCACTTTCAAGCCGAATAACTGCTTGCATAAGGGCCAGGGTTACATGAACGTGTTATTGACTTGTTCAATTTGTGAAGCTCTCTCCCTGAACTAAATGATTAGAGATCTCTGAAACTGTATCATTTGTTCGTTAGTACATCTAAATGCCAACAAAACT
This sequence comes from Schistocerca piceifrons, assembly GCF_021461385.2. NCBI lineage: Eukaryota > Metazoa > Arthropoda > Insecta > Orthoptera > Acrididae > Schistocerca > Schistocerca piceifrons. The sequence goes on along the minus strand of NC_060144.1, from coordinate 72,226,273 downwards.
AATTCAGCTGCTTTCATGTAAGAATACATTGTACAAAAAAAATTCTGTCAGGTGATACTAACACCAATATAGATAATATCGTGCAGAAAAGATCAACAACTTCGTTAAAAATCCATTTAAGAGAGGACACGTTTTTGCTGTTGGACAGGTAAGATGTTGTGCGGTTATGAAGCCAGAAGCCCTTGCAATTGACAGCAGAACAGAAAACACTTATGGACAATGTTCCCACGAGTCTGAGAACCCTACGGGGAGCAGTTTCCACCTATTAAGTCAAAAATTACGTAATATCACTAGCAACCATTACACTTTTAACACTCCATATTTCTTTTAAGAACATCACTGCATCTATTAACCTTATTACATTTATTAATACCGCAGCTGAGAACGAAGACTTCCGCGACGGCACTGAGGCACTGGTATGTATAACATTCCCCGTTTTCTTGCGTCTTCAGTTCGGGACGCTGCAAGAAAACCGAAAATGTCTTACATAATACCCGAGCTGATGACAAATTTCTTTCGTTAGATGCTGTGAACTTTTATACAAATGTTCTATTATATGAAACAATTGATACTGAAGAGAACAACCGTCATTTAAATGTGCGAAATATAGCCAGTCACAAATCGTTGAACTTAATAACCATGTCCTACAGCTACTTTAATTCCAAAAACAAAAAACTTTCGTGCAAATGAAGGTATTAGGTATGGGCTTTACTCTGGTGATAACATTACTCACTGCTTATTTCACTAATATGGGCAGTAAGCGTTTCATTGAGTGACAAACCTGGGTGACAGGATAGTGTGTTACAGATGCTGTGTGTATCTCACAACAATTGTAATTAGTGAAACAAAAGAGGAGACATCTACAACTCAAAAACGGAATGAACGTCACAAGAACACAAAGAGCACCACTGAATTTGAAAAAGTGAGTAATGTCAATGTCTCAGTCGTTAATATCCCTAAATACCGTGTGTAATGGGATGATCCACAACAATTCATGTCATTCGAAACTGATAAAAGACGTTTTTACATGCCATAGTTGTCTCATTACTCCACATGCCGGTATCTGATACAAACATACGAGTACAAACGGACTTCAATACAGTGAAAGGGACAGCCATGGTAAGCGGTTACAGACTTGAAAAAATAAATAACATACATAGAGAAAAGGAAAATAAGAATCATAAGATCAATAGGAGAGAAATCGAGTTCGTAAGGAGGTAAGGAATAGAAACACAAACGACATATCCGACACGACTGACTGCATATAGCACAGGTCCAAAATGGTTTCCTGGGTGATAATGGAATGCAGTTCAATACAGGGATAAATATAACACGATACCCCATACCGTACTACTACCAATAAAGTAATACAAGGTATAATGCAACGCTCGCGATAAATTCACTGACAAAATATAAACAAATAAAAAAAATGGAAACACGCTGTCCAAGGAGCCGCTATTACCAAAAAGTTGAATTTTTCTACAAGGTCTTATCGATATGAGTACTCATTATTATTATTATTATTATCATGACAGATACTCATACATGAAGCCAATTGAATTAATTTTGTGAACTTTGACTGGTAGATCTTTGTGGGTGCTTCTTAAGTATTATCCAGTTTCTTATCAAACGCCTATCGGATTTATTATTTATAAAACGATCGCCTATTGATCTATTTATTTGTGATATTCCAAAGTCAAATTCACAAAATTAATTCAATTGGTTTCATGTGTGAGTATCTGTCATGATAATAATAATAATGAGTACTCATATAGATAAGACTCTGTAGAAAAATTCAACATATTAACGTTCTGAATGATACTATATCCAGGGTAATTCACGAAGATATGCAAATATCTTAATATGTTATTTTACAAGTAAAACTAAAGAAAAAAGTTCTTATAAACATAGGTCAGCAAATGTTTAGTTACGGAGTTACGGCTAATAAAAGATTTTGCCTGAAATTCAGCAACTTTGCTAGTACGAAGCCATCGCAAAATTGTAGAAGTTCAAAGTAAAGTACGATTTCCATTTAATTAGTTTTTATTGATCTGGTGAATCTAATGAAACATGTCCCAGACGTATATTTGCAGTAGTCTTGCAATACATCCAGGGAAGCAAAGATGAAGTTTCGTTAACGTAACTACCGGGCCCAATTTGTTTTTAAATTCCAGACTATTACACAAAGCTTTCAACAGATGTTGTAGAGAATTTAATTCTGGATAATGATGGTAATAACATTAACTGAAACTGTATGAATGTGTCGAATAATCTGCCTTTATTGCCGGCCTGAGTGGCCGAGCGTTTCAAGGCGCTACAGTCTGGAACCACGAGACCGCTACGGTCGCAGGTTCGAATCCTGCATCGGGCATGGATGTGTGTGCTGTCCTTAGGTTAGTTAGGTTTAAGTAGTTCTAAGTTCTAGGGGACTGATGACCTCCGAAGTTAAGTCCCATAGTGCTCACAGCAATTTGAACCATTTTGAACCGGATGTAAATGATGCACTTTTTGTTTACGGTAAGGATACAGATTATTGTACTTCAGTGTACGCCATACCTTAGAATGTTAAAGACTAGTTCTTGAGAGATACGTCGTGTACTGGTGCCGGGGTACTTCGAACAGCACCCATAATATCCTCATGATCCATCTTCACGTATTGAACACTCCTACTGATTAGGAACGCTAGGTGGAGATCCTGTGTCCCGTAACATTCAAAATACTCCGATAATGGTTCGTGCATTCCAAATCCTCCGGGTTGGATAACGTACGCGATATTCGTTAACTGCAGCCTTAGCATTATCATTACATTTGCCATAAATAAACAGCATATCGGCGTATTCCTCTGCCGTAAATTTGAAACGCATCCCTATTTCATAAATAATCTACAAACTACAACAATTACTATGTGGTTTCACTTAACAACACTGTTGTTATTATGTTGTTCCACTGAGCAATGCAGGTAACTAGCTCGTTTCAAGTTTAGGAAACGACTGAAAAAACTCACTAACGGTTGGCAACAATGATATAAACGTTTCTACATTCTCAATGGAAATAAACAAATTTACTTGTATAATAATGTCTGTTTCTCTATATATTCTGGGAAACTACTGCTGATACACGTCTGGGACATTCACCAGACCAATAACAACAAAATAGGTGGAAATCGTACTTTACTTCAACCTTGTACAGTTTTGTGATGACTTCATATTAGCGAGGCTGCTAAATTTCAGGCAAAATCTTTTACTAGCTGTAACTAAAATTTTGCGGAGCTATGTTTATCTCAACTTTTTTCTTTACTTTTACATGCAGAAAACATTAAAATATTTGCATATCTTCGTGACCCACTCTTATATTTTCTGCATTAGTTTCCATCTCAAGATGAGCTACCAAGGATATCAATGAAGAAGAATTAATCAGTGACGAAAAACTGTGTTAAAGACGTTTATACCCCAAGTCCCCTTTACCATCTTCAAACGAAATTTACACTGTGACATGATTTATTCATTGTTCTTCAATGAGCACAACTCATTTTACACTGTCTCTCTGTATCTCCTTAAGGGCTCGTCCCCTTACAGTACGATGTGCGAAGTGTCAGTCTCCACATACAAGTCTGTAAAATTTTGTAAATTACATCTGTTATTCTATTATCCATATTATATACAGGGTGATACAAAAAGGTATTGCCAAACTTTCAGGAAACATTCCTCACACACAAATAAAGAAATGTTATATGGACATGTGTCCGGAAACGCTTAATTTCCATGTTAGAGCTCATTTTAGTTTCGTCAGTATGTACTGTACGTCCTCGATTCACCGCCAGTTGGCCCAATTGAAGGAAGGTAATGTTGACTTCGGTGCTTGTGTTGACATGCGACTCATTGCTCTACAGTACTATCATCAAGCACATCAGTACGTAGTATCAACAGGTTAGTGTTCTTCACGAACATGGTTTTGCAGTCAGTGCAATGTTTACAAATGCGGATTTGGCAGATGACCATTTGATGTATGGATTATCACGGGGCAATAGCCGTGGCGCGTTACGTTTGTATCGACACAGATTTCCAGAACGAAGGTGTCCCGACAGGAAGACATGCGAAGCAATTGATCGACGTCTTAGGGAGCACGGAACATTCCAGACTCGCAACTGGGGAAGACCTAGAACGACAAGGACACCTGCAATGGACGAGGCAATTCTTCGTGCAGTTGACGATAACCCTAATGTCAGCGACAGGAAAGTTGCTGCTGTACAAGGTAACGTTGACCACGTCACTGTATGGAGAGTGCTACGGGAGAACCAGTTGTTTCCGTACCATGTACAGCGTGTGCAGGCACTATCAGCAGCTGATTGGCCTCTCTTTGCGGATGAGCTTCATTCCAACGTGATCAAATTGTAAATTTTCACAATCAACATGTGTGGGCTGACGAGAATCCGCACGCAATTGTGCAATCACGTCATCGACACAAATTTTATGTGAACGTTTGGGCAGGCATTGTTGGTGATGTCTTGATTGGGCCCCATGTTCTTCCACCTACGCTCAATGGAGCACGTTATCATGATTTCATACGGGATACTCTACCTGTGCTGCTAGAACATGTGCCTTTACAAGTACGACACAACATGTGGTTCATGCTCGATGGAGCTCCTGCACATTTCAGTCGAAGTGTTCGTACGCTTCTCAACAACAGAATCGGTGACCGATGGATTGGTAGAGGCGCACCAATTCCATGGCCTCCACGGTCTCCTGACCTCAACCCTCTTGACTTCCATTTATGGGGGCATTTGAAAGCTATTGTCTACGCAACCCCGGTACCAAATGTAGAGACTCTTCGTGCTCGTATTGTGGACGGTTGTGATACAATACGCCATTCTCCAAGGCTGCATCAGCGCATCAGGGATTCCATGCGACGGAGGGTGGATGCACGTATCCCCGCTAACGGAGGACATTTTGAACATTTCCTGTAACAAAGTGTTTGAAGTCACGCTGGTACGTTCTGTTGCTGTGTGTTTCCATTCCATGATTAACGTGACTTGAAGAGAAGTAATAAAATGAGCTCTAACATGGAAAGTAAGCGTTTCCGGAAACATGTCCACATAACATATTTTCTTTGTTTGTGTGTGAGGAATGTTTCCTGAAAGTTTGGCCGTACCTTTTTGTAACACCCTGCATAAGCGTGTTTACTCCATGTACTGAACTAAACTAAACTCCGTCCGAACAAGTCTCGGAAGACGTTAACGGCACTGACTGACCAAAGTGTCATCCTTACCCTACAGGCATTACTGGACGTGGATATGGAGAGACGTGTGGCCAGCTCTCCTGGCCCTTTTCAGTTTTCGTGAGCGGAGCCGCTCAGTCGAGTAGCTCCCCAATCTGCCTCACGAGGACTCAGTACAGCTCGCTCGCCAACAGCTCTCAGCAGACCAGAAGGTCACCCATCCAAGTGATAGCCGAGCCCGACAGCGCTTAACTTGGGTGATCGGACGGGAGCCGGTATAACCATTGCGGCAAGGCCATTGGCTTACTCCATATACTCGTACAGTAGAGTAAGATGTTGAACTACCCGCACTGAAGAAGGTGCAAGCATTGCCCATGTACCCGAATCAATGGTATGAATGGGTGTGGATGCACAATTACGCTCGACCTCCTGCAGGAATCTCATATTACGAGCATGGAGAAATGGACTTGGACAGCGGATAGGTGGCGCGCGGTGGAAGAATGCATTCGAGTGAATACCACGTAGATGGATCACGCTCTCGCAGTGTTCTGTACTCGTGTCCCCGAGGTTCGGCCCCGAGCGCCGCCGCGAGGGAACATTCCGGAATCTCGCGGCCCGCAAATTACAGACTTCCTGGACTCAAGCCAGCGTCTGCTGAGGAGAAGGAGAGATCAGCCGCAGGGGTCTTCCATAACGTGCCGCACACGGTGTGGGAACATTGCGTATATCACATGTAGACCTATATCATCATTACTGCGGCAGTCTGCTTGTCCACAAATTACTGGACATATAAAATTAAAATTTTTTCAATTTAAATTGTAATAGTTACGAAAGTTTGCTAACAATGGCCAATTAAAAGCTCACTGGCGAAATAGGTTTGTCTAGCATACCGAGGATTGAAGTGAAAGTAAGTTGTAGTGAGAGCGTGTTGGAGACGTCTCACCACCTATGATCGAAACATTGAGCCAGAAATACCAATAAAGGGTTAATGGCACTCTGTTGAATAGCTTGCTCAGCAGAAAGTAATGTATTTCGAGTCTAATGCTTTTAATTAGTTTCAAAAACTCCTGAGTGTTCTCCAGGCGATGGTCGTAGTGCCGGCCTAGACACTGAGACATGTAGCGTGTTAAGAATGCACACGTGCGTAATAGAACCCTCGGGAACATAGCGTGTTAAAAGAGTCCACTGAGACGAAGTCTCCCAGCTTGAAATAACTCCGACCATTAAGCACTACTGTCACGTTTGAGAAACTTTCAAATTATGGAAATATTCGTTTTGAACTTATTGTTACTTAGTGTTACAGGAGTGAAAATACAGTAGCAGTAAATAGACCCATTTGGTCAATCTACTACACGTCCTCGTTCTGAGCGGAGTCAGTAACTCGTCGACGTTTACCTCAGTGTCGTCATCTGCGGAATGCTATTCGCCATTTTTCTCAAAGCTTAAACCAAATTATTCTGCGGGTAAGTAAAATTGCGAAAATTCGAGTGCATCACTTTTTTGTAAATTGTACAGGAGTGGAGGAAATGAATATTGTACACAAAACACTTCTCTAGACATCTCATAATGTAGTATACGAAGTCAGGTGTAGTTGTTTGATAGATACATTTAACACAACATAGGACATGATGGAGCAAATGCTTCAAATGGCTCTGAGCATTATGGGGCTTAACATCTGAGGCCATCAGTCCCATAGAACTTAGAACTGCTTAAACCTAACTAACCTAAGGACATCACACACATCCATGCCCGACGCAGGATTCGAACCTGCGACCGTAGCGGTGGCGCGGTTCCAGACTGTAACGCCTAGAACCGCCTGGCCACACCGGCCGACTTTCATACCTACAAGGATGTGTGTTGTAGTACAGTACGCTACTTGAAAAATATGTTTCGACAGCACCAGCTTATCAGCTTTTATCGTTACTGACGTGGACAATCGCAGTTTGACGTATCAACGGAAACCATTTACGGGTTGCAGGCATTCTGATGGTATTTGATACTGCTGTGCTAAATGCATCCCAATAATGGGAAGGTGTATCGATGAATTGTGAAATACCTAAACTTATTTATTTAGACAGTGGATGTGGTAAAATTCAACTCGATTGGAATAGCATTGTTTAGTTTGGTATTTCTCGATGACAGGTGCACTTTAAAGCTGTAAGTTAGATCAGCAGTAGCGCTCATCCGAGTTTCACAGTGTTTATAGAACAAGTTTTTATATACTTTCTTAGTACGTGTACGGTACGTGTAACGAAGACCGACCTATGGTTAAAAAGATTTCTAAAGTCAAGATTGCACAAATATTCCTTCATTTTTAACAACCTGGTTTCGACAGACCTTACTGTCATCTCTAGATCTTCAAAATTTTTTCTTACAAAACGTGTTCATTTTGAGTTGGTACCTCATGCCTAGTTCTTACGTTAGTGGATAAAATGTAGCTCGTTATACAAAGGTTTGTCAGACTAAAACTTCTAGACAGAAAGCAGCTTGTACACAAGCCCGTATCCATATATGTAGCGCTCAAAGATGATTGAAACGTCATAAAAGTCCCGGTAAACAATAAAATGCACAGCACCACGTCTTTTTTCGTTTGCATGTTGCATTCATTGATGGTTCACCTTAGATCGCGTGTGTGGTATGTGGTTAATTAAAACTGCTCCAAGTTTTCGGTATTATTCACTAATACACCTAGTTAATGATAACACCAGAGAGAAACGATGAATTGTCGGTAATCTGACAGGTCAAAAAGAGAGGGTACTTATTAAAAAGTCAGCTTAGGTTCTTTATCTTATAAGCTACGGCTAAAAGTAGAATATATATATATATATATATATATATATATATATATATATATATATATATATATATGAATATTCTCAATTGGCATACGATTCGTAACTTCGGCTTCCACCACCACCAACTCAAATAACTTAGAATTTCTTTATCAGAATGAAGATCATGATCGTCGTTTGGTGGCGGGAGTGGCACAACAGGGGATGTGGACCGACTTAATTTTAGGAAATGTAATTTGTATATCGCGATTTGGTAGTCGTTCTATACTGTATGCTTGGTTTGAAAAGGGTACTAAGATTTCTTTTATGAATGATTGCTGTTCCCACGCATCAATAAGTGAGAATGGACACTGCAAGATAGTAATGAAATCACTCCAATGGTGGATCGGTGCCACACCGATGTGTTGAATCTTTCCCAATGAACATGTGGAGTGGTTAACTGATACTAAAACAGCACTTAAATAACTTGGAATAAGTTAGTACGTTGTGAAGTTACTACAACTGTAGCCCACGGTGCTTACATGTCATAAGCAGAAGGCAGAAAAACAACTGCGAACAACCAGACTATTCCTAGGTATTTTCAAAAAGTTTGAAGCCTGCACCTCCTTTTATTACACAAATAATACAAATATGAATCGACTCTGTAGTCGCAATCATTATGCAAATATTTTACACAAAACATAGTTTATTGAAACTAGGTATTACAGTCGTTACTTGACATTTTGAAGTGTGGTAAGGATATATGTTTTTATTTCAGACTGATTTGTTTTGAAGATTGTTTCAGCTTGTATGTTTAAAAACGTACATAAATCCGTTTAACACATTTTTAATTATGAAACATTTTTGTTTTTGTGAAGGTTTCCTGTTCACTGTGATTGCATTTGCGAGCACACGAAATGAAATGACATTCAGGATTTTTTATGCAGTCGGCACGGTCAAATGTTAGTGTACTTTCTAACGTTTCAGACTCAATTCATTATGAGCCCTAACGGCGATGCGGTAAGAGGGGTATAACTGTTCAGCAATATCATATTTATGTCAGGCTACTGAGAGTCAAAGTGTTTAAAAGTATTCCTTTTACAAACAGTAACTGTGAGTACGTCTCGGCAGTTAGACATCCTGGGAAAATGAATGGTCCAATAAAGTGTGTGTTGATTATACCACACCACACATTTATGCTAAACGGCTGCTGGAAATTGCGTTGGACAGTTGTATGAGTGTTTACTTCAGGCCATACGTGCTCGTTATGTAAATTGTTTGTACCATCTCGAGTAAACTGTTCCTCATCAGTAAATAATATTTGTGTAACCCCGGATGCAAATGATGCACTTTTTTATGGTAAGGATACAGATTATTATATGTCAGTGTACCCCATATCTTAGAATGTTAAATGACTAAATGTTGACAGATACGGTGTGTACTGGTGCCGGGGTACTTCGAACAGCATCGATAATTTCCTCATTACTTTGACAAACAGTAACTATCCAGTACGGTCCACTTCCCAAAATTCTCGTGTCTTCCCAACGCACATTATATAAGCTTTTTGCTTTTTTGGAAACGTCAGACGATGCCAGTAACCCCGGATGCAAATGATGCACTTTTTTATGGTAAGGATACAGATTATTATATGTCAGTGTACCCCATATCTTAGAATGTTAAATGACTAAATGTTGACAGATACGGTGTGTACTGGTGCCGGGGTACTTCGAACAGCATCGATAATTTCCTCATTACTTTGACAAACAGTAACTATCCAGTACGGTCCACTTCCCAAAATTCTCGTGTCTTCCCAACGCACATTATATAAGCTTTTTGCTTTTTTGGAAACGTCAGACGATGCCAGTTTATTCTACAAACAAGCAAAACACAGTCTCAGTTCAATTGACCAGCACCCGTCACTTACATTGGACATGGAGATAACGTTGGAGGACTTGAGACTAATATTGATTGTTTGTGTATGTGTGTGTGTGTGTGTGTGTGTGTGTGTGTGTGTGTGTGTGTGTGTGTGTGTGCGCATATTTTAGACGTGGAAATACTGCATATTACAGCCTTTATGGAAATTCTGGATAAATACTTTGGAACATGAGCAATACATTCACATCGTTTTGACTAAGTCGAAGATAGCAAAGTGTGGACTATATTGTGGTCGTCTGCATTGTTTTAAGGGTCTGTAAAATACTGAGCTAATTGGTGTTTCATTTTAATGAGTCCTAAAATAATAGGGTTTGGTTGATTAGACTTGAGTGGAGAAGGGATGGGACAGGTTGCAAAGCCTAATATATATCGCTCCACAATGTAGAATTTTTTTGGATGTTTCTGTATATATAACTCTTTCCAATGTTTTTGAAGTCCCACGGCCGGCCGCGGTGGTCTCGCGGTTAAGGCGCTCAGTTCGGAACCGCGCGACTGCTACGGTCGCAGGTTCGAATCCTGCCTCGGGCATGGATGTGTGTGATGTCCTTAGGTTAGTTAGGTTTAAGTAGTTCTAAGTTCTAGGGGACTGATGACCACAGAAGTTAAGTCCCATAGTGCTCAGAGCCATTTGAAGTCCCACGCATTTTGCTTATTTCCATTTCCAGGTAGCGCCCGGTATAAGTTTAAATTTCCCAGCAGCACTATAGTGTATTTCTTAATTTTCCACAAATGTCTGTGGCCGCAACGCCGTTGTTGCAGCGCCAAGTAGTGGCGGTAAGTGTACCATCACATTATCTTTACTGTAAAGCGAAGCGTGAATATGTTGAATATCTACATAATTAGTTGTAAAGTGAGTTTATTTTCTTTTGTTTTAATATAATAGTGTGAAAGTTTTAATTCGTAATAAATTGTTTAAAATAGCGGCAAGAGAACTGCTCACAAAAGTACAGTTCTCTGTTCGTATCCCAGTGCACTCGTTTCTGCATCTAGGATGTATCAAAACAGGGTATACTTGGCTGCAGTGAGAATGATTCAGCGTAGTAACTTTTAATGGTTTAACTGAACTGACATGCATGGTCCAAGTGAATATCATGTAGCCCCTTCAATTCTTGGCTTGTCACAGGATATTTAGTGTGACCATATGATGCTAAATTGTTAGAGTGTCAGTGGAAACAAAAAATCTATGAAACTGAAGTGACAAATGCGATACAACTAACCACGAAATTATGAAGACATGTTACACATGATAGAAGAAGAAAAAACGTTATTTTACGTTTATTTTGACCGAAGAGTGTACAATTTCTGTGACAAGATAAGAAATACTGTTTATTGAATACTCGACAGAACTGCACAAGACAAATTGAACTAGTAGCATATTGGTTCCATAATCGACACCTATTAATGTAATTGTTTACGCACGCTTATTGGGTTATTAGTTTCGACTCTGACTTGAGTAAGAGGATGACAGGAATAAGAACTATATCATCCAGATCTTTAGAAAGCAAGAAACATGGAAGTCATTTAACAGATTTATCACTTGCTGTACCACTTGTATTTGCAGGTCTAAAACAGAATTCATTAATGGTTAGTGCTGTGGATATTTCAACTACATCCAAGACAGATATCTACAGAAGGAAAACGTGATTATCATTCATTCGAATCTATCCCAGTAGGTGTTGCATTGTGCATCTCTGTCAGGGAATTTTAAAACCAGTTAGCAATTTCTTTCTTACCTACCGTGCATGCATTTGTGTAGGTAACAACAATGCTAAAATTTGCTGGATAAATGTAGCTCACAGTTTCCCTAATTTAATACCTAATTTAATGCTACCTATACTGTATATGTGACTTGACAATATAACCATAGGTACACTTAAGAGCCAGAACATTATAACGTCTACCCACCACGAAACTGAACGACTACTAGTGGGTTGTGCACACGTAATGCGATGACAGTTCGTAAGTGGAACACATAGAGTACTTTGATGACCACGATGTGGACATTGATATATTCGCCACCAAAATTGCCTCATTTGAACGCTGTAGATCACATGTGGAAAGCAACTAGGCCCCAGTTCCGCATCCACAAAACACTGCTACGTAATTTACGGGAACCTCACCACCTGTACGGAGACATCTGTTACAGCGTACCTGTGAACACCTTCGAAGGACTCGTCGATTTCATATCATGCAGAGTCACTGCTGTGTTGTGTTAAAAACCTGAACTAACACCTATTAATTACTTGGCTATAGCGGTGGGCCTCTTCAATGTATATCGCCAATATATTCGCGACTGATTAATACGATGCAGATTTATTTCGGTTCCTCACAGTAGCATACTAATATCAAAGTGTACACTGGTAGTGCCACAAGTATGCTTGCAGTGATGCGTGGGACAAAGTAGGAGGAAAGTACTGTTCGCACACGCAGCAGTTTCTTCTGTGGAGGTTTAGCGGATTTTTTAACTTTATAAGATGGGTACATTGCAAACGAACCATTGTTGATAAATATTACTTAAATGAACTATACTGATTAGAAAGCTTGTACACAACAAATAAAACATACTACATTAGTAAATAAATTACAATTTTAAGCCTACTGAATGGAAAACAAATTTAGTCTCTTATTTTTTAATGTCAACTACTGTACTTTCGTTTTAGTATGACAAAGAGTAATGAACATGTTTTATTTGATTAACATATGTTATTAATACTGCATGAATTATTAACTGGAAATTAAATAAAAAGGGTTATAACTTACAGTAAAAAATACATAAATATCAATTGCTGATTCATTTGTCTCGTTGAAGATCGATGGCCTAGGCATATCTGCATATATGCAGATGTATCAAAAAATCACCAAGAAGAGTACTCTAGACCCGCTATTCTATGCCGTCGAATTGAAGTCAGAGAAGACACTATCTAAAATGGTTTCAATTTTTTTGATGGTGACTCTGGCCGTTTTGGAGGCACCCACGCCTCTCTCTTCATCTCCCCCCTTAAGTATTAATTGTGTCCCACTCCACGAGTGTCCTTAAGAATATTCAACAGCGGAGATTGGATAAAACAACCAGCCTTTACATACTGGATGTGATGCTGGAATGTGTTCAGAGAAAAACGTGGTAGTACTGCCACGCTGTCAACCACTTTAAAGAGAAAGATGCCGTAATAAAGCAAGCTGCATGCATTGGAACTGCCAACAATTGGAAACTGCCTTGTACTGACTACTGGCCTGAGGTCAATAACCACGGAAAAAAACAGTCCCAAGAGATGTGAAACGTATTACAACAAGCGAAAGGTGGATACTGTGTGGCACTACAACTTCGAATTGCTACAACGCCGTGGTTTGCGAGTACTCATTTCGACAGTTGAACGACTTCTTCCATCATTCGATTCCTCTTTAACAATGAGCTGTTTCTTCTAGATGTACACAGAATCAGAATTCATGGTTCTCCAGCATGTCAATATACTTCTGAGTTAGAACCTCATGTGAGCCACGTCTTGTTTTTGTGTCCAAAATTTAATTATCAAATATCAACAATTTTGAAGTTTAGTATGGGATACCACCTCCCTCACTCAGCTTCTTCCCTTTTGTTTATTAAAGACATTAGTCTTTATGAAGTAACTGTTTGCATCCTTAAAATCATAGAGGAAAACCTGTAGTTTTTCATAGTACTCATATTTTTCAATTTCAATTATCATTTACGTCTAAATTTAAATGAGTGTTTCAACTGATAAGATAAAAATGTATAGTTTTCCTTCAATAGTATTTGGTAAAAATTTACTGTGAAAAAGACTGTGACAGCTTGAGATTTTATATCTGTAGATAGGCATTTATGTACTTTTCCTGCACAATAAAGTATACTATGTCAACATATCTTGCTGGTGGCTAAACAGAATGGAGACTCCGAAGGTCAAATTAAAAAAAAAAGCACTGGCGTAAGTGTGTAATATTTAGCGAGGACTATTTTGACTGGTTTAACGTTGATGCAGACTAATTAAAGCAATTGTTTCCGAAAATCAAAAATTCCCAATACTTTTAGCACACTTCGTATGACTAATTGTGGTTCACCGCATGTAAAAAACTTCGTTAAACTGGAGTCGCATGACGCTGCAAGAATTAAAACTCTTTGAATTTTCTCTGATGAGATATGTAAGCATGTTTTGTCTATAAAGGGACAGAATGGCGGGTGACGGAACGCACTGACACGATCGCCTTATATCCACTAGGATATAGCTCTGTCCGCTCCATCAGGCTTGCGTGGTACTCCATTGAGAGACAATTCACAGTGCCGTAATCAACTGGCATTGTTTCGGCTAAACTGTCACTAATTGCCTCATTAGGAGCGACGGCTTCACATTTCCCATTGCCGAAATACACAAAACAATATCTTAGATTTAATTCTAACGATGGTGTTATACAGGATAATGGAATCCTTTCAATACTAATGTCTGAAGAAGTAGCGTAATAGTATCTGTTTAACTCTGTCTCAGAATTAAAAATGGGGTGAATATTCTTACACTTGTGCTTACGTCCCCAAATCAGAAAAAATTATTTGTGTAGTTTTTGTTATAACACTCGGAGTTTATGTGCAGCAGCAAATTACTAATTCTGATGATAATTGCTGCTCATTTATTTGTTGTGTGTATGAAACCAAACGAACTCACAAGTTTGCAATGATAGGTTGTAGCTTCCTTCAAAATGATAAAAGTTTTTACAGTATTCATATGGCGCGCAGCTAATGCGCTAACATGAAAGATATAAATATGACTATCTTATGGAAGAATATGCTTTCCTTGATGTATGTGCGGTTGGAGCTTAAGGCTCCTCAACAGCAAGGTTATCAGCGCCCTTGCACTCATTAAAACAAACTAATGTGGATAAAATCTCACACATTCACGCTATTTTACGTGCATGAAGACAACGTAAAATAGTAAAACCAGCCATACAGGAGATGAAAACACAAGTCAAACGAAAAAGGAACTAAAGGAATTAAACAGGGAAATGTAACTGGCTGACAACTTACAAAAAGACATGGGTAATCCAGTCATCCTGTTAACACATTAAAACCATCTCCCTTAAATTCTTGGGAAAAATGATGGATAATTTACAAATTTTAAAACTCGAACCTCATTCGGCTGAAAGTTACTTAAAAATGAGGGCAGATCTATCGGCAAATCCGCCGCGGCCCGCTGGTGAGAAAATAAAGCACAGTCCAGTAAAATATGGTGCACAGTAATCTGTTACCCTCGGGCACCACACATCGGAGGGTCCTCTCGCCGGAGCAGGAAGCCATGCGTCATAGGGCTGGCCTATGCGGAGATAGGTAAGAAGGAACTCGTCCCATGGCTTCACTACACGAAGCTAGTTCTCTGTCACTTTCAGCCAACCATCTTCCCACCGACGCACGGCTCTTGATCTCAACTGCGAGACTATAGCATTCAGGGGGAAGGCACACTGAAATAACTGAGGACTACGACATGCCTCTTTGCTGCTAGATCCGTCCTTTTGTTCCCCGCAATACCCATGTGCCCTGGTACTCAGAAGAAAGACACCTTCTTTCCCAGCCGTTGTAGTTGAATAAGGGCGTCCTGGATATTTTGGACCACTTTAACAGTTGCGTAAAAAAGTTGTACAGGGTGAAGTTCACTCAGAGAATCGGTACAGACGAGAAACTTAGCACTGGAAGTAGGTCTCATCTGCCCAGCACCAGAAAGATTGCATTTAATTCTGCATCGAAGGCAGTTGGACCATGAGGACACAATCAGGAAAAACAACTGAGCAACCACCTAAGGCCCTCTGTTTAGAGCCTCTCCTACAGACAATTACATAGTTGTGGTGCAACAACTGAGCAACCACCTAAGGCCCTTTGTTTAGAGCCTCTCCTACAGACAATTACACAGTTGTGGTGCTCCGACAAAGTGTCAGAAAGTATCGCATTAAAAATAGAAAAAGGATGCAGTCTCTCCTGTACTCCACCAAATCGAAAATAACTCTGTGCGTCTGCAGTAATCAGAATTTCAGAAGGTTAGAATCCTGTATTTGAGCTTGTACTTGCACCACACCGAGTGACTTCAGCACACACTGCATGCAGATCCCATATGGCAATGTGGCTCGTGGACAGATGGAGAAAAGGCGTTCCGAAGGAAGACAAGCAACAGTATGGTAAACCGGTGACGTCAAAGCCCCAAATAACTAGCATGCCTGACATCCCACGAGGAACCGCTACCAGATGGTAAGAGGCGGTTCCCCAGCCTCACCACAGAGACTGAGTATGTGGCTTATCCTATAAGAACCCATGGCTAGTGGAATACCCTCGTGGTGGACAGCGTCAACAATCTCCAGGTAAGACAGATAAGAGGGCCTCGCCAACCCATACACCGTGCACCCACAGTCGAAATGCGGACGCACGAAAACCCTATAAAACTGGAGCAGAGGTGCCCTGTCTGCTCCGCAAGACCTGTGGCCTTATGATGTTCAGCACCTTGAGAGTTCTAGCTTTCAGGTCTCTCAGGTGAAGCAACCATGAGAATTTGGAGCTACAAATTAGGCCCAGAAATCTCACTGGATGTGTAAAATGTAGAATGGTGTCCCTCATACGTCCCTTATATGCAAGTAAGGTAGATTAAAAATACGACGAGTACGACTAAAATGAACACACAAACACGCACTCGTAGGCAGAAAACTGAAAACTCGTCTTTGTAGCCACTCCTCTAATCTCTGCAATGTATGTTGCAACTGACGGCTCGCTTTTGCAACAATGGAGGTGGAACAGAAAACAGAAAAATTATACGGAAATAAGGAGCACTTTACTGGACGCATTACCGTAGACATGATACTGTTTATGGCCATGGTTAACAAGATAAAACGCTGCCCTGAAAGACACCATTCTACTGCTCAAAACGATCTGATAGCGTGTCACCAAATCGAGCCTAAAACACTGCTGCGACAAGTAAGACGTCATGAAGACAGGTAGGTGGCCCCTGAGGCCCCACTGATGAAGCTGTGCGAGAATAATATGTCTCCACGTAGTCTCGTATGGTTTACTGATACAGAAGAATATGGCAGTACAGTGATGTTGACGTAGGAACGCCTATCACATCGAGAGCAGCCAGGGAGTTGCCTAGTCTCTAACAACCAGACCAGATGGAGGTTAATCATTCGCTCCAGGGACTTTTCTACACAGCTCGTTGAGCTGATACTCATTTAACTGTTAAGAGCCATTCAAAAACCAATATCACAGAAAATATTTTTTATTCGAGACAACCGGTGTTAAGTGCGACAGATTCAGCCTAAAATGGACATGTTTTATTACAAAAAATGTTTAGGGTATTTAAATGTGCAGGTGGACTTCCAATTTCTTTGACAACACCAAACTAAAATATTTATATGAAATATTATGTGACATTTTCCATGAACTGCATTACTTATAGACCTGAAGAAGACAGCTAAGACTGTTGAAACCGGTTGTCTGGAATAAAAAAGTATTTTGTGCAATCTTGGCTTTTGTATGGTTCTTAACAGTTAAAACACATCGCCCTACAATACTTTCATGACGAGAAAATTCAACTCATGTAACTACTGGGACACGCGTGGTCCATTCTTATTTCGAGATGAGATATCAGAACTGCCTCCCTCCACGATTCGAGGAAATTGCCTTTCTGCCATATGATATTTCCTTCGACGCTGACAAATGTCGGAGCATTTAGTACCTGATTTGATCTTGACCAGGTGCAGTATCACACGCCTCAGACAGAGAAAGTTCCAGCTCCCAGATGGAGGAGTTGTATGACTCGGAGCTGTTGGATCCAAATTGTAACTTGCCCCTCTCTACAGTCACATGGTAGCGAAGAAACGTCGGATCCCGGCTGTAACGGACAGCAGTTTTTGCTAACTTCTCTGACAGCCATTGATCCATGCCTTTGGGGGTCTTTTGGAGACACCCCTGTTGCAGCAGTACTGCTATTTACCAGAAATGCTCCGCATGGCTTCCCATACGATTGTAGCGCAAGCAGAGCGGTTGAGGCAGTTCAGGATCTCTTGCCGTGACCTTCCTTTGCTGTCCTTGATTATGCACCGAGCCTTGGCTTTCGCAAATCGAAAAGCTACTTTCAGAATATCTGCTGTTGGGAGGCACTTAAACCGGCGAAGAACTGCACTCCTGTCCTGGATCGCTGAATGTCACTCAGGAGTCCACCAAGCTAGAGATCATCTCTTACGATGACCGGAAGACTTGGGGATGGATAAGTCAGCGCCATGATGGATGTGGTCACTCTTGTGATGTGGTCCACACATTCCTGGACGCCGTGTTCAAACACAGCCAACTCTGCTGAACAGGGTCTAGTTAACACTGCTGACCATCCATTTTGGTGGCATCTGTTCGAGCAATCTTCCATCTTGCAGGTGAATGCAGAGTGGGAAGTTTACCTGAGAGCCCGCGGCCCACCGAATGTTGGCTCGGGTGAGAAAGCACGCTTCTAACATATGAGCTAAGAACATGGTACACACGTACCGTTTATTTTAGATTTTATGCGAGTCTTTTGCCCTTTTGTGAGTTCTGTATTAATGTTGGACCATGCCTCTTTAGGCAGTTTGTAGTTTTAGTGTGTTCCGAAGAAGGCGTGGTTATCCGCCCCGAAACCTACATCAACATCCGGTTTCTATTTGCAATCGAGGCGGATTCTTTATAATCATGAAATTATTCACTATTGCTGACGCGCTGCAATGATAAAAGTTATCCAGTTGTCACTGGAATGAAGGTCGTCAGTGAACTCCCACTGTACAGAGGGTGCGAGAGCTGGAGAACAAAAGGAGAGGTCGATTTCTAGGAATGACCCAATAGCAATACAGAAATGAGTGTATTTGTGTTGAGGATGCACAGTTCACGAGACGTCATGAGACTCTCCAAAACATGGCCCCGATGGCAGGTAGATGTTGAGCCCCACAAGACATGATGGGCCTTGAAGTCTCCCAGGAGGAGAGAAGGTCGAGGGGTTGTTATACAAGGTCTGTGAGAATCTCAGACACTATTGCGTCTTGCAGCGGCAAATACAGCGAGCAACTAGTGATCCTCAGACAAACATGAATTTCAACTACAACAGCCTGCTGGTCTGTAGCCATGGGAAGAGCAGAGGATTGCTGTCCATTAGTGACAAACTCAGCGATCCCTTCCTAGGCTGTTTCCTCCGATCGGTCATCTATGCGGTGTTGCATACAGGGTGTTACAAAAAGGTACGGCCAAACTTTCAGGAAACATTCCTCGCACACAAAGAAAGAAAATATGTTATGTGGACATGTGTCCGGAAACGCTTACTTTCAATGTTAGAGCTCATTTTATTACTTCTCTTCAAATCACATTAATCATGGAATGGAAACACACAGCAACAGAACATACCAGCGTGACTTCAAACACTTTGTTACAGGAAATGTTCAAAATGTCCTGCGTTAGCGAGGATACATGCATCCACCTTCCGTCGCATGGAATGCCTGATGCGCTGATGCAGCCCTGGAGAATGGCATATTGTTTCACAGCCGTCCACAATACGAGCACGAAGTGTCTCTACATTTGGTACCGGGGTTGCGTAGACAAGAGCTTTCAAATGCCCCCATAAATGAAAGTCAAGAGGGTTGAGGTCAGGAGACCGTGGAGGCCATGGAATTGGTCCGCCTCCACCAATCCATCGGTCACTGAATCTGTTGTTGAGAAGCGTACGAACACTTCGACTGAAATGTGCAGGAGCTTCATCGTGCATGAACCACATGTTGTGTCGTACTTGTAAAGGCACAAGTTCTAGCAGAACAGATAGAATATCACGTATGAAATCATGATAACGTGCTCCATCGAGCGTAGGTGGAAGAACATGGGGCCCAATCAAGACATTACCAACAATGCCTGCCCAATTGTCGTCAGCCAACACATGTTGATTGTGAAAATTTACAATTTGATCACGTTGGAATGAAGCCCCATCCGTAAAGAGAACATTTGCACTGAAATTAGGATTGACACACTGTTGGATGAACCATTCGCAGAAGTGTACCCGTGGAAGCCAATCAGCTGCTGATAGTGCCTGCACACGCTGTACATGGTACGTAAACAACTGGTTCTCCCGTAGCACTCTCCATACAGTTACGTGGTCAACGTTACCTTGTACAGCAGCAACTTCTCCGACGCTGACATTAGGGTTATCGTCAACTGCACGAAGAATTGCCTCGACCACTGCAGGTGTCCTTGTCGTTCTAGGTCTTCCCCAGTCGCGAGTCATAGGCTGGAATGTTCCGTGCTCCCTAAGACGCCGGTCAATTGCTTCGAACGTCTTCCTGTCGGGACACCTTCGTTGTGGAAATCTGTCTCGACACAAACGTACCGCGCCACGGCTATTGCCCCGTGCTAATCCATACATCAAATGGGCATCTGCCAACTTCGCATTTGTAAACACTGCACTGACTGCAAAACCACGTTCGTGATGAACACTAACCTGTTGATGCTACGTACTGATGTGCTTGATGCTAGTACTGTAGAGCAATGAGTCGCATGTCAACACAAGCACCGAAGTCAACATTACCTTCCTTCAATTGGTCCAACTGGCGGTGAATCGAGGAAGTACAGTACATACTGACGAAACTAAAATGAGCTCTAACACGGAAATTAAGCGTTTCCGGACGCATGTCCACATAACATCTTTTCTTTATTTGTGTGTGAGGAATGTTTCCTGAAAGTTTGGCCGTACCTTTTTGTAACACCCTGTATACTGCTGTAGTACAGGGACATCAGTATCTTTAAAATGTGTTTCTTATAAGGACTTGCACAGCGGGCATTCCAGTGCTAGAAGTTTCATTCCATCACATGAGACCTAAACCCACTCACGTTTCATTGTAGTATGGGAGCCATTTCATTGGTATGATATTTACCCCTATTTTTGCGCTGGGGAGAGGAAGCACGTGTTGAGAGACGGGAGTGGGGGGGGGGGAGGTGCTGCTTCGATCTGAGGGATCTAACTCGAAGATGTCCTCCTCATTAGTCAGATATGCCAGAAAGACGTCTGTAGGCGCTAAAGACTGCTTTTGACCTGAACATCGCGATCCTTTCCCGGCACCCTGTTCTTGGAGGATGAGGCGGAAACGGGGCATTGAGAGGCACTCCGCTTTCCATGTGCCTTATTCATGCCCACTGTCGAACTAGTACTGTTATTTTCTGTAGCAGCTGCTTCGGTTTCTTCATCCTTAATCGCTTGGTCTTGACATGTACATATTCAAGTACAGGTGCCTGAGGTTAATAGGGGCACGCTAGATGCCGTCTGCGTCGAAGGATCCACATTGGGAACAGATTTGTGTACCATGGAAGAATGCGAAGTGGCAAAGACAGAGGGTTTTGTCCGTTATGTTCTTTTTTGACTTGGCCATAGGGGATCCAGTTGGTCAGTTTTATTTCCTGTAGTCTGCGTTCCTCAGCAGAAACAGGGCAGCCTTGTCTCGAGATTGGGTGGTTCCCAGAGCAATTGATACAGATCGCCAGAGATAGGCAGACAGTCCCAGCGTTATGAGCGGCTTTTCCACGTGTCTGGCATGTCGTTTCACCTCCACAGCTCGTGGTTGTATGGCCAAAACGGTAGTATTTATAGGATTGCATAGCGTTTGCTACGTAAGGTCTAACAAAGATGCAGGAACCTTGCCATATTATGTTCAGGCAGCGTTGAAGAATTGTATGTGACAATGAAACTGCCAGTCTTTTCAGTTTTTCTATCATTCCTTTGCGTTCTTTGCTCCACATTGACTATACCCTGGGATTCCCACTCACATTTCAGGTCTGTTATGTTCATGTCTATGGTATCACGGAGCACGCCCTTGCTGGTGTTGAAACAGGTGTGCTTCTCAGCAACAAGATCATATTCACCCAGTTTTTGCGATTCCTTAAGGAGTTCAACCTGCTTTGACTGGTTAGTTTCTGCTAACAAGGAACCATTACGTACTGAGCAGTGGATGGCTCATGTTATGCGTTGGATTAAACATAGGTTGTTATTCTGTGTTTAGCCTCCTGCGGTTATCGCGATTATGCTGTTATCCTCTCTTTCCGCGAGTGGCAGCAGCGGTGTGTATCGATATTTGCACCTTGTACTATCTTTGACCTGGCGCTTATAGTTTCCGGCTGTGCTGTGTGAGAGTTGTTGGTCGCTTTGCGTGGAGCAGCGAGGAAATCTCCGCGGCGCGTAGTTTGGCCGAGGCCGCTGGCGGCGTCCACGCGCGTTCGGAGTGTGTGGTGCTGTTTCCATTGCTACGAGGTCCGTGGCTCACCGATCGTGGACACGAGAGTTGAGTTTTGACTTAATCTACCAGCAAGACACGACTGTTCACATTGTGTCGTTTGGGTTTCGTTGTCGGCTGTTGGGACATTCCCGGAACATCGTGTCTTTTCAAGTTGGCAAATTTTAGCTACCCTCTGGTGGTGTTTAACTGTGCTTGGTCATTTTGAACTGAAGTGCAAAAGCGGAATCTTCTGCCATGTGGCCGTTAACGTTCCGGTTACCTGCCCTGGCCGTTGACGTAAATTCAGGCAGTGTATTTTCCTCATCGTGTTGTCGCTGTCCAGCACGGTGTGTAGTTTGACAGCTCAATGTATTATTGGTTGTGGGCACCAATACCTTCTACGTTGTTCCATTGAACTCCCTATTGTAAGCTGGTCGGGTGGAGCGTAAGTTATCTTGTCGGTGGGTCCATTGGCCGTCTATCGGTTGGGCCGACTCCCTGTCTCACCTAAGCGAGCGTTAGTGTTTGAATTCCAGGCCGACCCTCGGAAATATCTGAGTGCCGTTGGTTGCACTGCCTTTTCTTATTCGTTCTTGTTGTTTGTATTTGTATGGCTTCTAGCCGATTTTTAAATTAAGGTTGTTTTGCCCTTAAACCGTAAGATTATTTGGGCCTTCAGCCTAATTTGAAAAACTGTTTTAAGGTAATATCTTTGGCCTTTTAAAAATTTATTTTGTTTTGAGTCTTAAGTTATGGGGCTTCAGCCGATTTCTTTAAAAATTAAAGTTGTTTTCCTCTTAAGGTTTGACATTGTTTCGGGCTTAAGCCTAATTGAAATACCTGATTTAAGATAAGGCCTTTTGCTTTTTATATTTCTGATTTTGGTTTGACTCTTAAGTTATTGGCTTTCAGCCCAATTTAAATTAAAGTGGTCTTGCCCTTAAGGCATCAAATTGTATGGTATATTCAGTAGGTTATTAAGTTCGAAAAATTAATGCTTTTTTCTAAAAAAAAAATTCTTGGCTCTTGTAATGTTTGGTGAAATAAATAACGTTGTACGTTCGAGTTAACTGACAGCCGCTTAGTTTGGTCCCTTTCCACAATCTAAACTACATGTCCTGGCCTGCGGGTTTAGCAGGGAGCGTCATCTACGCGTTTAAAATAATTTAAGGTGCCACCAAGTGCTTCTGAGCCTTTATGGATAAAAAAGGAGGATCTTTTCCAAATTTCTCCTCCTTCCCCTTTATCACCAGAAACACTTTATTATTTGTGACTCCGTGAGCCTTGTCATCCAAACGATTCTTATTATAATGAGCCCAAATCTCTCTCATTCTTATGGTTGTATGGGTGTGAATACTTCCAGGTGGTCCATCTGTCACGCTGCGAGGAAAATACGAAGATTTCGAGAGTCCCATCTCGGTCCGACGATCAACTAGGGAAACAAGAGTCCACTCAGACAGTGCCACACATGCTTGAGTAAGCCTTATACAATTGAGGTGCGGCAGCTTCCCCAGAGGTTGTCCGCTAACGACTGCTACACCCCAATAGCCATGAGGCACACCTTAAGACGGAGATTTTTTATTTTTTATTTTTTTATAGAGATTTATTTAGTCCTAGCGATCCAGTCGGTCAAGCCAAGATCCCTGTTCCCTGCGACACACAACGTTCCACTAGCGCGTGGTACGGTGGTGGCTGAAGCATGTCAAGAGCTTATGGTGACAGGGGACTGGCGGCCCATACCAGTCCACAGCTCAGGAAGCCCGGGGTTACCAAGCCCACATGCAGCAAACGAATGCTGAACCCCTGAGGGCTCTTCTCTTGATGTAGCACTGTTTTAACTAATACTATAGTGGCTGAAACCTGTAAACAACAAAGATATGTCCACAGAAGCATTCAGTGCACACAGGCTATGGGGCCGATCGGTATTGCCTCTACCCAGAGTACCGATCGGCTACTGCCTGCGATATAGAATTTTTCCTGCAGTTTCCTCGAGGTACGCATCGTAACTATTGCACCTAGGTTTAGGTAATCTCATATACATTTATGCGTACCACGTGCGTGGTATTTCATCAGGTGTCCGTATTGGTTGATAGTCGCCGCCATGAATATCCGATATGACTACCCTGTACGTATCTGTGGTAGGTACTTTTTCTGGTGCCGTTGATAGAAACTGCCAGAACTTGCTGACAAAAAATGCTTCGGAACCTTTTATTCTGTTTTCAATACTGGCTGAACTACTTTACACGACATATATATTGCTTGGTCGACTTTCCCACTTCGTTGACGGAAATTACAACCATTTGCAGCTAGAGGGCTCCGAATTGTAGGGTGTAGCATGGTGCTGTGTAACGTAACTACGTCGAGAAACAATGTGCTGTAATCGGATTTCTAACCGCAGAAAATGGGCCTCCAATAGAAATCCGCAGAAGAATGAAAGCTGATGCTTCTATCGTCATCAATAACGTGCGACGTCGATTGTTCGTGCTAGTAATAAAGAAAATGGTGGTGCTAACTTTAACGTGTGTGACAGAGCCCAGAGTGTTTCCAAGGCTTAAAGGACACCTTCCACGACTTCTCTTCGGTAGCGATGAAGTTGTGTAAGCAGCGTGATGCTCAGGCTTTGTCAACAAAGCCGAATTACTCGTAATGTGACGATATCAATAAACTGGTCTCTTATTGGGAAAAATGTGTTTGTCGCCACGGTGAGTATGATGAAAAATAAATATGTACACATGAAGGATATATATGTGCAATGTTATCTACGTTTGTTTTATTTAAACAGCTTTAAGCGTTTTCAAATAATAAAGTAGGAGGCATTGCCATCCAGCATGCCCTCGCACTTAAAGTTACATTGCTGGCATTCTAGGTGGAAACAGTCAATGAAAGCAAGAACTTCATCATGAAAAAGATAAGAAACTGTGTATATATAACCATATTAATATTACGTTTATGCTGTACTTACACTCTTCACACTGTTGTTACCCTATTAGTCCTCGCTGCTAAAGGTACATTGGTGATGTTACATTCATTAATACACACGTTAGCGGGCGCCTGTAGACTTTACGAAATATCTGCTAACTAAAGATGAAAATTTGTCTGCATCTAGTTATTTCATTACTGCTTCCAAAATATTTTATCTTTAAACGTACAGCATGCGACAAGAATATCACGTCAGTTCAAATGGTTCAAATGGCTCTGAGCACTATAGGACTTAACATCTGTGCTCATCAGTCCCCTAGAACTTAGAACTACTTAAACCTAACTAACCTAAGGACATCACACACATCCATGCCCGCGGCAGGAGTCGAACCTGCGACCGTAGCGGTCACACGGTTCCAGACTGATGCGCCTAGAACCGCACGGCCACACCGGCCGGCTCGGTCAGTTATGCATTAACATTGTTACTCTTTCAAACTTGTGCTCCAGTACAACAAACTAGTGAACCTACTAACAGTAATACATCAGTGCATGTTTTGTCACAGATACCGATCTTATCTCAACGTCACGCCCATGTTTCCAAGGAACCCCTCTGCCCACACCTGTTAGGCAATAGCGTGAGGTGCTATCAAGGACAGGATGAAACCTGATACTCCCGTCACCCCTGTCGGGCAGTTATATGTGGTACAGTCAGGGTCAGGATGTAACCTTTTACCCCGCCCATGCATCGTGGGCACTTTTGTGACGCAGTAAGGGTGGAAAATAAAGGTCACGCGCCCACTCTCTCATCCCTAATCCTTCTTCTCTCCCTCGACCAGAAGTTATACTTAAATCAACTTGCCTTTTCCTTCCTCCCCTGTATTACTATTCCAGTTGTGTGAGTTTCGTCATTATAGGTCTGTTCGCTGTAGCGAGAGGAACGTCAGCAGCAGAGTTACCCTACTTGAAATTGGGCGTTAATGCTACCGTAATTTAAAAGGTTATACACTTCGACGATACACTGTCGGAGAGGGGAATAGCCGAATTACTGTAATTAAAAGACATCATTGGAAATTCTGCAAAGTCCTGGGAAATATTCATATAATTTCACAAGCTGCTACATAGCCGTAAATTGGACAGTGACCCGAATATAAAATAAATTTCCTATACTTCACGTATAGGGTCACAAATTTTTTGTCATCAGACTACCGATTCCTGTCTATAACGACCGCTTTATGATCTGTTTTATAAAAACACTGTGGCTCCAGTTTATTAGGACATCTTTTTATCAAACAAATCTGAAGATTGTCATTACAGACCGAAACTGATAGTCTGATGACAAAAAATTTGTGACCGTGAAGTAAAGGAAATTTATTAACATAATTTATGTCAAATCATAATGATATTTGAGTGTGATACTGTAGCGCGGCTGAATTACAACAATTTAAAGACATCATAACATATTCTGCAAAATTCCTTGTATATTTAATTTATTTGTGACGTAAGACCCTTTCACTTCACAATATGTAGCTGGGGCGTGGATGAAATACTGTAATGTAATGACATCATAGCATGTTCTGCATTAAGTTAACATAATTTACGACATAAGACTCACGAACCCCACATAACATAACAATTTTAGTTCGTTCAATCGACGCGTATATCACAATAATTTAAAGCACTATCGCTACTTTTAATCAGAACATTACTTTTAATATCTCTGCGCTACTCTGTACCCATATCAGTAATTACTACTCTTATTTCGGCGTCTTCTCCAGTGCTTTATTTTCAGTCTACATTATTTTTCTACTTCACGTAGACTAATACTCCATGAGTCCAATGCAAAAATGACTTTCTCCACTCACCTCACTAACTAAAACTGCAAATGCATTCGAATGAACCGACACTCTTTGACAACACACCATTGCCCACCGATATGCAGACAGATCACAAAATAATTTGACTTCTATAGATACGATACGCTTTGTACGCGGAGATCCTGGTTTGAACCACAGTCAGATTCACCATTGTAGCTACAATAAATAATAATCCTAACTTATGCTCTGCCAGAGAGATGAATACCAATATCATCTTGTACAGGGATCGCTCTTCACCAGAGTGGTCTTCTGCTTGGTTACAGCAAGACACCTTGTGTAAAAGTCACGTTGTCTAGGCATTTCTTTAAGTATACTACGTCACTCTGTGCCCCATTAAAATTCTACGCAGTGCTGGGTTTTGTAATATTAAGAAAAGAGTGTTTTTAAAATCTGTTAGCCACGTGGACTGGCCGCGTGGCAAGAGGCGCCATGTCTCGGATTGCACGGCCCCTCTCGACGGAGGTTCGAGTCCTCTCTCGGGCATGGATCTGTGTGTGTGTGTGTGTGTGTGTGTGTGTGTGTTGTTCGTAGCGTAAGTTAGTTTAAGTAGTGTGTAAGTTTAGGGACCAATGACCTCATCAGTTTGATCCCTTAGGAATTCTCTCTCTCTCTCTCTCTCTCTCTCTCTCTCTCTCTCTCACACACACACAAACACACACACACACACACACACACACACACACACACACACACACACACATGTAAAAACTGTTGCCTTCTGTCTTTGGCATTTTAGTAACATTACTTAGTTTCTCAGCATCAAAGTTACTTAACATGCAGATTGTGAAAACTCATTTCTCCCTAAGCGTGGTAAAGGGACGTGTTTCAGTGCGCAGAAAACAATTAGAAAGGCATTGGACACTTTTGTAGATCTCTGAAATGAAATTACATAATGAAAGGCAACACAAATGCTAACCCTTTCTATTTAGAACGGAAAAATTTATGAGCATGAATATCAGTATGTCATCCCAGAAAAACGTGAATTGGGACAAAAAGGAGATCCAATCGGCAACCAATTTCAAACGGGACTTAAAAGCTGCCACTGTTACTGCTGTAGTGTTTAAACGGTAAGTTAAGAGCAGTATTCCATAATTCATTGGACTGAAGACCGACTGACAAAGAAGGCACAAGAAGGACACCGTACGTCGTTTTCGTAATCAGTAGTGAACTTATATTCGAACCTAGTTTGGAGAACTGGAGTAGAGCTGTTACTATTTATTTTGTCATATATTGTGAATTGATGTTAGTAGGCTACAGATAGGTGGCATAAACTATATATTTCGTCTTAAAATCTGTAGCGTATGTGTTAGAGAATGTTGCTGATGAAATTATACGACAAAGACAACAATCAGATACTTTCAGAAGGTAACTCAGTATCAGATTAAACTTAAATACTTAAACAGAATCCCTTCAGCTCACAGACGTGGTCTGATGCATACATATTTATGTGTAGGTTAATCTGCTATAATGTCGATGGCATCGTGATACCAAGAAATAAAACTGATAATTCACCCACGCCGCCAGCTGAGCTGTATGGACGTCACAACCATACAGCAAACAGTAGGTTACCGCAAAGGTACAAGTCTGTGGAAGTGGATAATGTTTGAATCGACGCCCTAGCAAAATACGCATCAAGACACCAATGTATATGGACGTTAAAGCTTTTACAGCACTTACGATTTAGAAAAAAGTCTCATAGTTTATAAATTCGTCTTCAGTGATGCAAGAAAATCTATAGTGGTTCTACACTGTGATATAGAGATAATAGGTTCTTACCAATTTCGTAGTTGTGGAATGTTGTTGTTGTTGTGGTCTTCAGTCCTGAGACTGGTTTGATGCAGCTGTCCATGCTACTCTATCCTGTGCAAGCTTCTTCATCTGCCTAGTGTATTCATCACTTGGTCTCCCTCTACGATTTTTACCCTCCACGCTGTCCTCCAATACTAAATTGGCGATCCCTTGATGCCTCTGAACATGTCCTACCAACCGATCCCTTCTTCTGGTCAAGTTGTGCCACAAACTTCTCTTCTCCCCAATCCTATTGAACACTTCCTCATTAGCTATGTGATCTACCCGTCTAATCTTCAGCATTCTTCTGTAGCACCACATTCAGAAAGCTTCTATTCTCTTCTTGTCCAAACTATTTATCGTCCATGTTTCACTTCCATACATGGCTACATTCCATACAAATATTTTCAGAAATGACTTCCTGACACTTAAATTTATACTCGATGTTAACAAATTTCTCTTCTTCAGAAACGCTTTCCTTGCCATTGACAGTCTACATTTTATATCCTCTCTACTTCGACCATCATCAGTTATTTTGCTCCCCAAATAGCAAAACTCCTTTACTACTTTGTGTTATTCCCTAATAAGTTTCAGAAAAATATTGATGTGATGGTATACTAAAGTACGATTTGCCCTTACAATGTAATAACGCCTCCTTATTGAAAATATTCTCGGGACATAGAGAAAGATGATAGTAAAATATTAGAGAGGAGTAGTTAGTACAACATACATTCTGGTAAAATGCAGATTATTGAGGCTGGGCCTACGTTCACTGTCTCGTGGTTCATATCGATCTGCAGCTACCTTCGGCTGCCTTCTACCTACCACAAGTGGGGCAATCGCTGAACATTGGTGCCTCATGCGACAGAGGTACAGGACATTTCCTCATTCACTCTCTCTCTACTGTGTGCGTGGGATGCTGTTACCAATATAAAATATGTGGGCTGTTGTGTGACGAAGAAAGATGCTTTTCTTCTTCTCACTGCCTCTGGTGAGTGACTAGACTAGAGTCTCCATGCGAATTGTATAACGTGGGGTATCGGTATGTCTATTTAAATAACGTACTGTGGAAATTTTGAATGTTTAACATCACGTATCTACATGCATTTTGAAATAGAAAATGCTGGAGTGCTTGCAGAAAATGTCTTGTTGCCATTAATGTATAGTAATTCAGCTGTGCCCTAGTCACATACCGTAACGTCAAACGATGTTACACCGATGAGCCAAAACATCACGACCGCCTATTTAATTGCGTGTTGTTTCACTTTTCAAACACAGTACAATAGAGACTCAGCTTGACGTGAGTTCTCAAAGTTCTTGACAGAATACCAGAAGAATGTGGTTGGTTAGTTTGACGCAAACAAGGCTTAGGGTAAAACAGCACCCAAACCCCTCTGTGAAAGTAAAAGGGGGAAAAGAACGCGGAATCACACCTAAAGAAAAAATAAATGGAACGAACAAAAACGGGGAAAACGACACCACAAGCAAAGGTAGAAGAAGGTATAAAAACCATAGAGCAGAAGGTCTGGGCTGGCTGATCACAAGAATAAAAGAGGGTGAGCCATCCACTCTGCAACACACTCATATGTCACCCCAAAAGACAAGGCAAGATGAACACGTGAAGGAAAAGACGAACACCAGAACAAAGAAATGCAAAGAAAGGGTAACAGAGCTAAAACCGTGGAGGGAGGGGAGGGGTGGAGGCCCCAGAGAGAAGGCCAGACACACACCCTTAAATGGTATGATAAAAATCCCCCTCACGAATAAAACGTAAAACTAAATCTGCTGTTGAGCCCAAACACCAAAGGTAGGGTGCTGGAATGGTTAAAAGTCCGGCGTAAAATTGGGCAGTCCAGCAAAATGTGGACGACGGTCATAGGGGAGCCACAGTGACATAGATGTTGGTCCTTGCGATGGACATGTGTTAGCCACGAATGACCAACGTGGTGCCGGCAGAGAAATGAAGAGTCCCTGAGAGAGGCACCCATGGAAGACCTTCACACATTCGTAGTCTCCTTAATGAGACGCAGTTTGTTGTGTGTACTGAGACTATGTCATTCCGTTTCCGAGTAACCAGGCGACGTACTGATGAACGCAGGTCAGGACCGGGATGCCGATCTTCAGAAGCTGTTTGTAGCCTGTTTGGCCGGCCTGTCGGCAAGTTCATTTCCTGGGATTCCGCCGTGTCCCAGGGGCCAGACAAACGCCACTGAACGACTGAATCGTTCCAGGGCATAGATGGCCTCCTGGATGAACGCTACCAAACGCTGGCGAGGGTAGCATTGCTCGAGAGCTTGTAAGCTGCTCAGGGAGACAGTACAGAGAAGAAACGACTCGCCAGAGCATGAATGGACGTACTCAAGTGCACGATATATGGCCACCAGCGCTGCAGTGAATACACCGCAGCCATCTGGCAAGGAATGCTGTTCAGTATGACCTCTGTGGACGTAGGTGAAGCCAGCGTGACCATCAGCCATCGAGCCGTCGGTGTAAACGACTTCAGAGCCCGGAACACGTCAAGAATCGAGAGGACATGCCAGTGGAGAGGGCAGGGTTAACTGATTTCTTAGGGCCATGCGAAAGGTCCACGCGAAGTTTCGGTGTAGGTTTACGAGATGAAGGTGTACGTGAATTGACCTCGAACAGAGGTGGTAAGGGGAAGTACTCTCCGACAGAAGGGATTGGACGAGAACCGCAATCGTAACTCCTGATCTGGGCCGCCGGCGTGAGAGATGAACTAAAGTGGTTGGGAAACGAGACGGTAATACGGATGCTCAGGAGAATGTAACTGGTGAGCAGTTGTGCACGCCTAACCTTCAATGGAGGGACTCTGGCCTCCACCACGACGCTGGTCACTGGACTCTTCCTAAAGGTTCCTGTCACTAGTTGGGAGTCACAGTGTTGCACTGTGTCGAGTAAACGCAACCCTGAGGGCGCCGCCGAACCATAAACCAGACTCCAATAGTCAAGGCGGGATTGAGCAAGGGCTCTGTAGATCTGCAGCACCGTAGAGCGATCTGCACCCCAGTTGGTGTTGCTCAGGCAGCGGAGGGCATTGAGGTGCTGCCAGCACTTTAGCTTAAGCTGACGAAGATGAGGAAGCCAAGTCAATCGCGCTTCGAAAACAAGTCTTAAGAGTCGATGTGTCTCCACTACAGTGAGTGAATCGTCATTAGAGTAAAGTTATGTTTCCGGATGAACGGTACGACGCCGACGTGCATGACACACGATTTGGCGACTGAAAGCTGGAAGCCGTGGGCTAGAGTCCATGACTGTGCCTTGTGGACGGCTCCCTGTAGACGCTGCTCAGCAACAACAGTACTGCAGCAGCAATAAGAAATGCAGAAGTCGTCTGCATACAGAGAAGGTGAGACGGCTGCTGCTAGACTGTTACACTAAAAATAGAGATACACTCAATACAAAGCCCTGTGGGAACCCATTCTTATGGATATGACACGGACTATGGGAGGCACCAACTTGGACACGGTAAGTACTAAGCGACAGTTTTTGATAAAACTCAGAAGCCGGCCCCGGAGGATCCACTCGTATAATGTGGCAAGGTCGCAAGGATATGATATCGCCAAATCGTGTCGTAAGATTTACGTAAATCAAGAAAGAATGCAAGCAGGTGTTGGCGTCTGGAAAAGTCTGTTCGGATGGCAGACTCGAGGGACACAAGACTATCCGTGGTAGAGCCACGTGACTCCAGGACCCAAGAAACCACGGACACACCATACGTTCTAGCATCTAACAAAGAACTTTGGTGAGGCTGATGGGCTGATAGCTTTCCAGATCAAGCGGGTTTTTACCGCGTTTGACCACTGGAATGATGGTGCCCTCTCGCCATTGCGATGGAAAGACGTTACCGCACCAGATCCGGTTGAAGATGACGAGGAGATGTCGCTTGTAATCCGACGAGAGATGATTAATCATCTGACTGTGGATCCGATCCGGCTCAGGAGCTGTGTCAGGGCAATGTGCAAGGGCGCTGAGGAGCTCCCATTCTCTAAATGAGGCGTCATAGGGTTCACTGTGGCGTGTAGTGAACGGGAGGATTTTCCCTTCCATCCGCGGTTTGAGGGTGCGTAAGGCTGCGGGTGGGGGGGGGGGGTAATTCTCTGACGGAGAGGCTTGAGCATACTGCTCAGCAAAGTGTGGGCAATCACGTTTGCGTCAGTAGATAACACTCCATCGATGTTAACGCCAGAAACACCCAATGGGGTTTGATACCCAAAAACACGTCTGATCTTCGTCCAGACTTGAGAAGGTAATGTAGGGAACCCAGTGACCGTGACGTACATCTCCCAACCCTCCTACTTGTTATAAGCTGTCGAACGCGGGCACAGAGCCGTATAAAAGGTATTGGGTGCTCCAGAGAAGTGTGCCGCATATGACGCTGTAGAGACCGCCTACGCTATTTAATGGCCTCAGCAATTTCCGGCGTCCATCAAGGTACTGTCTTTCGCTGGAGGCACCCTAAGGAACAAGGGATTGCGTTTTCCGTCGCAGAAACGATCGTTCTAGTGAGCCGCTCAACCACCACATCGATGGTACCATGTGTGGGTGATTAACGGTGACAGCGGACGTGAAAGCTTCCCACCATGCCTTTTTTAAAGGCCATCTTGGTAGGTGTCTGTGGGAGTGACTCCGGGGGAGTGACAGTAAGATGGGGAACTAGTCACTATCACACAAGTCATCGTGGGTAAACAGGTGGGAGAAGTCCTGGGCTGAAAAGTGATAAATCAATGAGCAAGTAAGTACCATGAGCCACAGTGAAATGTGTGGGGGCCCCATTATTTAGGATTTTCGACATCTCTACCTCGGCCAGTAAGCATGGTGCTATCCCACAACAGGTCATGGGCGTTAAAATTTACCAAAAGCAGGAAAGGTTTAGGGAGTTTATGAATCAGTGCAGCGAAGACGTTCAGGGGTACCACACCATCAGGAACAAGATATACGTTGCAGACATTTAGTTCCGGTGTCGCCCTTATCCTGAGAGCCACAGATTCTAGAGAAGTGTGAAGGGGCATAGGTTCACTACACACCGAGTTCAGGACATAGACGCAGACTCCACCTGACGCTATGATATTCGCTACGATTCTTGTAACAGCCTCTATAGCCGCAGAGGGCAGGGGTCTGGATTGCCGGGAACCTGGTCACTTGAAGGAAAATGCAAAAAGCAGGTGTACTGCTTAAAAGTTGATGTAACTCAGCCACGTGCGAGAAAAAACAGGTGCAGTTCCACTGGAGAATAACGCTTTCTGTCGCCTGTGACGGCATGGAGTGACCAAGGAGGCAAATTAGGCCCCAGCAGCACCTGTCGCCACTGGTTGAGTGGTTGCATCCAGTACCATTGCATCCGAGGCGTCGGCGAGATCTAGGTCCTCAGGGGACACCAGAATCTCTACATCCTCAGACAGAGAGCATTGGGGGAGTGCTTGTGAAGGGTTCTGGAGGCTCTCGTTTCTTATCAGGCTGCTTCTCTGAAATTCTGCCCCCTCACTGCTCCTTAGGGTCTTGCTGGGAGGGCTTCTTGGTAGTAGCTTCAGGGACCTTGAAGCCCTTCGACCAGCAGCCAGTGGCTCTTTCAACCACTGGCTAGTGTGAACTGAACCACTGTGATGGAATGTCCCCAGGGACCCCTTCCACGTACGAGGAGCTGGAGGAGGTCGTTGATTCTCTAACTGGGGGAGGGGACCGATGCCCCCAGCATTTTGGGGGACAATGCTCCCAAAGTTAAAGCTCTGGGAGCAACAGAAGAAGACGTGCCCCCAGCCAACTGGAGTGGGGAGGAAGATGGGCGGGCCTGAGGGCCCACTCGAGTAACTTTAGCTGATGGGTGTAATGGCGTCATCGATGGCGACTCCGTCGTAGTGGCAGCATAGGAAGATAGCATGGGAAAGGGGTTTAGTCTTTCATTTTTGAAATGCTTTTTTATTCCAGTCTCTGATCACAAATGAATTCTTTAGACGATGACCAGTTTCAGTCTGTAATGACCATCCTCAGGTCTTTTTTACACCATGTCCTAAAGTGATACGGC
This sequence comes from Schistocerca piceifrons, assembly GCF_021461385.2. Taxonomy (NCBI): domain Eukaryota; kingdom Metazoa; phylum Arthropoda; class Insecta; order Orthoptera; family Acrididae; genus Schistocerca; species Schistocerca piceifrons. Next base: position 72,191,492 of record NC_060144.1, on the reverse strand, counting down.
CAGCTTCGCGGTAAGACAGCCTGTCCAGGGTCTTGTGCTCCATAATTTTGCGCTCCCTTAGAAGTACTGGGGAGTCCGGCGAGCAGGCGGAGTGATGATGTCCACAGTTCACGCAGGTTGGAGGAGGCGCACATGGAGTATTCGGATGCATGAAACGTCTACAGTCTCTACATGTGACTCTGGAAGGGCACCGGGATGACATGTGTCCGAATTTCCAGCACTTTAAGCACCGCATACCGGCTGGGACGTAGGGCTTGACGTCACATCGGTACATGTTGACCTTTTCAGGCAATGAACCATCCTCTAAAGCCAAGATGAAGGCACCGGTGGCAGCCCTATTGCCTTTGGGTCCCCTGTAAACGCGCCGGACGAAATGAACACCACACAGGTCTAAAGCTCGTCATCGGACTGTAACAGGAAGTCGCGATGAAAAATAATTCCCTGGATCATACTGAGGCTTTTGTGGTGAGTGACCGAAACAGGAATATCACCCAGGCGAGTAACGCCCAGGACTGGGTTGCCAATGACGTCTGAATCAAAACAGACCCTTTGCGCATTTGGTACAGCGCTGTCGCTTCCCCAAACGTATCCTCCAGGTGTTCAACAAAAAATAGAGGCTCCGTTTCCAGAAATAACCCATCAGTTCTGCTGCACACAAAGTAATGTGGAGAATATGGAACCTGTACCTCTGAAGCTCTACGTTCTTCCCAAGGTGTTTCCAGGAAGGGGAAAGGTTTAGGGTCATACTTGCCAGCATTGAAATCAACCTTTCCTATCTTAGAGACGGCTGGGGCCATTAGGTGCCCAGCAAAAGATGACTTAGACCGCTTCACGGCGGGTCATCCTCCCTGATGCCACCCACTCCAATCAGGGGCTCTCCTCACGGCAGCCACCAACTCACAGGCCGTCCGATGTGGCCGAGCGGTTCTAGGCACTTCAATTTGGAACCGTGCGACCGCTACGGTCGTAGGTTCGAATCCTGCCTCAGGCTTGGATGTGTGTGATGTCCTTAGGTTAGTTAGGTTTAAGTAGTTCTAAGTTCTAGGGGACTGATGATCTAAGATGTTAAGTCCCACAGTGCTCAGAGCCATTTGAACCATTTGAACCAAGTCACAACAAAGGCCACCTGGCATGATGGCCATGGCCAGGAGTCCTGATGCCCCAAGGAGACAGGCATCTACTCCTTAGCATACGTGAGGAGTTTACACTTCAGGCGTCGGCAGTGTGTTGTAAGGGGGCTACCACCAAATAGGCACATGACGGCCTCACCACGCTGGGCTGGCTACCATGCTGGACATTGGACGCAGAGAAATCTAATATTTTCATTGGCACGAAAGGGGACAGGAGACAACGGAAGAAGATGACATACCCCAGAAAGTGTCCCCACCCAAATAGTTGAAATATAGGTGGAAATGCAAAGCCCTGACAAGAGGTTCAGGAGATCGAATCTAAGGGCACTATGGATTACTCATGCACCATGTAAGGCGTCCTTCTCCATATGGCCCGCACTTCTGTAGAATTTTGGAAATGGGAGGTCAAACCGAAAAATTGGAACTGAATTTATAGTGCCGAAAAGTGTGAGACACCTTTTAGTCACCTCTTACGACAGGCAGGAAAACCTCAGGCCTGTTCTAACCCCTGGTCCTGCAGGGGTGAGGGGGGGGGGGGTGTTGGGAAGAATTTGGTACCAGATTGCTAGCAATTCTCACTAATTACAGGATGGTTGTTTACAGGCAAGCAGCTGGCGCCTGATCTACACTGTAGTGCAAAAGTGTTATGCCAGAGCCAAGGTAGCCCCTGAGGCCGGCAACCCATATTACACCACACAGGACGGGGTTGTCTATGTCCAAGGCATACCAAAAGCACAATGATAAACACCAGCTACTTACATACAAGATAATGGAAACAGACATTCCGAGCACTACTTCCTGCAGAGGGAGCTTGAGCCACGGACTGCAGGAAGTATCACTACGCCAAAACCTGATTGGCTGGAGGCAGCTATTTATGGGATAGAACCAGCCCTGAAGTTCAGTTCACTCCGGATGCCGATCTCGTGGGCTTCGACCGCTGAAGATTACATCTTAGACTCTAAATTTGACTTTTACTAGTGTGTATGCTACTACGAACCTTTGTGGAAATTTGGAAGTGAACTTTTGTTTGCCTCAATTAGGAGACTTTTACTGGCATTATTTTTACCTTTCTTTTGTTTTCCAGTCATAAAGCTTGTGAACGTACATAAATAAAAGTTGTGTTTGTGAACAATTGCGAATTATCAGTCACTACGAAAAGAAACTGGTATAGGCATGTGCATTTAATACAGAGATGTCAACTGCAGAATACGGCGCTGCGGTCGGCAACGCCTATATAAGACAACAAGTGTTTGGCGCAATTGTTAGACCGGTTACCGCTGCTACAATGGCAGGTTATCAAGATATAGGTGAGTTTAAACGTGGTGTTATAGTCGGCGCAACGAACGATGGAACACAGCGTCTCCAAGGTAGCTTTGAAGTGGGGACTTAACTGTAGAACCATTTCACGAGGGTACCGTGAATATCAGGAATCTGGTAGAAAATCAAATTTCCGACATCGCTACGGCCGTAAAAAATTGCTGCATAAACAGGACAACTACGACTGAAGAGAATTGTTCGACGTGACGGAAGTGCAACTCTTTCACAAATTTGCTGCACATTTTAGTGCTGGGCCATCAACAAGTATCAGCGTGCTAACCATTCAACGAAACATCAGCCCACTCGTATACCCTTGACCACACGATGAAAAGATTAACGCCACTCCTGGGCACGTCATCACCCCATTTGACTGTAGGTGACTGGAAACATGTTGTCTGATCGAACGAGTCTCATTCCAAATTGTTTCGAGCGGATAGACGTGTTTGGGAAATAGCGATTCCAACAGGACAATGTGGCATCCCACACGTCCAGAATTGCTACAGTATGGCTCCAGAAACATTCTTCTGAGTTTAAACGCTTCCGCTGGCCACCAAACTCCAAAGACATGAACATTATTGAGCGTATGTGGGACGCCTTGCAAAGTGCTGTTCAGAAGAGGTCCCTACCCCCTTGTACTCTTATGTATCTATGGATAGCCCTGCAAAATTCATGGTGTCAATTTCCTCCAGGACTACTTCAGACATTAGTCGAGTCTATGCCATGTCTTGTTGCGGCACTTCCTCGTGATGCGGGAGGCCCTACACGATATTAGGCTCCAGTTTCTTTGGAGCTTCAGCTTATGTTCCAATGGGTAAATATCAGGGACATTTGCTAGCCAAGACATCAATGTAGCACGATTCCCGCCTTGCAACATGGCCTATTATCCCGCGTAGAGGAAACTTCAAGCATCAAGCTATGCAGGTAGCAATAATTTTTACACAGTTAAGTGCTGTCATTATACCTTTACTTACCACCAAAGATCCCTTGAAAGTCCAAATTGATACACCTCATAGCATATTCTGCCCTCACCGGCATACATCTGTGGCGTGGTGCATGTTTCGTGCAGCTATTCGTCCAGACAACGGTGTGTAAGAGCAAACCATCAACCTGATTTAGTAAGATGTATTATTCATTCGGCAGGCGACATGTTTCTATTGATCCTCGGTGTGAACTCAGTGATGCTGTGCCACATGTTGTTGGGTCAACACAGGAACACATAGGGGGGGGGGGGCGTATAATGTGGAGCTCCTTGTTCAACAATGGCTTTTGAACGCTGTGCTCCGAAATACTTGTGACTGCACCAGCACTGCACTCTGTCATCGAATCTGAAACAGATCGCTGCCTATCCTGCATTACATAGCGGGTGATCCTCCGACCTCTACGTTTTGTGACGTGACGTGGTCGTCCAGTACCATACAGGCTACTCGTTATTTGAGCATCCTTCAATAAATTTCCACAGCTGGTCACGACTGTTGTTCGCAACAGGTGATCAGCTTCGCCGTTTCAGAGATTCTCGTTTCTAGCCGCAGAGCAACAACAATGTGCCCATTGTGAAACCCGCGTTTGGGGGTCGTATCTTCGTCTCCGTCCAACTCAAAATTCCTTCCTTACTGCGACACGTGCCCGCAGTACCAACGGGAGGCTTTCAAACTCGCGGTGGGCAGTGGTCAAAATGCTTTAGGTGATCAGTACATACTATAAATTCCATTAATGTCTCGCCCCATTTTCCAGAATGATGTTGAATTACAGCAAGTCAACCACGCAACTGCCACTCAGTCTAATAGCAAAGCACCTTACGTTATAAATCACGTTAATATTTTCCAACTTTTGCAGAATATGCCATAATATCAACAAATTATTGTAATTCAGCTACACCCCACTCAGGGAGTGCATTGTAAAAACGTATTACCTTGTGAATTATGTTACTGTTTACCACCATTCTGGAGTAGGATTACTCTATTGCCGATTATCTCATTGCAGCATGAAGACTTCAGGTGGCGAAATACATACAACTGGAATCGCAATGAAATGGAAGAGGGGTGCATGATTTAAAGCTTGCTACTGGAGAATGGTGGGAGTGACGGGGAATGGGGGTGACCTTTTCTCTACCCCAATTTTTATGGCAGGATACTTTCCAAGATGCATGGTCGGGGTAGCAGGCGACATCCAGACCTTGAATGTGCTTTACTGAAGTGCTTCAATCGCGTGGGTGTTGTATCAAGGCTAGATCCTGACTTTTGAAAACACACCTAATTGTCTGACAAATGCTTGAGAGATTGCTTTTGAATGTTGCTTCTAGGTGTTTAGTATGTTATCGAACGTTCATCGGATGGACGGATTAGACGCCATTGGAGGGTGAGTGCTCGTTGCAGCTGACAAAAGAATTGTCTCTATAGACGTTGAAATAGAGTTACGTGGTCGCGTATAACAGATCTACGTGAAAGCGAGTTAATTGTTGCGTGCTTTTAGCGATCTCCCAATTCCTCTATTATAGTTTTAGAGCTATTCAAAGAGAAAGTACATGATTTGTGGTGCGTAAATATCCATATCATTCAATACTGGATGTAGGCGAATTTTACCTACTGATTATAGACTGGGACGACTGCGCATTAATTTGCAAGAGGTACAGAGAAACATTCTTGCCAAGTAGTTTTGAACACATTTTCCGAAAACTGTCTTGAGCGGCTGGTCTGGCAGCCCACACGTAATTGAAATATTTTATGCCTTGTAGCAATAAACAGCCCGGACTTTATCGGTGACGTCACTATAGAGATGGGGATTAGTGATCACCATATCATTGCAGCGACTGTCTTAACGAAAGTTAATAAATCAGTCAAGAAGATAAGTAGGGTGTTTCTGCTAGAGAGAGAGATAGGCAGTTGTTGGCGTCTCACTCACACAATTAATTGCAGTTATTTGGTTCCAGTATTATGGACACAGCAGAACTATGGGTAAAGTTTAAAGAGATTGTGAGTCGGGCTCTGGACAAATATGTGCCAAAGGACAAAAAAGACCCACTCTGATTTAACAACGAAACTTTGGAAAATGCTGAGGAAGTTAACGCTGTTTCCTCTCGGTTAAAGGAGAACGCGCAAACGATGACAGGCTAAGGTTGTTAGAGATTCGTGTATCTGAGGAAAGATGTACGCGCAGCATACAACAATTAACACCGCAATACCTTAGCGAAAACCGAGAAAATTCTGGTTCTAGGTTAAATCGCTGAGCGGGTCTTACGGCTTCTATCCAGTCAATCGCTGACCAGTCTGCTGTGGCAACTGAGGATAGCAAAACGAAAGCCAAAGTTTTAAATTTCACGCTTGAGGAAACGTTTACGCGGGAGAATCGTAGAAACATACGGTCGTTTGGTCATCGCACGAAGCCCCGTATGGATGACATAGTATTAAGCATTCTTGGCGTAAAAGAAGGACTCAATGAGTAGAAAACAAATAAATCTCCAGGTTCGGATTAAATCGAAATTTGGTTTTACAAAGGGTACTTACGGCGTTGGCCCCTTACTTAGCTTGCATTTATCGTGAATCTCTCGCCCAGGGCAAAGTCCCAAGCGACTGCAAAAAAAAAAAAAAAAACGCAGGAGACTCTTGTATGTAAGAAGGGTGAATTAAAGGACACAATATCCTTGACATCACTTCGCTGCAAAATTCTAGAACATATTCTGAATCCGAATATAAATAACTTCCTAGAGACCGAATACCTTATGTCCACGAATCAGCACGGGTTTAGAAGGTATCCGTGGTACGAAACTCAGCTTGCTCTTTTGTCACTGGATGAAGGTCAAGAGGCCGATTCCATTTTTCTAGATTTACGAAAAGCATTTCACACGGAACACCACTACAGACTGTTAACGAAGGTATGATCATACGGAATAGGTTACCGGATATGTGAGTGGCCTTAAGACTTATTAAGTAACATTAAGTAATAGAACTCAATATGTTGTCTTCGACGGCGAGTCTTCATCAGAGATAAGGGTGTCTTCAGGAGTACCCTAGCAACGTGTGATAGGGACTGCTATTATTTTCTGTATACATAAATGATCTGGCTGACATCGTGGGCAGTAATCTGCGGTTGTTTGCTGATGACGCTGTGATGTACGGGAAGGTGTTGAATGCGACTGACTGTAGGATGATATAAGATGAATTAGACCAAATTTCTTGTTGGTGTGATGAATGGCAGCTAATTCCGAATGTACAAAAATGTAAATTAATGCGGATGACTAGAAAAAACAAACCCATAATATTTGGTTACAGCATCAGTAGCGTCCTGCTTAACATAGTCACGCCGCCTGAATAAAAATGGCTCAAATGGCTCTGAGCACTATGGGACTTAAAATCTGGGGTCATCACTCCCCTAGAGCTTAAAACTACTTAAACCTAACTAAGGACATCACACACATCCATCCCCGAGGCAGGATTCGAACCTGCGACCGTAGCGGAAGCGCGGTTCCAGACTGAAGTGCCTAGAACCGCTCGGCCACACTAACCGGCGCCGTCTGAATATCTGGGCGTAAAGTTGCAAAGCGATATGAAGTCTAATTAGCATGTAAGGATTGTGGTAGGGGAGGAGAATGGTCGACTTCAGTTTACTGCGAGAATTTTATGCAAGTGAAGTTCATCTGCAAAGGAGACCGCATATAGGACGCTAGTGCAACCCACGCTTAAGTAGTGCTCAAGTGTTTGGGATCCGCACCACGTCGGCTTAAACGAATACATCGAAGCAATTCAGAGGCGGGCCTTGCTACTGTTCGGTTGGAACAACGTTCGAATGTTACGGGGATGCTTCTGAAAATGTGACTCCCCCGGGAGATGTCGACGTTCTTTTCGAGGGACACTATTGAGAAAATGTAGAGAACTGGCACTTGAGGCTGACTGCAGAACGATCCTATTGCCACCAACATACGTTTCGACCTCGAAGATATGACATTAGAAATTAGAGCTCATACGAAAGCATATAGACAGCCATGTTTCCCTCGCACTACCTGCGAGCAGAACAGAAAAGGAAACGACAAGCACTGGTACAGGGTACCCTCCGCCACGAATCGTATGGTGGCTTGAGGACTATGTGTGTGGATGTTGATTACATATGTTTCTCGTTAAAAAAAAATGGTTCAAATGGCTCTAAGCAGCATGGGACTTAACATCTGAGGTCATCAGTCCCCTAGACTTAGAACTACTTAAACCTAACTAACTTAAGGACATCACACACATCCGTGCCCGAGGCAGGATTCGAAACTGCGATCGTAACAGCAGCGCCGTTCCGGGCTGAAGCGCCTAGAACCGCTCGGCCACAGCGGCCGGCGTTTCTCGTTCTTTCTATAAAAACGGAAGAAGTCCTTACACTGTATGTTGCTCCTTGATACCTGAACTTGAAACAGCTTATTATGTTCACTTTTGCTGCCAATGTTTCTCGATGCCCAGAGATATATGCAAAGAAGTTTGTATCACTGCTGGAAGCGTGTAGGTGGTGCTTCGTACTACAGTCTGTGCCTTCGTTGTGTTTGATAAGAGGGCGTGGCACCTTTCTTGATTTCACGCGTATACACGTTAAATTCATTACAGGCACTCTGGCGACAAATAGGTTTGAGTCGGAAAGCTTTCCTGAAAAGCATACATATATTCGGAGCTGTATATGAAGCTATATCTAGGGGCGATTAATATTTTCCGATTACTCACAATCTCCGATTTTCGGTGTTTTTGATTGCAACGCGCGATATATACTTATTGTTATACGATTATTTATTAAACAGAAAAGATGCCTGTAACAATTGGATGCGCTATGCCCTTACAAACGTACTGTGTAGTAATCAGTCATTCCGCACGAGAAATCAGTACAAGTCACATTATTTCCTCATTTACAGCTCACACATCAGCTCCTACATGCACATAAATCGCTTGCAGGAGCTGAAAGACTTCAATTGTTTGGTATCACATGATTTTGTTCCACCTTTTTCACCAACTGTTAGTCACTGACTCGTTAAAATCCTTTCTTCTGTACATTTTGTGTCTAGAAACTCTGACTGTCACCCTCTTTCCTATTCACGTAGCATTCCACCTTCCTTCACCTGTTCATCTCAATGTTTACACAGATATTAATGCCCCCGGTAACAGCCACACACAATAGGATATATACTTGTGCTACACAGACACAAGAGTTTCACTATTTCAAGTAACATTAATGCCTTTAAAAATGGAAAAAGGTAGATTAAAAATACGCACGACAGCAGAAAAACACAAAGAAGCGATCGAGGCACGTTATACGATAATTTACTAGAAGTAAGATTTTTGATGATCTGTTACAACACTTGCCGTGACGGTCTACTCTCAAGCTATGCGGCACCTGTCGTCGCTAGCGTAGCAGAACTGTGTCAGGACTTCCTGAAGTCCCTACGTACTAGAGAAAAGAATCCAGTATATTTTAACTCGTTAACTTTGAGAGTGAGAGTGGATTTACGTTGGGTTTCCTTTTATGCTTGTTCTTATACTTACTTTCTATAAGAGACATGACATAGATGTATATAATTGTGCACAGATTCAATTTAGCGGCACAGTGAAATTGCAGATGACTAGTTTAATTTTTCAGTACAGTTTTATCCAGTGACTCACCGTTACCCCAGTTACAATCGAGTTTCTGCAGTGGACAAACTTAGCTATTTCTGGAGGTTGTGAATACCATACCTGAAGTCGATGCTGGCATGTTTCCGTGCTCCCCTATCACTTTAACGAGATCATTTCGCATTCTTGTCATATTAAAAGGACGGAATCCGTATGCCTACTAGGTGTTAAATCCTTGAAACAACATACAGTTCATCCTATGCCGCCTGTAGCTAATACGTTACATAGTCAACAGTATTCTTAGATCTGTGGCACTGATGTTATTTCAAGCTACAGTTTCGATATTACCATAAAACGAGATATACATCGATCTTCAGAAAAAAAGAACACCTTGAACGACTACAGAGTAGGATGTTTGTATTCACGGGACATCTGCAATAGTGTGTTGTGCAGAAATGACTGGCATTTTAACCATGTCGGGCCGTGGGTTCAGGGTCAACATCGATATCGCGCCACAACATCACGTGCCGATAAGATGTGCCTCCGAATTCGTTGTCGCTGTTAACCTAAGATAATGGATGAGAGTGACTTGAGCAGATGTGCAGGGTGCCTCGCAGACGTACGCGCGAGTCGTAGCGTCAGTTCAGAGAAAGAGAGCACATTTTTGGCATGAGAGAATGTGATGCATCCGTCTGGGGAATTGCTGCTCGTGTGGGACGAAGTGTTTCAGCAGTGCAACGGCTGTGTGCAGAATGGTTCACGGAAGGCCGTAGAAAACGAGGAGATAGGTCAGGTCGCACCACCCAGACCAACCCTGAGATGGTCGACACCTCAAGCAAACGACTTTGCATGACAGACCTGCGTCCTCATCGTCTCGGGCGCATATGCGGGACAGTGTAACACATCGTACACTGTCAGGGGTGACAGTCCGTTGCCGTTTATTACGGCGTGTTTTACGTGCGCGTCGTCCACTTCTCCCTCTACCTTTGACGAAAGTACAGAAACATGCTAGACGGTAATGGCGTATGGAGCGACATCACTAGGGACAGGAATCGTGTCAGATAGTATTTTCAGATTAAAGGACGCTCTGTTTGTTTGAAAATGATGACAACATTTTGGTTCGCCGCAGACACGTGGAGAGGCATTACATTGACAGCATTCTCATAAGACATACAGCGCCAACTCAAGGCCTTAAGGTGTGCTGTGCGATTGGTTACACCCACAAATCACAGCTGGCGCCTGTACAGGGCAATGTGATCAATGTGACGGTATCCTGCGAACCGTAGCCATATCCTCTCTGCACAGCACACCAGACACCGTTTTCCACCAAGACAATGCACGACGACATGTTGCTGCACGAGCACGTGCCTTCTTGGTGGCCCAGGAAGTCAGCCTTCTTCCATGGCTCGCCAGATCGCCAGACATGCCGCCAATCCAAAGTGTGTGGGATATGGTGAAACAATAGGTGCAGCGCTGTGAGACAATGCCAATCACCATAGATGAACTTTGGAACCAGGTGAATGCAGCATGGTCGGAAATACCACAGGATGCCATTCGGGCCTTATACGCGTCGATGCCATCGAGCATGGAACAAGTTATCAGGGCCCATGGCAACCCTGTGTCTGCTAGGCAACAGAACACATGCTGAACCGAAGTGACTGAAATGGTAATCCTTTCTGCAGAACATACTATTGTATCTGTCCCATGAATATGAGCGTCCTATTTCTAGTCGTTCATGGACCCTTTTCTTAGTTTTTTGAATATGAACGTATTTACTTCAAGATGCCTGATGATCTAAATATATAATTATGTTGTCAACAAAGAAATAATTCATCAGCAGCTCATAGCCGTTGAAATGAAGCGCTTTTTTTGTTTAACAGTTGTTCAGTTGAGACAATATTTCCTAGAATAGTATGAGTACAAATGTTTCCTATCACTCACTTTACAACGCACGAAAGACTGGATGAATAAAGCACAGACAGGAATGAAACGGAAGTATAATACACAATAATAATAGTTTTCATGATCGGAAATGTGGAAAAAGAGACGATTTTGAACGACAGCCAGCACGCCCAATTAGGTGTAAACTATAAAGCTCCATAGTCGTCTTTCATTGTTTATAGCATAAGAGTTTCCATGTAGGTTTTATAGGCGTTGTTTTATTTTAATGAAAGTTATAATATATCTTCAATATTCGACACTCGCCTCGTAGAATCTCCCTTTATGTGATGTATGGAATCAACTTACAATGAAGATGTCCTGTTAATGCAGCGTATATATAATTTAGTTTTTCATGTTTATTTAAATGCTAATGTGGAGATGTACTGAAAGCGCGCAGCTTCAGTTCGCGTCAGAGGTACTATTTCCAGTACGTTGGGCATTCAAGGGAATCGTCGGCCGCCATAAATCACCAACGCGTCTCAGGCTGTCAAACCTGCCACACACGAAAACTAATTTCCTGCTGCGTGATGGCCGGTTGATATTCAACTCGTTCCAGGCATGCCGAGCCAGGCAGTCCCCCCCGCCCCCCAATCACCTCCCAGTGCCCCACTCCCAGCACCCTTTCAAGTGACGCGTTCGATCCCAGTTACACAGATTCCACCTCGACCACACTCGTATGAAAACCCCACTGATAGCTGCGAGTAAGCGTCGTGCTATCTCTCCCTCATTTTCCTCCTCGTCTGTTTGGTCTGTGAGGTTTCCAGCGTAACTTTTAGTTGCGTTTGGTAAACTAGACGCTGCACTCACAATGCTAATATTAATCGCAACTTTATGTAAAGCATTTGACGCAAACAAGTATTTACGGAGGTATCACAACTTTCATGAAGCTCACAAACTTCAAACAAGGAGTACACAAAAATTTGTATACACAGGTTGTATGATAAATAATAGTGAAAACGGAAACCGATGATAGATTGCGATAACGCGCTGACTTCCTTGAAAAATCAAGAAAAGGCCTTCATCAAGCGGTAGATACGTATAGTCGAGCACAGAATTCGCCCTCTACTTATTCTGAGATACAGAGCTTTACTATGTGTGACACAGTATGGCACGCAAGGGCCAACAGTTCTACCAACAAACTGTCAACTCACTGTTCCTTGTAGGAAACCAAAAGTCGCATACCACATGGAAGGAAGTTAAGAGATAACAAAGAACAATTTTAAACAAAAAGTTTCATTTTTCTCCCACCATGAAGCACGGAAGGAAATAATCGTCAATGGGTATAACATAGAGCAAAAAAACACACCTCACGATGTGCGCTTTTTCTATAATATGACATGAAGCAAAGCGCGTAGACGAGTTTACTAACTGATCTGGAACTAAATTTTTCACACAGCGTTTTAAGCTCATGACGGCTGTAACATATTTTCCTAAATCCCTATCGTCATAATTTCAGTTGATGAAGACCGCAATACCACATGAGATGCAAAAGTTCGGAAACATTGCTTGACATTGCTGGCAATTTGGAATGGAACAGTGCATTCGTCACACGCAACTCCGTGAGGTAGATTGCGAGCTGCAGACTACAAACAGCACTCAGAACTTGAAGCTTCAATCACTATGACCACACCAGAAAATTTTCCTATTTTTCCTAATAGCCAAATGTTTAAGTAAAACCGAAGTCGCTAATCAGTTTTACTAGCACTAACAGAACCTTATTAGTTTACGAGAAAGACAAGACGGATCCCACTTTACACCTTCTGTTACGAACCACTAAGGCCACAAAGCCCCACCAGGTTCTAAGCGGTCGTGACACGGTTTCCACCCATTGACTCTGTAAGACGCTAAGACGGCGGCATTGCTTTGCGTGATGGGTCCTTGTTGGTTTTCCGGAAAGGGGGGATTTCCGTCTAATTATCGTCTCCACTAGTTTTAATACTTGGGTACAAACAGCAAGTAAGGTATTAAATTGAAAGTAACACAGAGCAGGCGAAGTGAGCCTGGCCGGAATAATACTGAAGTTTAATTCACACTTGTTAATGAACACACGAACTACCGATCACAGAATGTGATGCAAATCACGATTTCAGTGTAGCAGCCGGTTAGTGTCACATTTCTAAACGTCGTTATCTGCAGCATGATCTGGCCCGTGTACTTGGATGTGTCATTACGTTTGACTGAGTGAGAGGTGCAAGTGTGTGTAGTGACCGCTTCAAAGTAACACAAAATGATCCTCAAGATGAATCAACACCTTTACAGTGTCAGTTCATGGAATAAAACTGTGCGGAGATGTTTGCGCTAGAATTTAAGGTTGAAAGTATTTCAGAGAAACTCCAGAAAAGTCTCGTATGAAAAATTTAGAGGTAAATAGGCTCACAACTGATAAGAGGCTGAACCCTAGAATATATATCTTGATTAAAAGAAATTCTGTACCAATGTCCAACGACACCTAAGCGCGTTTTTATGTACAAGTGAGAACTTCTCAAAATTGGTTTGGTCTACTAAGGGCCACGTGAAATAACTTATGCATTCTTTCCATTCTTTCAGTAATTTATAATTCTTTCGCTATGCTCTTCTCTTCTTTCTTTTGTCAATGTTGCACCTGTCTTTCTTGTGGTTTTCTCCTGGAAGCCCGTGAAACATTTAACTTCTGCTCTGAACCTTTTGCTCTGAACTCTTTACGCAGAAGTTCGCTTCCAGCAACATGGCCCACCGATGAGATATTTCTGTTTCATACGTTCTTTTTATATTTTCTACTTTTATTTACATTTTTCATCTCTAAAATATTGATTTATACATTTTTGTCGTTGCTTGTAGGAAACAGTGTACGAGTACCTCTTGTCATTTATCGATCGTAATATGTTGTCAGAACGTTTTTTTTAATGAACCCCAACACTATCGTAAAATTCACTTAAGTTACTGCATATTTCTCTCAGAACGTTTTACTCCTAGTGCACTCGACTTTATAAAATATCGGTCTGACTCTTCTATGGTTACTCTCAGTATTATGCTTCTCATTTGTGATTTGCAACGACAGCATTGTGTTCTTGGGGTTCTAACGACATGTGGGGTGGCAGAGTCATGGCAGAATCTTAACGTCCAACATCTGCTGATATTACTGTAACGAGTTCGGCTACTAAATAATGATTTTTTTGTTAATTAGACTGTATGCAGCAACTCTCAGACGTGTAATATAAATTAATTTTAGTACCTTTTTATTCCTTTGGCTGTTACAGCTCTTAGCAAGGCACGCATTGTCGCACACTGTCGTCTTTATAAAGTGCCGGCTGCCGCTGACACTGCCGCCACAGTGCGACAGAAGGGGTGCTAGTTATGAGACGAAAGGCGTTGAAAGACAATTATGGAACGTTACCACTCGCTAATTCCCCCGACATAGGAGTTTCCACATGATTCTTCCCGCGTTCTCTTGGAGCAAATGAGATGGTTCTTTCTCTAAGATGTGCGGGAGGGGCGTTGAAACCTGACAGTGACTTGTGCTGGGGTCGGGGTTTGGGGTCGACGGTTACACACATCTTCTCGTCTTAAATACGATGCTGATTGCACTTTTATAAGATACAGATGTTTCTTTTTTCTATTTATCATTGTGCACGTATTTCTTGCATTTTTGAATAACGTAGGTAACTGGCCTTTGAAGAATGGGTTTATTGGTATACGGCACTCGGCCCCAAAGGTCGCATTTTATAATACTGTGACCTGTTTGAGTCTATGACTTTCTGTGTAGGAAGCGTTCTTTTTCTTCTGGTGCACTGTGAATATTTTTCTGTCTCATTCGCGTGTGGCGATGTCGTATATGATTACTTCTGCAGCCATTGAAGAGGCTTATAGTGACGTAATATTGCTAAGAGTTGCTTGGCTGGCAAATCTACCCTAGAATCGACGTTACCCTAGGATTCTAATTCGTCGGCAAACGGTTTTCTTCGATATAGACCTATGGATCTCGTCTATTGCGGGGGTGGGGGGGGGGGTAGGGGGAGGGACAGAAACCTGCCTGTTGCACTAGTCCTGGTTACATTTGAGGGATACTTATTATTAATGTGCAGAATGTGGGATTCTATGGATCAGTCCAAGTCACTTTCAATACTCGGTCTTTCCTTGGTTAGCACACGGTACTTAAATCTCGCATATACTCGCAGGGGTTATTTCGTTACGGGTCTTCATTCCACCTGCGAGGCCGCCTAGCTGAAAATAGAGTCCCCCACGCTAGTTTCAAAAGCATGACTGGCCGAAGGGAGGAGGAGTATGTTCCTGGTTGGCCCAGAAAGGAAGATTTGTGGAGAGAGATATGCTTGTAGCTTAATCTGCTAGCAGCCGTTACCCGAAAAAGTGTCGGCAAGTTACGACAGATTTTTGCTGTGGTGGTACGCCCTCATGCTGGACGATAGATCGTCATTTTTGACAGCTGCTAAAGAGGAGGTGATTTCAAATACATTGTGAAAATTTGACTACTGTTCCTTGGGCAATGATGTGGCGTAGTGGTTGACAGACATGTCGAGATCTACCGTTCTTGACCTGGCGGCTGCTGTCGTAGGAGGAGTTCCATACCGTATGGGCATCATCAAGCGAATACAGGCGAGGAGTTCCTCGCAATATAGGTGTGTGCCTGTCTTTGATATTTCAATTCACACCTCGGGCTGTACTTGCCGTTACTACCGTTGGCGGGAGATGTTTCTGCCATGAATGTCAGGTAACATCCGTAACTTTCCTGATAATTGCTGGCACTGCATCCACGACCATCGGGTTTCTCAACTACGTTCTAATTGCTTTGAAGCGACTCGAAACGAATTCCCGTCCTGTGCAAAAGTTTTTATTTCAGAGTAGCAATTGCAACCTACATTTATTTTCTCGATACATCCCGAGCTCTGTCTTCATGTACAGTTACCTCTAGTATCATGGAAATTATACCCTGATGTATTAACAGATGACTGAGCCGTGGTAAAAAATGCTGTTTTGAAGAGTGCGCCGCAGCGCGTAGTGTGAAGCAGTCGCCATCCGTTTCTGGCGGTGGTTCCGCTGAGGCAATCGCAGTTTTGGTGTCTCTCTCTGGTGGTAAAGAGGAAAGGTTGCCTGTTCACGTGCATTTAAGGGGCGCTATGAGCTCGGCAGTTGGTCAGTCTGAGGGTCAGTCGGGGTCAGTCTGGGGTCAGTCTCTCGTCCCCAGCTTGCTAGTCTGTCTCTCGGTCGCACTTGTTAGGCAGTTAGTGTCTGTCTGTCGTTCGGAGTGCTAGTATATCTGTTGTTCGGATCAACATTTAAGGCCGGCAAAATGAGAGTCTCTCCACTCCGCCAGTAAGAGAACTCAACGAATGATCGCGTGGTCGGGGCTTAGTTCCTGCATCTGAGTGCGCGTTAGGCCGGCAGTCTGCTCGAGTTTGCTCAGGCAGTGGTCACTGGTGGTTGGATCGATCGGTTGGTCGGTCGCTCACTGACGCAATATTACCTGTCCGTCTTTAGCGTCGGCGCATGTGAGGTCGCCACGTGAGTCCAGTGGGCCGCGGCGTATAGCGAGGGGTAGTGACTTCGCGGTCGGCTCGAGAGCAACAGGAGTCAACCCACGATATCGTCTGACCGGTGCGAGCCGCGACGCCGTGGTGAAACTGGTTCTCCGAGCGCTTTTGGGCCCCTTCAGTTACCATCTTATGGAGCTTGGCTCGGTCCTGTCCTGGTGCAGGGATGTCGTTTTACTAGAGGGCGTGTTTCGTCTGCATGGCTGGGTCCGAGCCAGTATTTCCGCCGTCGTGTGTCTGGAAGTGAGTGGGAGACGCACCAGCAGTACAGTGGCGACGGAGCAGCAGTCGCGGACGGAGCAGCGGGCAGGAAAGACTGGAGATCGGCTCGCCTTCCTGCGTCCGTTGAAGCGGGTGGCAGCGGACGGTTCGGGAGAGCGATTTGGGGGTGCTGCGCCAGGTCTTCTCGAGAAATCGCCGTTTACTCGAAGTTAAGTGATTGGTTATATGTTGTGTGATTACTTTGTGTGGTGTGCGTACTGTAAGACCTTCAGTACACACACTATCAGATTATTTGACTTGTTGCTCTAACGAAGTAGGCGAGTATCAGCAATATGTCTCGTGATCTTATCGTGGCGTGTTTATCTTCTTCCGTTAGGTCAGACGATAGAAATGCCACTTGCACGCTTAGAGTAGCATATCGACGGTGACCAACTTTAAACAGAACTTGATTAGTTTTCACACACATTTATTAAAATAATAATAAGCATAAAAATTACTTAACTTGGTTCTGGACGCTATTTACTATTGACACTCTGAACTTCCTTTGGTATTGGTACGTTAATCTTATTCTCACATATATCTCTGATACTTGACAAAAGTGTCTATACATTTTGTTGTGATTAGCAGGAGAGCCAACACCGGGTTACTAGAGGAAGCCGAAAGGCACGCGTTTTAGCTCACGCAGGCTGGCGTGACGTCTGGAACAGGACAAGGAAATTAGAATTTAGAGAAAACGGACGTAGCTCGTGGAATACTTAACTTTAATCCATTAATGGTGATCGTCGCTCTTGACGGTACATGTTTTACAGTATCAATAGTAACTGGTAATGGCGCCTTGCTAGGTCGTAGCAAATGACGTAGCTGAAGGCTATGCTAACTATCGTCTCGGCAAAAGAGAGCGTATTTTGTCATTGAACCATCGCTAGCAAAGTCGGCTGTACAACTGGGGCGAGTGCTAGGAAGTCTCTCTAGACCCGCCGTGTGGCAGCGCTCGGTCTGCAATCACTGATAGTGGCGACTCGCGGGTCCGACGTATACTAACGGACCGCGGCCGATTTAAAGGCTACCACCTAGCAAGTGTGGTGTCTGGTGGTGACACCACACATTTATCTTAGTGGCTATGTACAGGAAGTGGTAATCTTATTGGGCGCAGACTGAAACTTGACTATAGATTGCTACAGACAAATGTAGAACTCGTACAGACTGTTGCAGACAAATGCAGACTGACTAATCGGAGGTCTGTACACTCGTTACAATAGCTCGCGCGTTCATGTATCACTGCGCGAGTGTGATCCGCGAGGAGAAAAGGTTCTACGTTAGCAGCAATCTCATTGGCTGCGTTACATATTAATACGTGGATCAGCGGAAGCAGAATTTGGTCCGTTTCTATGGCAGCGCCATCTCGTAGTGCGGAGACGGACGAGCGCTGCGCCTGCGCTGCTGTGCTTAGCTGGGCGCGCTCTAGTGGGAACGTTGTGTACGCGCTGACTGCGCGGAACTATGTACACAACACTTTGTTACATTCTACTTGTTTTCTTGGTCAGTCTCTCGCCGCCGGCTTGCTCGTCTGTCTCTCGTTCGCATTTGTTAGGGAGTTAGTGTCTGTCCGTTGTTCGGAGCTGCCTCCGTCATCTTTGTGGGATTTGGTGTATTAACAAACTTTTTGTCCCCCCCTGGTAGCTGAGTGGTCAGCGTGAGGGAATGTCATACCTAACGGTCCGGGTTCGATTCCCGGTTGGGTCGGAGATTTTCTCAGCTCAGGGACTGGGTGTTGTGTTGTCCTTATCATCATCATTTCATCCCCATCGACACGCAAGGCGAACGGTCTACCCGACGGGGGACCCTAGCCACACGGCATTTGCAACGAATTTATTGCTTGGAGTGTAACGGCCTAATTCCTGAAACATGTTTTGATGCTGCCTATCATCTTAAGAGGCGGTATCTGTCTACTGTGGAACATGTTAACTTGTTTCGCCAACCTTGTATAATTTTATATAAGATTGCATTTCAAGGGCTTTTATTTAAATGGTCATTTTAGTATATAAAGTTGCTACCCTTCCACCGTAAGACTTTTCTTAGAAGTTAAAATCGAGGTGCACCTTCGGTGGCAAAGTTAACTTTTTAATTTTAGTGTTTTGTACCATTTCCATCCCTCCTATGGCGTGCATAGTTTGTGAGCTTGTGTGAATAATTAAAGCTTTTAGTTTAAACCAATCTGGTGTGTTGCAGATTTGCACCAGTGTAGTCTTTCACAGGTTATTGTGAGCGGTCGTAACTACGGCTGTGTCAAAATGGAGCGCACCGAGCGAGGTGGCGCAGTGGTTAGCACACTGGACTCGCATTCGGGAGGACGACGGTTCAATCCCGCGTCCGGCCGTCCTGATTTAGGTTTTCCGTGATTTCCCTAGATCACTTCAGGCAAATTCCGGGATGGTTCCTTCGAAAGGGCACGGCCGATTTCCTTCCCCATCCTTCCCTAATCCGAGCTTGTGCTCCGTCTCTAATGACCTCGTTGTCCACGGGACGTTAAACACTAATCTCCTCCCTCCTCAAAATGGAGCGCAAGTTCTCAGCCCCGAAAGCTCATACATTGAAAAATTTGTTTCTTTCTGCCTCTGAATAAATTGTAACTTGATATTTAGAAGGTGGTTTCTGTTAATAATTTTAAATCTGTTTCTTTTTAAAAATGCTTTAGGCAACAAAGAAGTGAATAAATTGCCATTTTTTAAAAAGGAATTTGCTTATGATTTCATCAGTTACTCCCTGGCAACTACTTCCACAATCACATAGTGTGATTAAATGTGTTAATGTTCTTGATGAATCGCTAGTAAGTAGAAAAAATTCTCACGAAAATTCTTTGACAATATGTTCACGATTCGGTGATCTAACGTCCCTTCTTCTCGTCAGTGTTTTTCACATTTTCCTTTTTTCGCCGATTCTGCGGAGAATCTGCTCATTCCCTACCTTATCAGTCCACCTAATTTTCAAGTCATCCGCAGCACCACAACGCACTTGCTTCTGTCCGCTTCTGCTTTGGTTTTCCCGTAGTCCATGTATCACAACCATACAATGTTGTGTTTCCAACGTACATCCTAAGAAATTTATTCCTCGAATTAAGACCTATATTTGGTACTAGTGGACTTCTCTTAGCAAGGTATGCCCTTTCCGCCAGTGCTATCCTTCTTTTCACGTCCTCCTTGCTCCGTCCGTCTCGGGTTATTTTGCTGTCTAATTAGAAAAATACCTTAACTTCATCTTGTTCGTGATCACCAATTATGATGTCAAGTTACTCTCAGTTTTCATCCCTGTTATGTCTCATTACTTTTATCTTACATCGATTTACTCTGAATCCATATCGTATACTCATTATGAGCCGTGCGTGGCTCGTGTTCCCGCCATCATCTATTTTACACCCCATTTTTAACGTACTTCCACCTCACTACGTTAATTTAAATTACTACTGCCACTGAGTTGCTGCTTTGCCTGACCGTGGGCGGCGTTAGCAGCGCGTATCGATATATCCCCTCTCGTAGTATCTTTGCTTGACTGCTATTACCTCCCAGTTGTCGTCTGTCGTGCAGTTAGTTGGAACGTGCAAGGAGTTCGGGCTGGTCGTCATTTGGAACGTGTCTGGAACACAGTCCGGACCTGCCAGTCGGGAACCTACCACGCGGCACTAGTGCTGCTGGGTTGGAGCAGCAGTGAGGTCTGCGTCGACATGGCTCGCCCGACCATTGCCGCCACGCATTACTTGAGCCGGGTCACGGTGGATCGGCGGTCGGTCGTCCTACCGGACGACGCGTTTTGGCTCGCCGGTCGTTTATGAGTCGGCTGTGTATGTGTGTGTGTGTGTGTGTGTGTGTGTGTGTGTGTGTATGGACTCCAGGTTTGCCTTCGCGCGTGCTTAGTTACTGTTGGGTAGCGTTCTGGTCTTCGTGCAAGTATTTGTCAGGTTGTGTGTGTAGTTGGCGTGATTTCCTTTGACAAGTTATTTTTAAATGTTGTCGGCATAATGGCTCTGAGAGGTCGGTCGTCTGATCGGGTGACGTGTAACTGACTCTCTGAGCCCTACTGGGCCCCGTCTATTACCATTTTGTGGTACGTGGGAAAATTCTTTCCTGGTGCAGGGATGTCGTTTAGGCCAGTGGGCGTGTTTCCTCTGCATAGTTGGGTCCGAGCCAGTATTTCCACCGTCGTGTGTCTGGACGGGAGTGGGAGACGCACTAGCAGTGCAGTCGCCACGGAGCAGGGGTCGCGGACGTACCAGCAGGCAGTCGGTCAGTTGCTGCGCACCACGGACCAAGGAAGATGCCTCCACGCGGTGCAGTCGCTGGGTCCGTTGCCGGTCCCTGTTCATTGTCGGAGCATGTGTAGAGCTGTCCGATCGCTACGAGCTTCGCGGTTGACCGACCCCGGACGTCAAAGTTGAGTAGTAGTCTTAACTACCGAAGCCACGTCCATTCATGTTGTGTCCTTCGTAACTTTTGTGTGTTTGAGATCGCATGTACAAATTGGTGGCAAGCAAGTCGTTGTGTGGGTCGGTCCGTGGCTGCTCGTTGGTTGGGTTCCGACGGATCAAGTATAGTTGGGCTCACCACCTGTCTCACCTCAGTGAACGAGGGCAGACCGACGGCCCTGGAGGCCTTCTGAGTGCCACCGGTGTTTAATTATTTGTTGTCAGCTATTTTAATTTTTGTTTTATGGCTATTGTTGGTTTCTTAAAATTTTGCAAAATTAATTTTTATATTTACGTTTCGACCGTAAACACTGCGGACGTCTGCCTTTAAAGATTTATGGTAATATGTTCTGAAATTTTGAAATTTAATTGTGGCCCTCAGCCATTTGGGTTGCACTTGCATATGTTGCTTTTGGGTTTTAATTTATTTTATTGCTATCATAATTGAAATTTTGACTTTTTAAATTTCTTGTTGGCCTTCTGCCTTTAAATGTCTATGGTAATACATTCCAAAATTTTGGAAATTAATTGTGGCCCTCAGCTATTTGTATCGCACTTTGCCTATGTTGTTTTGAATTATTTTATTGCTATCTTAATTGGAATTTTATCCTGTTAAGATTTCTTGTTGGAGGCCATCAGCCGTGAAAGAGTTGCTAAATTACAATAAATGACTATTAGAAGCAGACACTGACTTTAACCCTTGCCCCTGTCCACAATCTTATTACCTGTTCTACCCAGCGGCTTTAGCGGGCGTTTCACATTACACTTTTCATTCCATTCAAAATACCCTGTAATTCTCCTTTATTTTCACTAAGAATAGCGAATATTAACATTGAATAGCGAATCTTAATTTGGATATCCTTTCAGTTTTAACTTCTACCTTGATCTTGAATTTTTTTTCTTTTCATTTTCCTCATCCCATCTTCGACGTATAGTTTGAACACAAGGGCGAAAGACTACATCCCTGTCTTACGCCAGCTGTATGTAATCCGTGCACTTCGTTCTTGGTTTCCCACTCTTATTGTTCCCTCTTGTTTTTTGCACCATTTTACATTGTCGGTCGGTTTTTACATGTCGACAAACCCTATTGACGTGTCTTGATTTTTCTTCAGTCTTGGTCCCATTATCGACCACAACATCAGATTGCCTCTCTTATGCCATCACCTTTCCTACGGCCAAATCGATCGTCATCTAACAGGTCCTCAATTTTCTCTTCTATTCTTATAGCTATGCTACTTAAAATGAAATTCTCCGTGTAGTCTCAAAGTGTTCTTTGTACTGGGTAAAAATGTGCGGGTGTCGTGTGAAACTGTAGCTGGCATGGAGTGGGTTCAGCCGTCCAACAGAACGCGTGTTCTTCCTTCGCGCAGACTATCCCCTACCCTTGCGGATATGGGTGACTTGTGTAATACGTGTACATCTGGACTGTAGACGAATGTAATTGATTCCTGTTCAGGGTAGCGTAAAGTTTGTGCTATGTGACGATGCTGAAAACTGAAGGTATAAGGAGAAAATCTGTGCTGACACATCACCTACTACTCTCGAGTAGCAGCAACGGGGCTGCCGAACTTGACGCCCCCATTCACCAGACGGATTAGAAGTTTTCGCCAACACAGCCGTCCTCAACTTGAAGGCGAGAAACGGACACTGAAAATTTTGTTCAGGACAAGCCGGCACAGACGCGCGATAGCGATATTTTTTAGGCTGTTCCTTGTTTAATTTTCTAAATTATTCAATTTTTTCCTTGTAATTATTTTTACAAGAATAATTTTCCATAACACAATATTTCAGTTAATAATGCTGATAACAGAACAAATTATACGATGTTTAGTTCGTGGGGGCCTCAACTGCGTGGTTATCAGCACCCGTACAGATTCACGTAATCTAGGGGTAGCGTCTTTCTTTCATAATCAAAACGTCTTCGATCACGGGTTCTATCCCCGCCGCTGCCTAAATTTTGATAAATGATCAGCATTGGCGGCCGAAGACTTCCGGCATAAGAAGTCAGCCTCATTCTGCCAACGGCCTTGTCAAAGAGGGTGGAGGAACGGATAGAGGTTCAGGGCACTCTCTTGTCCTAGGGGTAGGAAATTGCCCCTAAAGGCGGAAGAATCAGCAATGATCAACGACATGAGGATGCAGAATGCAATGGAAACCACTGCATTAAAGACACGTAACGTGTATCCACAGGACATGTGGCATGTAATTAAAGAAGTGTCATGATGATCTCTCCATTGGCAAAAGATTCCGGAATAGTCCCCCATTCGGATCTCCAGGAGGGGACTGCCAAGGGGGAGGATACCATGGGAAAAAGATTGAATAATCTACGAAAGGATAACGTTCTACGAGTCGGGGATTGGAATGTCAGAAGCTTGAACGTGGTAGGGAAACTAGAAAATCTGAAAACGGAAATGCAAAGGCTCAATCTAGGTGCAGTAGGGGTCAGGGAAGTGAAGTGGAAGGAAGACAAGGATTTCTGGTCAGATGAGTATCTGGTAATATCAAAAGCAGCAGAAAATGGCATAACAGGTGTAGGATTCGTTATGAATAGAAAGGTAGGGCGGAGGGTGTGTTACTGTGAACAGTTCAGTGACCGGGTTGTTCTAATCAGAATCGACAGCAGACCAACACCGACAACGATAGTTCAGGTATACATGCCGACGTCGCAAGCTGAAGATGAACAGATAGAGAAAGTGTATGATGATATTGAAAGGGTAATGCAGTATGTAAAGGGGGACGAAAATCTAATAGTCATGGGCGACTGGAATGCAGTTGTAGGGGAAGGAGTAGAAGAAAAGGTTACAGGAGGATTTGGACTTGGGACAAGGAATGAAAGAGGAGAAAGACTAATTGAGTTCTGTAACAAGTTTCAGCTAGTAATAGCGAATACCCTGTTCAAGAATCACAAGAGGAGGAGGTATACTTGGAAAAGGCCGGGAGATACGGGAAGATTTCAGTTAGATTACATCATGGTCAGACAGAGTTCCGAAATCAGATACTGGATTGTGAGGCGTACCCAGGAGCAGATATAGACTCAGATCACAATATAGTAGTGATGAAGAGTAGGCTGAAGTTCAAGCAATGGACTTCTCTAAAAAGGGCCATCACAGAAGTTGGGAAGGAAAACATAGGTACAAAGAAGGTAGCTGCGAAGAAACCATGGGTAACAGAAGAAATACTTCAGTTGATTGATAAAAGGAGGAAGTACAAATATGTTCCGGGAAAATCAGGAATACAGAAATACAAGTCGCTGAGGAATGAAATAAATAGGAAGTGCAGGGAAGCTAAGACGAAATGGCTGCAGGAAAAATGTGATGACATCGAAAAAGATATGATTGTCGGAAGGAGAGACTCAGCATACAGGAAAGTCAAAACAACCTTTGGTGACATTAAAAGCAGTGGTGGTAACATTAAGAGTTCAACGGGAATTCCACGGTTAAATGCAGAGGAGAGAGCAGATAGGTGGAAAAGAATACATTGAAAGCCTCTATGAGAGTGAAGATTTGTCTGATGTGATAGAAGAAGAAACAGGAGTCGATTTAGAAGATAAGGGATGCAGTATAGAATCTGAATTTAAAAGAGCTTTGGAGGACTTACGGTCAAATAAGGCAGAAGGGATAGATAACATTCCATCAGAATTTCTAAAATCATTGGGGGAAGTGGCAACAAAACGACTTTTCACGTTGGTGTGCAGAATATATGAGTCTGGCGATATACCATCTGAGTTTCGCAAAAGCGCCATCCACACAATTTCAGAAGACGGCAAGAGCTGACAAGTGCGAGAATTATCGCACAATCAGCTTAACAGCTCATGCATCGAAGCTGCTTACAAGAATAATATACAGAAGAATGGAGAAGAAAATTGAGAATGCGCTAGGTGACGATCAGTTTGGCTTTAGGAAAAGTAAAGGGACGAGAGCCAATTCTGACGTTACGGCTAATAATGGAAGCAAGGCTAAAGAAAAATCAAGACATTTTCATAGGATTAGTCGACCTGGAAAAAGCGTTCGACAATATAAAATGGTGCAAGCTGTTCGAGATTCTGAAAAAAGTAGGGGTAAGCTATAGGGAGAGACGGCTCGTATACAATATGTACAACAACCAAGAGGGAATAATAAGAGTGGACGATCAAGAACGAAGTGCTCGTATTAAGAAGGGTGTAAGACAAGGCTGTAGCCTTTCGCCCCTACTCTTCAATCTCTACACCGAGGAAGCAATGATGGAAATAAAAGAAAGGTTCAGGAGTGGAATTAAAATACAAGGTGAAAGGATATCAATGATACGATTCGCTGATGATATTGCTATCCTGAGTGAAAGTGAAGAAGAATTACATGATCTGCTGAACGGAATGAACAGCCTAATGAGTACGCAGTATGGTTTGAGAGTAAATCGGAGAAAGACGAAGGTAATGAGAAGTAGTAGAAATGAGAACAGCGAGAAACTTAACATCAGGATTGAAGGTCACGAAGTCAATGAAGTTAAAGAATTCTGCTACGTAGGCAGTAAAATAACCGATGACGGCTGGAGCAAGGAGGACATCAAAAGCAGACTCGCTATGGCAAAAAAGGCATTTCTGGCCAAGAGAAGTCTACTAATATCAAATACCGGCCTTAATTTGAGGAAAAAATTTCTGAGGATGTACGTCTGGAGTACAGCATTGTATGGTAGTGAAACATGGACTGTGGGAAATCCGGAACAGAAGAGAATCGAAGCATTTGAGATGTGGTGCTATAGACGAATGTTGAAAATTAGGTGGACTGATAAGGTAAGGAATGAGGAGGTTCTACGCAGAATAGGAGAGGAAAGGAATATGTGGAAAACACTGATAAGGAAAGGGACAAGATGATAGGACATCTGCTAAGACATGTGGGAATGACTTCCATGGTACTAGAGAGAGCTATAGAGGGCAAAAACTGTAGAGGAAGACAGAGATTGGAATACGTCAAGCAAATAATTGAGGACGTAGGTTGCAAGTGCTACTCTGAGATGAAGAGGTTAGCACAGGCAAGGAATTCGTGGCGGGTCGCATAAAAAAAAAAAAAAAGTGATTCCCAACGATTGCTCAGTCAAATCTCGCCACTTTCGTGAGTGATTAGGACAACACAAACACGCAGTCATCTCGAGATAGGTGAGAATCCCTGACCCCGTCAGGTAGCAATCCCGGGACCCCGTGCTCGGGAAGCGACAACTCGACTACGAGACCATGAGCTGCGGACACAGATTATATAAACATAATACTCCCAGTTATTACATGAAACAACACATAGTCTAAAATTTACTTTTATCCATTGACTAGAAATTACAGAATACGGGAAATGAGGGAAACGATTAAGTGTGGATCTTTTTTTGATATACAGTGGAAAAATAATAATAGAAACCTCCTTATTTAACACAGCCTACAGGAAAAACAACTCCAAGATGCTCCTGGGGTGCGAAAACGAATCATCGACCGCTAAGTTGCATTTGGGGTCGCACCTTCGGAAAGTGAACTTTGAGCATTTGGTGGTCATGAGATAGAGCTCCGCCTGTCAACCCCGCTTGCCGGGTAGGTTTCAACCGCGGGATGGGTTGGAAGGAAAAGGCTCCCTAGCCAGTTAGCAAACGTGGACTGGTATTTAATGTGTCACCTCTTTATGTTGTGTCATGTTATCAAGAACGTCCAAAATTAGATCACGTTCTTGCATCCATTTCTGAAAAGATAAAGGACGCCCATGACCTTTATCCACGTGACCGCATGGATCTCTGATTGTGAAAAATATGTCTGGTCCGGGCAAGAGTAGACTGGGCACGGTTATGTGCGCTGGCACCCTGAGATTAAGGGCCAGTACCTGCTGGAGAAGGAACCGTAAGTCCGTCGCCGCGCGGCGGAGGGAACGGTGTTTGTCCGCGTCGTCCACATTACACATCAGGCAGGGCGATGGCATGGATTTTGTATCGTGTCGGGTATTCACCGGTAATGGGTATTTACCGTCCTTCGAAAGTGTTTCTGAGGTGAGTCCGCATTTAGAAGTGATAAATATCTAGCGTAGCGGAAGCGCTAGTGCGAGGAAAGTCTTCATGGACATAACTGTGTTGCAGACGAAAACGACTGATATGCGATAGTGCAGGTGCAATGTGGGACAAGGCGATCGGCGGTTAATATGAACTAGGTTCGAGTTCGTAAGGAAAAAGTCCAGTGAAACAGTTGAGCCTGTGGTTCCATAAATTCAAGATTATACGTACATAAAGATTTGTAGCGTGAATGGATAGTGATCAGGGCGAGATCTCTTCTTCCATTAGGGAGTGTGAGAATGTCATAGTTGGCGTTGTATATGTGACCGCTACTGACAGTATAACTGAAGGCCGCTTGGAGCCCATCCGTCATTAATATAGAGATGGGTAATATCTGTGCGATGTGTATTATGCAAGATGCCATATATATATTAATAAACTCACCCGTCTTAACACGTTCATCGCTCGCAATAACTGACTTCGAACGACCCTCCTGAGGTTCTGAAAAAACGCAGCGGTGTGACGGAAATCTTCAGTGAAAACTATTCCTAGGCAGCGTAGACTCTCCATGGTCCTAAACGGTGCCGCATTTTCATTCGGGAATCCTCCTCTAATGATCAACGCGCAGGATTTGGCAGATGGACTATTGAACCTTCTCGATGGTACGTATAATGAAATTGTTGTCGGCATAGGTGTGGCATTTGAATGTGCGTCCTCGCAGGGTGATCTCTGATAAACGACGTTGCAGGCCGCAGAGATGCAGTACTGTTGCGATGGCGTGCATGATAGTTGAAAGGTGACAACCCTTGTGTCGCCATCCGTCCATTGACCATCATCCTCGGCGCTGTCTTCCAAGCCAAAATCATACAATCACCGTTGATCTTTATTTTACAATTGCCATTGCCGACTTTCGCCCATATAAAGAGGTACTCATCTGCATTTAATTTCTTCTTCCTTCTCGTAGTAAAAACAAATGGCATGCTTGGAACAAGAGTACCATAAGGCTGTTAAGCCGAGAGGCCTGTAGTCTCAGCTATACTCCATGTCTTCCAAGCCAAAATGTTAGCACCTGGAAATGCTCCATCTGAACTTCACCTGTGATGTACAAGCAGTGTTTGGAGGTAGTACCTGGTTGACACTTGCTGTTGTATGGGGCAGTCATGCAGATTATGGTGGCCTTGAAGCATTTCCACATGCTAACATTTTGCCTTGGAAGACTTGGAGTAAAGCTGAGACTACAGGACTCTTGGCTAAACAGCCTTATGGTACTCTTGTTCCAAGCATGCCATTTGTTTTGACTACGATGTACCTGTGATGTACAAGCAGTGTTTGGAGGTAGTACCTGGTTGACACTTGCTGTTGTATGTGGCAGTCATGCAGATTATGGTGGCCTTGAAGCATTTCCAGATGCTAACATTTTGGCTTGGAAGACATGGAGTATAGCTGAGACTACAGGACTCTTGGCTAAACAGCCTTATGGTACTCTTGTTCCAAGCATGCCATTTGTTTTGACCACAAGAAGGAAGAAGAAATTAAATGCAGATGAGTACCTCTTTATATGGGCGAAAGCCGGCAATGGCAATTGTAAAATAAAGATCAACGGTGATTGTGTGATTTATTATAGACAATAAAGTGTGTTCTGTCCCTTCATTATCTCATTTCCTTATCTCCCTTCCTTTTTTATTCAAAAAATGTATTCAATTTTCGTTTTGGTGGCCGTGCCGCTCTTGGTTGCACGCTTGGCGGATGACCTTGAAGCGGACGAGGCTGCCGGGCAACACGGGCCCTAGTATTACTAGGCCCGTGTTGCAGCCACAGCAATGCCTCTGCGACGTGCATGGCGTCGTCGCTGGCGGAGCAGCGTACCTGTGTGTCGCAGTTTGAAGGCGATTGATATTGACTTGGCTGGGCAGTTTAATAAACAGCAATTGATTGGAGGGCCAAATGTTTTTCGTGGACTCCAT
Source organism: Schistocerca piceifrons (assembly GCF_021461385.2). Classification (NCBI taxonomy): domain Eukaryota; kingdom Metazoa; phylum Arthropoda; class Insecta; order Orthoptera; family Acrididae; genus Schistocerca; species Schistocerca piceifrons. The sequence goes on along the minus strand of NC_060144.1, from coordinate 72,162,380 downwards.
CTGAACTTCACCTGTGATGTACAAGCAGTGTTTGGAGGTAGTACCTGGTTGACACTTGCTGTTGTATGTGGCAGTCATGCAGATTATGGTGGCCTTCAAGCATTTCCAGATGCTAACATTTTGGCTTGGAAGACATGGAGTATAGCTGAGACTACAGGACTCTTGGCTAAACAGCCTTATGGTACGCTTGTTCCAAGCATGCCATTTGTTTTGACCACGAGAGGGAAGAAGAAATTAAATGCAGATGAGTACCTCTTTATATGGGCGAAAGCCGGCAATGGCAATTGTAAAATAAAGATCAACGGTGATTGTATGATTTATTATAGACAATAAAGTGTGTTCTGTTCTTTCATTATCTCATTTCCTTATCTCCCTCCCTTTTTTATTCAGAAAATGTATTCACTTTTTGTTTTGGTGGCGAAGCGTCACGAAATGATTACGGGGACAAAGGCACGTGGGAAAGGCATTCATGCCATCACCTTCGAGAGGAAGGTGTGGTTCACGCGATCGAATGCCTGCTCGAAATCGATGGCAATGAGAGTGTTGCAATGGTGATGCCATCTGTATAATCACACACCGTTGATTGTATATTAGTATCTCCGCCTATGGACTTCATTGCGTCGACAAAACCTGGTGCACGCCTCACCTGAGACACATCGCGAGAAGGCGTATATAAGTCTTGAAATCCGAGTTTAGTAAAGTGATCGGCCGCTAGGTGTCAGGTCGCGTGCCTCCAAAGTGTTTGGAGATCGCAATAATTAGACCTTCCAGAAATTCCTGTGGTGGCGGCGTCATAGGGGGCAGTAGTTCCTGGCACATTTCCTCCCATCATGGCAACACTAAGTCCTTGAAGGTCAAAGGGCAGGCCGACTGCTCGTGACGGACGGATGAAAGCTGTCTTGGCGAGCGCATCAGTGATGTCTTTAATGGAGATGTTTGCTAAAAGAGGATCTGGTGATCAAGGGTACAATGGACTATATTTGGTATGTCTATAAGTGCATAATCGTTAAGATACTCCTCACGATAGAAGTGACGATAGCGAGCTTCGACGACTGTGATCAGCCGTCGGCCGTCAGGCTAATACAAAGAACGAATCAGCGCTTGTCGACGGCGTCTGATACCTGCGACGACATACTTTCTTGGCATCGCACTCGGATAACTATGCCTTCCAATTGGAGCCGTGTAAGGGCAAAAATCTTAGCCTTGACGCGTTGAACCGCTACCTGACGTTCCAGGGATGGCGGGTGCTTCATAACATTCTGGAGTATTAAGTATTAAAATTCTCTCAGTGCCACTGCATTCGTTCCTTGCCGTATTTGATCAGTGCGCGGCGTAGGGCTCGCCTTATACCTTGTTTCCACTATAGAAGTATGGGCGAATACTGTTCGATACATCTTCCGTAAGATTATCGCGTAGTCGTCACAATTCCTCGAAATTCCGGTTTCTGTACGTAGTCCACGTTAAGTTTCTACTGACCTCGACTGCGTCATATTGTTGGACGTCGTCGGTTGACTGTGCCCAAATAAAAGCTATGGTCGGAGAAGGTCGGAGGCCATTCTTCCGCGTTCATTACGTCCGTAACGATTGGAGAAGTGACGTAAACCCGATCCAATAGAGTGGCTGAGTGGCTCGTGACGCGTGCATATCCCAGGCGATGTAGAGTTGACGTACTAAGTAGAGAAGTGCGAGAGAGGTGGTAAGATGTGGATACTAGTCCCTCCTCGCGAGGACACAGTTTAAATCTCTGCCGATAACTGTGTGCTCTTATCGTCCCATAGGAAGTGACGCGATTGTTTCAGAATAAAACTATGAGCTCTCACGTCGTTGGTTTGCGCCGGATGGCGCATAAGTATTCACTAGTCTGATCCAGTGAACTATCAGTGATAGCTGTTATGGCGTTTGCAAGTAAGGGATGTTTTCTACTGCAATGCCGTCACGCACAATAATCGCTGCTCCACTACCTCCGTTGGCAGCTGGCGTGACGTATGTCGTATAACAGTAAAAATCGGGCCAAGTTCCCCCGTTTAGCAACGTGTAACAGGGAAATGTCAACGTCCACTGCTCGTAACAGTTGAAGTTTGACGTAGGAACTGAACCTATTTAAACCAATGGTGGCAATTCTGTACGCCTGCATGGGTAGCACATCGCTGTGAGTGCTCATAGCGGTAAGAGCGAATGTCGTGGGATGGTAAGCATTGTCTGTCCACTAGGACATCACGACCTGTTCACAGGGGCGCCCTGTGGCACTTTTTCGTCTGCTGGGAATTCATAGAAAACGCCGTCCATCCACGGAACGGGGCAGTCAGGTACGTTAAACATTGATGCAGGAGGAGCCGTTGGCTTCATGATTCGAGGCTGTCGGCGTAAGAAATATCGGCGATGGGGTCTTCGGGGCAGAGTTCCTGCCCGTGACGGGTACCAGAAACTGCGATTGTGACCTACTCCTGGGAATCATCTGGTGGGCATATAATGGAAGCACGGCTTCGACTACTGTGGATGTCACCCTCCTCTTCTTATGTCGTTTTGTTGACCTCTGTACGCAGGGGTGTGGTTCAGTGTCGCGAGATTCAGGAAAGAAGGCGGCAGTAGGGACTAACAAGGCATCAAGAGCCATATCACCTTCACGTATGTCAATATCTTCGTTCGGTGCCATGAGCCCCAGGGGAAGAGTCGGTCGCTGTCGTAGATACTCGACCTTGTCTCGACTGCTTTTTGCAACATGTGAAAAATCTTCTGGAAGTTGCTCTACAGGTGTTTGCAGGGCATCGTGCCTCATTGCTGGCACGTAGGTGGGTGGAAGCGATGTCATTGCCAGAAGGGGAGAAGCGTCGTCGATCTGCAGCTTCGAAATTCTGCTTTGGAGGCATTCATTTCGCATACGTCCAACTTTACATATCCAGAAAGGGTCTTTGGTTGCCGATGCAGAGTAGTACCACACTAGACATCTATAGAAACACCCGAAAAATTTGTCCGTTTTTTCTGTTTTCCGTTGATCTTTAGTTGCTTCAAAATTCATGGAGGTACGTTCCATTCATGCAACTAATTGAATGCAGTTTATTTATTGCCATACGCGTTTCGCTCCTTTCATCCGTGAAGATGCTTCACAAATAAAAGAAGCGAAACGCGTATGGTAATAAACAAACTGCCTCCAGTTACTTGCACAGACGGAACACATCTCCACGAACCCAAAAAAAAAAAATTGTTTAAGAGTGTGTCAAAGAATAAGAAGATGCATAGGATGTGGTTGTAACTCGCTCCTAGAGATCCAAACGAAGCAGCCTACTTCCCTATATGATACGTCAACGATTTGCTTCATAACAACAAAATTTTGGAAAACGCCTTTTCGAGAGCGTGTGACGAGTGCAGCTATAGGAGTTCGTTGTAGTTTATAATATGAATCTGATGAATCAAAATGTTTCATATATGGTGTTATAGTCTGAAAACATTGTGGCGGGAATCTTTCATCTCTGTCTACAGTTGTCAAGGATTCGATCGCAGATTAATACTTGTAACAAACTACAGTATAAATACGATTGCTGATAGTATCGTTCGCAGTAATTTAGGTTGTGCTCTTAGAATCCTGTCTGACCACACTCTCGGATATCACTACGTATTCCGAAAGAAAGGTGAATTATTTGTGACAAGAAGCAATATAAATGTTTCTGTCAGTTTATTTCACATACAGTAATTTCATCTTTCATTTCTTAAACATATGGATGTCACGAAATCGGAGATACTCGTTACTAAGAAAGCGCGCTCTTTTGCGTAAATTACAACGAATATATCATAATAATGCTTAACTTTGACGATTAACGGAGTCTCAGAATGTGTTACAAACACGAAGAGCAAAAAAAAAAAAAAAAAAAAAAAAAAAAAAATTGTATCATGCATGCGAACTTACGATTTTCAAGACGGCAGATCGTTGCCATAACACTACAGAAAGACGCAGGCTCACTTTGTTACCGATTGATGTGGGTATAAGCCGCAAATGCATGAAATTTTGTAAAATTTCCTCCATCAGCCTCCACAAAATTCCTTTGCATTGTTACTTAAAAGTTTTAAACGAACTATTTGAAACAGTTAACGCAGAACAGGGAATCAGCGATCATAAAGCGGTTACTGCATCGATGATTTCATCCGTAAATATATTAAGAAAGGTAGGAAAATTTTTATGTTTAGCAAAAGCGACAAAAAGCAGATTACAGAGTACCTGATGGCTCAACACAAAAATTTTGTCTCAAGTACAGATAGTGTTGAGGATAAGTGGACAAAGTTCAAAACCATCGTACAATATGCGTTAGATGAATATGTGCCAAGCAAGATCGTAAGAAATGGAAAAGAGCCACCGTGGTACAACAACCGAGTTAGAAAACTGCTGCGGAAGCAAAGGGAACTTCACAGCAAACATAAACATAGCCAAAGCCTTGCAGACAAACAAAAATTACGCGAAGCAAAATGTAGTGTGAGGAGGGCTATGCGAGAGGCGTTCAATGAATTCGAAAGTAAAGTTCTATGTACTGACTTGGCAGAAAATCCTAACAAATTTTGGTCATATGTCAAAGCGGTAGGTGGATCAAAACAAAATGTCCAGGCACTCTGTGACCAAAATGGTACGGAAACAGAAGATGACAGACTAAAGGCCGAAATACTAAATGTCTTTTTCCAAAGCTGTTTCACAGAGGAAGACTGCACTGTAGTTACTTCTCTAGATTGTCGCACAGATGACAAAATGGTGGATATCGAAATAGACGACAGAGGGATAGAGAAACAATTAAAATCGCTCAAAAAAGGAAAGGCCGCTGGACCTGATTGGATACCAGTTCGATTTTACACAGAGTACGGGAAGGAACTTGCCCCCCTTCTTGCAGCGGTGTATGGTAGGTCTCTAGAAGAGCGTAGCGTTCCGAAGGATTGGAAAAGAGCACAGGTCATCCCAGTTTTCAAGAAGGGACGTCGAACAGATGTGCAGAACTATAGACCTATCTCTCTAACGTCGATCAGTTGTAGAATTTGGGAACACGTATTATGTTCGAGTATAATGACTTTTCTGGAGACTAGAAATCTACTCTGTAGGAATCAGCATGGTTTTCGAAAAAGGTCGTGTGAAACCCAGCTCGCGCTATTCGTCCACGAGACTCAGAGGGCCATAGACACGGGTTCACAGGTAGATGCCGTGTTTCTTGACTTCCGCAAGGCGTTCGATACAGTTCCCCACAGTCATTAAATGAAGAAAGTAAGAGCGTATGGACTATCAGACCTATTATGTGATTGGATTGAAGAGTTCCTAGATAACAGAACGCAGCATGTCATTCTCAATGGAGAGAAGTCTGTAACGTGCCCCCCACTTATCGACCTTAATGACAGTGAAAAATTAAACCGCGTGTACCTAATGGAAATTTGGGAAAAGCAATCGTCACCGAAGTTAATCTGTCGGTAACGAGGGAGGAAAGGGTTACATCTAAAAGAAAGGAAAAATGCAAATGAAACTGGTGGAAATTAATTTTGAAAAGGGGTAAAGTTAATAAAGAAAGTAAATGTGCGGTCGTGAAGTTAACAATTAATTGGCGCTAATTAGATATTTGAGATTTGGGGGAAATTACAGTCGCCAGTCCTAAGGACAATTACTATAGTAACTGAAAAAGAAAGGTTATTACACATATAATTAGCACTAGAAGCGTGGCAACTGAAGGTTGACACGTGTAGTGTGAAAACTGAAAGTTTGTCAGAAGTAATAAATTTCTCTACACTCTGACTTAATTTAGCAAAAGAATTAATAAAACCGGAAAATCGAAAGTTAATTTAGTGACTAAAGTTAATAGTGAGCTTTCTTTCTGAAGCACATCGAAATTCAGTAAGATGCGGTTAGTCTTGGACTATCTCAACAATCATTTCAAAAGCTACTTGAATCTACGTTATTTAGAAATAAGGGATTTAACTTTGAACTTGAATTAAATGATTCTGAACAATTAACAATAGTAAAATTTTGTACGTACCAAGCTGAGCTGCAGTCACAGGTAAGCTAAAATACGGTAACAAAACTCGCACTCTTAATTTGTGCTTGTGTAATCTAAATATTGTAGCCAGCTATGAATACCTTAACTGAACTTTGAAATTAAAGCAGTGAAATCGAATGATGCTGGCGTTTGAATTTCAACGACACTCGGGTTCATTCCGGAAAAGGAATGGACCCTGCTTGGTAATGTAATTGGGACAATGAGCAACAAACGTTCATGCTACGTTGCTGTAATTTTGTGATTTGAACAGTTTTAAAAGCTGAGGTCTGCCATACAGTTCTAAAACTTTACGTGCTTCCAGTCTACCTTGTTGGTTGATTGATGGTTTGAAGCCGTCGATCGAGGAGGTGGCGACAGTCACTCATTGTCGGCCGTCGCTGTTGCAGAAGCTGGATGTTGGCGCGCCTCCTTCTCGACACGGTCACCAGGCGTCCGCGACACCGTGTCAGAAACTATCATAGCAAGTCGAGCGCAATTACATGCTGCCAAACCCCGAAAGCGCGGCAACTCGCGGGAGCGTCACACACCACACCTGCTCCACTCGCTACTCCAGGCAGACTCCCTCTCTGCCCGCGCTCCACGCGACAGAGTTAACACTACCAAAGATCCTAAACACTTTGGTTCTCCACACAACCTATCGATGTATTCGTTCGATAGCATAGTTTTCCCTAGGCCAGACCCAACGTATAAATACAAATAATATTCACAAAACAAATCAACATAAATGCATAAATATATATATATATACACACAGTAAAACAATTACAATATATAAATACACAGAAATGTCATACCTTCAGGTAACAAAATAAGGAAAAATTTATAGTGCAGCAGATGGAAATAGGAGGATATGCATTTCCGGCGTTACAAGTCTTCCGAAGTAAGAGTGATTTCAGGTGTGCCGCAGGGGACTGTCGTAGGACCGTTGCTATTCACAATATACATAAATGACCTTGTGGATGACATCGGAAGTTCACTGAGGCTTTTTGTGCATGATTCCGTAGTATATCGAGAGGTTGTAACAATGGAAAATTGTACTGAAACACAGGAGTATCTGCAGCGAATTAACGCATGGTGCAGGGAATGGCAATTGAATCTCAATGTAGACAAGTGTAATGTGCTGCGAATACCTAGAAAGATAGATCCCTTATCATTTAGCTACAATATAGCAGGTCAGCAACTGGAAACTGTTTCCATAAATTATCTGGGAGTACGCATTAGGAGTGATTTAAAATGGAATAGTCATATAAAGTTGATCATTGGTAAAGCAGATGCCAGACTGAGATTCATTGGAAGAATCCTAAGGAAATGCAATCCGAAAAAAAAGGAAGTGGGTTACAGTACGCTTGTTCGCCCACTGCTTGAATACTCCTCAGCAGTGTGGGATCCGTACCAGATAGGGTTGATAGAAGAGATAGAGAAGATCCAACGGAGAGCAGTGCTCTTCGTTACAGGATCATTTAGTAATCGCGAAAGCGTTACGGAGATGATAGATAAACTCCAGTGGAAGACTCTGCAGGAGAGACGCTCAGTAGCTCGGTAGAGGCTTTTGTTAAAGTTTCGAGAACATACCTTCACCGAAGAGTCAAGCAGTATATTGCTCGCTCCTACGTATATCTTGCGAAGATACGATGAGGATAAACTCAGAGAGATTAGAGCCCACACAGAAGCATACCGACAATCTTTCTTTCCACGAACAATACGAGACTGGAATAGAAGGGAGAACCGATAGAGGTACTCAAGGTACCCTCCACCACACACCGTCAGGTGGCTTGCGGAGTATGGATGTAGATGTAGATGTAGATGTAGAGTTTCGATAGTTAATAAGTAAACCATTTGCGGAAAAAAAGCACGTGAATTCACTAGTAATTTCAGCGAACACTCGCGTTGTATACATAAGCAAAGCTGACCTTTTGAAACTTAATGACTTTTTAAACTCTTAATTACACAAAAGTAACAAGTGTGAATACTGACCGAACTGTTTTTTTATGTTATAACCATTCACAGTAACAACAATACAAACCATATTTCTAACAAAGAAAAATAGCCTATTATGAACTCACTTTCCACCTGGAAGCGTCCTGGTGATTCTTCAGTAACACAGTCATTACATCCGAAGCTAAAACCACTCAAAATGTTTACAACAACAAATTCTAGGTGTAAATAAACCACACCGAACTTAACGAGAGGGCCATACCGAAATGCAAAACTTCTCGGTACAATTTTTGAAAAATCATCAGGAGGACCGATCGGTAACAGAAGTTTACTGATTAGGAACTTCGGATAAAGAACCGCAAATGACGTCACTGCCGAGGTGAACCTAATGCACCGATCAGCATGAACGATACAGAATAGGACCCCATTGATCACGCGTATTCGTTAGAGAAGGTGAACTTCGGAGTGGTTTTACGTGAGGAGTTGGCCTTTGCACCGTTGATCCTAACACGTACCAATACCACTATGAAGTAATCAAGTGTAAGTAATACGCCTCGTCGAAGGAGGAGACCTTTACCCTTGGAGAAAGACAGCAACCGTGGTTTTGTGCACCACGGTCTACGGATCGTGTGACAGTACTTCACCACAACGGTTCTTGGCTGATGGATTGTTCGAGGAGGTCTTGTGCCACGGCTTCCTCATTCACCGGCGCTGAATTCATTGGATTTCCTTTTTCGTGGGTGACAGTAAATACCGTTGGAGAATGCTCAGTTCAGTGAACATGAGCTGACGTAACAGACGTGAGAATACTAATGCGTGTGACGCTTTCCAAGTAGGTCCAAATTTATCTAAAAAAAGTGCGAGGAAGAACTGAAGAATGCATGGTAAGTACACGCAACTCTGCCTATCGGACTACTTTTGCTTAACACATAAATTCGTCTAAGAGGACATATTTCAAAATGGTTGAAATGGCGCTGAGCACTATGGGACTTAGCATCTGAGTTCATCAGTCCCCTAGAACTTAGAACTACTTAAACCTAACTAACCTAAGGACATCAGACACATCCATGCCCGAGGCAGGATTAGAACCTGCGACCGCAGCAGTTGCGCTGTTCCGCACTGAAGCGCCTTGAATCGCTTGGCCACCGTGGCCGGCGGACATATTTCCCAACATCTCAACAAGTACCGTTTTCCAGACATATCATTATATGAAATTTTCTTGTAGTTTTTAGGAATACTGTCACGTGTTACGAATACCAGACTCGAATTTCAAATGCGCTGTATTTTTCTCACGTCTTCCTCCTCTTTGCAGCACAGTAGACAGTTGTATGAGGCTATTCCAATTTATATAACTCCATTCATACAAAAGCGCCACGTTAAAGCAAGTTAAACGACTTGTTAAACTATATCGTATCTTACTCTGTTGCACATTACTAGAAAAATAAGTTCGTAGTACCTCCACATTTCTTTTTAATGAAGAATACTATTGCTTAAACTGGAAACAACTATGCGCAATGTTCTTAGAAAAGAAACTTTGTATGAACTACAACAAGCGCCTTCGAGATAATCGCTTCTGAGTTCCAAATAGTATGTAAACCAAAAACTTCCGAGAACATCGCAAGTGATGCTACTTTACTGCAAGAAATACTTCCAAATATTTTTCGTAGGCAGTTGGCACCCGAGAGCTTAATGTCTGCTATTAAGAGCGAAGTTTTATATATCGCCTTTAAATTGCCACCATCTCCAAGTTGCGGAAGAAATTTGGCTTGGTACGTCTCGCAGGGCAGTTTTGTTGTTCTGCTGCAATGCTGTAGTTAATGAGAAAGAGTTAATGGAAAATTTTACCACAAAGGCTTTACATTAATTTCAGTCCAAGTGAGATATTTTTTGCGTCTGACGTTGAAAACTATAAAAGTAATTGGAATTCTCTTAACAAAAGATTCTAGTGAAACAGAAGCGCCGGTAAACTGTAAACAATACAGAACGGCGTTCCTGGGTGGAGCTTTCGTTTTTAAAACGCAAAACGCTAATTGATTCATCTACACAGCTCTGCGCGCATATATCGATATAGCTTTGGAAATTATTTTAAATATTTGATTCTTTTGCCTTTCTTTATTCTACTTTTTTTAAATTTTTCTGCAGCCACTGTTTTCTCTTAGGTGTGATTGTAATTGTTAGACGACGGAATTTAGATATATGAATAGGCAGCCATTATTATGGGAACTTCCATGTGAGTCGAAACTGAAATACCGATCGCGAACAGACTGGTGCGAGCTCGTGACAGGATCATCTGGCTGTTACTCGTTTTTCGTATGTCGCTATGCTGTTAAAATGTCAAAAGTGCCGTGCGAACTGGATTAATATACATCAGAACACAGCGGGACAGTGATTAAGTAATACGTGGACTGCGATATCCTACTAAATGCACAGAGACCGCCACGTGAGGAATAGAATTGTAGTCTGTGTTGAGTAAATTAAAGACAAATAGCATTTCGAATGTGTTAGAGAGCTTGAATGTGTACGAATAATTAGGTCCCGTAATTAATTAAGTTGCGTCAGTTAACGTTGCGCCAACAGTATTAAAGTTTTGAAAAAAAACCTGGCTGAAAAGATTGCGAACTATCTGGTACGGAGAGATAAATTTGAATTTCGATATTTCCAAATGACAGCTTCGCGATCCATTCTGCTTGCGGAAAATTTGAATCCATCTATGCTCTGTATGAATATTGTGTATTAATTGCTCGAATCTTTTTTTGTAAAAAGTCAAAAACAGTGTTTGTGGACATTGTAAATTCAGTTACTGATAAGATTCCTTTTATTTCTCCATATATTTATTAAATCACGATTGTTATTGGATTTTCTTACATTCGACATTCGAACATTGATGGTGATAATTTACTGTATGACTGTAGCTACAACTTATTCTGTTTCATAATTTAAATCTGACGAATAATATCAGTGACAGTGTGTAAACATAATTCCACCTGTAGCACAGAACGTAACATTTCTGTCTTTAATGTCAAATTGACTAGCAACATTACTTGCATATAAGACCGTGTCACAGTCAGTCGTCGAAGTGGTATTGCCATTGCTCATTAACAAGGACTATATCCATTATAAAATACCCTTTCATTCTTTTTTTTTTTAGCTTTTGATAATCATTTTCTGTAATGATACGCACAAACACTAAGGATCACTCTGCGCAGACTACGAAAAATTCAGGTTGCAATTTCAGACGGAATAAGTAGCTTTAAATTCAACATAATGGGTACATATCCACACACTATTGTTTGCGTATGCCTTTCTTACAATACTCTTTCAGTCAATCTCTTTCCGCATTTCCTTGTTTACATACTCACATCCTCTCTGCCCATCTCCTCCACCCTGTCTCTTTCTCTGTCAATATGCTGCCTCCCTCCCTCTCATTCTATGTCCACCTTAACCTGCTCCTGTCTCTGCCCATCTCTTCCTCCCCTCTCTCTGCCTCTGTCAGTCAGTTTCTCCCCCCATCTGTCCATATGTTCCCTCGCACTATATTAATTTTCTGCCCCTCTAGTTCCATTTCTACCTTCCCCTCTATTTGTCACTCTCCTCCTCCAACTTTCTCTGTCCATCTCCTCTTCCGCCCTCTCCTATTACATTTCGGAATGGCTCTAAGCACTATAGGTCATCAGTCCCCTAAGCTTAGAACTACTGAAACCTAACTAACCTAAGGACATAACACACATCCATGCCCATGGCAGGATTCGAACCTTCGACCGTAGCAGCAGCGCGGTTCCGGTCTAAAGCGCCGAGAACCGCACGGCCACAGCGGCCAGCTATTGCTTTTCCTCCCCTTCCCTTACTGTGTTTATTTCCTCCTCGCACCTCTCTCTATCCATCTGCCCCTCACTCCTTTCTCTGTCCAATTCCTCCTCCGCTTCTGCCTGCTCATTTCCTCTATCTCCTGCTTTCTGCCCATTACCTCTTCCCCTTGTATCTGTCTATTTCCTCCTCTTTTCCTTCTCTAACTCCTCCTCTCTCCTCTCTCACCTCCTCTTCGTCCACTTCCTCCTGTTGTTATGTGTGGCTGTCTCCTCCTGTCCTCTCGCTGCCTGTCCATCTCCTCCTCTCTCCTTCTCATTCCATGTTATCACGCGTATCCCAACAGGAGACTGGAGGTTCTTACCTCCATAGTATTTCTTTCTACATTATAACTAATATTTTTAGCCAATTTGATTTAAATCGTTCCAGAGGTATAGGATGAGCTTTATACTTGTAACTTTGCCCTCATACGTACGCGTCAAATTATTTCACGTAGATTTAACATATTTCACACTATCTATAGACACATTTCACCTGTCTGTATAGCGGAATTCACTCTGTAATTCCATTTTCAAGCTCCTCAGTGTCTATTATGTGATATCTCCTGAACTATCTGATGTGTTCTATCACCCAGTGTTATCTCTGGCTGGTGTGTGCAAATTACGTTGTGAATACCGTTAGTAGTAAAGATGTAATAAATTCAATATCATGCATGATGGAGCAGTTTTACACGCATATTTGTGTTTATAACATCATATATCCTGAATTATGTGTCTGACAATGACATATTTTCTAGCTACATTCAGCAGCATATGAGAACAGCATTTGCGAAATCTGCTGCGAACATTGTTAGTAATAACAAATTAAAGCGTCATACATCATGAGCAGTTTTTCTGTCCTCTCAATATTTCCCGTCTTACCTCCTAAACTGTATGCAGTAAAACGATTTATCTTTGTACGTTCATTCAGCACGATACGTGGATGCTGTCTGCGAGAGTGTTTAGAATACAGATAGCAGTAAAGAACTAATAAGCTAAAACGTCATGCCTCATACGGCAGTATTTCACGCATCTCATTATTTGACTTCACATCTCCTAAAGTATGTATGGTATAATGATTTAATTTTGCTGGTACATTCAATGGTATGCGTTAATACTGTCTGAAAAATTTATGACGAATACAGTTGGTAGTAAATAAGTAATAAATGAAAGTCGCGCGGTGTATCCGCGTGGTCTGGGGCGTCTTGTCAAGGTCCGCACAGCCACCCCCCCCCCCCCCCCCCCCTTCTGAGGTTCGAGTTCTTCCTCGGGCATGGGTGCGTGTGTTGTCCATAGTGTAGTAAATCACTTTAAGATCGATTAACTAATGTGTAAGCTTAGGGACCGATTACCTAAGCAGTTCGATCCCTTAATATCTTGCCATAAACAAACAATAAATGAAATCGTCGTGCTTCATGTGGCAGTTTTACTGCATGTACAGAGAATGTGTAGATAGTCACAAACATTTTTCCTTTCATCCTGCTGTGGGGTTCATAATCGAGAAAATGTTTCAAGAAGATTCGAAACTAGTTGTAAAGTTCGTTGTAAGTCTCTAAGTGTACGCTTTCTCAAATACTATATTACATTGCGCGTTCTCTTTCTGGCAGCAGCGATGTCAGAGATTTGATGTTTTACTGGATTCCTCATGTTCACGGTACACTCGTGAAGTAGTTGCTCGGGAAAATACCCACTACATCGCTACCTCGGAGATGCTGTGTCCCATCGCTAATGAGCCGATTATAACACCACGTTGAAACTCACTTAAATCTTGATAACCCACCACTTTAGCAGCAGTAACCGATCTAACAACTGCAGCAGACATTTGTTGTCTTATATAGTCGTTGCCGACTGCAGCGCCGTATTCTGCCTGTTTACTTATCTCTGTATTGGAATATACATGCGTATACCAGTTTCTTTAGCGCTTCAGAGTATTAGAAAGGATTTTTCTTTGGTTCAAAATGGCTCTGAGCACTATGGGACTTAACTTCTATGGTCATTAGTCCCCTAGAACTTAGAACTACTTAAACCTAACTAACCTAAGGACAGCACACAACACCCAGCCATCACGAGGCAGAGAAAATCCCTGACCCCGCCGGGAATCGAACCCGGGAACCCGGGCGTGGGAAGCGAGAATGCTACCGCACGACCACGAGATGCGGGCGATTTTTCTTTGTACTGGTGTTACAGATAAAGAGCGCATTTAAGGATGATATTTCAGTGGAACTATCCCACTGGTTAGAATATAATGGAGTACCGCTTTCGTAGCCTTCGGTGCAGGTATTCACGGCCTAACATTTTCTGTTTCGTCATTGTATTCTTTTAACATTCTTAATGTTCTTAATATGTTTTACTCTAACATGATCCTTGAAATAGTGGCGATAGGAACTTGATATAAATAGAGGTAGATGGTTGCTGCTTCCACGTCTATGACAGACTGCGACCCAGCGCAGAAAATTTACACTCGGCCGGTGGCAGTAGGGCGCGAGCCGTTTGATGCAGCCGCCCACGGCTTGTGCGTGACGGACAGCCGCTCGTAAAACTGTCTGGACCAGCCGACGGCCATAAATCCGCTTTTTACGTCTCTTGATTCGAATTACAACTCAGAGACTCTCCAGATTAGATTCTATTAACAGGAAGTTTTACGTCTGTCGCCGGTGATCTTTCATTGTGCCTCACGGCCGTACCCCGTACTTCGCTTGAATCATGTGAGCCTACTGTTATCTGACTAGGATAAGATGCTGCTGCAAATGCCACGGATGCAGGTGTGATTTCTTAGCTATCCGTGCTTTCTTCCTGAAGTAGAACGCCCTTTACAAACAATGTGACAAAATGAGCAGAACGCAGGCGTATCGCAAAAATTTACTGCTGTGGTTGTGACGAGATGTTTGTTTATTTATCCTTACCTTACTGCATACATTTACAAAAGCATTTTGACAACAAAATAGCAGAGCTCAGTGACACGTCATGCAAATCGTTCAACCACCTTAAACAGCACAGAGTGGATATTTGTCGTGCTATTTCTCCACACCGAAGAATCATGTATCGCTTCCACTACATCCACGCATTTTCAGTATGTGGCATTTCCCCTGTCATGTACTGGTGCCGTTTACTCGAGTCCTGAGGGTCGACGGTAGATGAAATTCCAAATTGCTGACCAACAAACCAATTCCTGTGGGCAACCTTTGCTAGGTCTTTCTATTACTTTCTATGTGCTAGCTGATCACTGCACAACTCTACCTCTACAGCAATCTCAGAAGCTATAATACATATAAACATGTAGGTCATATATCCTGGTGAACAAAGCGTCCACCATGAATTAACATATGCTGCCGCAATGTCTATTAATTCAGCTACTGAGTATTTTTGTTACTTGTGTCTATTGTTTCGATCGGCTTGTTAAATGTGACTCCACTTTCTTACCTCAATCAGACATTGTGTAGGTTCGTGAATCTGTCTGTATGACTGTAACCTGTCACAGAGGAGACATTTCTGATTATACATCTACATCTACATCTACATCTACATGCAAATCACATTTAAGTGCCTGGCAGAGGGTTCATCGAAACAACTTAACAATTCTTTTGTATAGCGCGCGGAAAGAACGAACACCTATATCTTTCCGTACAAGCTCTGATTTCCCTTATTTTATCGTGGTGATCGTTTCTCAATATGTAGGTCGGTGTCAACAAAATATTTTCGCTTTCGGAGGAGAAAGTTGGTGATTGGAATCTCGGGAGAAGATTCCGTCGCTGCGAAAAACGCCTTTATTTTAATGATGTCCTACCCAAATCCTGTATCATTTCTGTGACACTCTCTCCCATATTTCTCGATAATACGAAACGTGCTACCCTTCTTTGAACTGTTTTGATGTACACCGCCAGCCCTATCTGGTACGGACCCCACACCGCGCAGCAGTATTCTAAAAGCGGACGGACAAGCGTAATGCAGGCAGTCTCCTTAATAGATCTGTTACATTTTCTAAGTGTCCTGCAAATAAAACGCAGTCTTTGGTTAGCCTTCCCCACAACGTTTTCTATGTGTTCGTTCCAATTTAAGTTTTTCGTAATTGTAATATCTAGTTATTTGAATTTACGGCTTTTAGATTAGACTGATTTATCGTGTAACCGAAGTGGATGACCTCACACTTTTCATTATTTAGGGTCAACTGCTAATTTTCACACCATTCAGATATCAAATCATTTTGCAATTTGTTTTGATCTTCTGATGACTTTCTTATACGATAAAGGACAGCGTCATCTGCAAACAACCTGCGACGGCTGCTCAGATTGTCTCCCAAATCGTTTGTATAGATAAGGAACAGCAAAGGGTCTATAACACTACCTTGGGGAAGGCCAGAAATCACTGCCGTTTTACTCGATGACTTTCCGTCAATTACTACGAACTGTGGCCTCTCTGACAGGAAATCACAAATCCAGTCACATAACTGAGACGGTATTCCACAAGCAAGCAATTTCACTACAGGCCTCTTGTGTGGTACAGTGTCAAAAGCCTTCCAGAAATTCAAAAATACGGAATCTATCTGAAATCCCTTGTCAATAGCACTCAACACTTCATGTGAATAAAGAGTTGTTGTGTTTCACTGGAATGATGTTTTCTAAACCCATGTTGACTGTGTGTCAATAGACAGTTCTCTTCGAGGTAATTCATAATGTTTGAACACAATATATGTTCCACAATCCTGCTGCATATCGACGTTAACGATATGGGCCTGTAATTTGGTGAATTGCTCCTACTACCTTTCTTGAATATTGGTGTGACCTGTGCAACTTTACAGTCTTTGGGTACGGTTCTTTCGTCGAGTTAACGGTTGTATATGACTGACTGTAAAGTATGGAGGTAATACATCAGCGTACTCCGAAAGGAACCTTATTGGTGTACTGTCTGGACCAGGAGACTTGCTTTTATTAAGTGATTTAAGTTGCTTCCCTACTCCGAGAATATCTACTGCTGCGCTACTCATGTTGGCAGCTGTTCTCAATCCTTGCAAGTGTGTTAATCAAACTGATCGCACTATGATGAGGACGTATTATTGGCTGGTATGTATGGCTGTGGGCGAGCAGCTTTTTGACAGAGAAGGCAAGCTCCTAAGGTTGGTTTAGCTGAACAAGTATACGCTTCATTTATTGAATTAGTAATTAAACTCAAATTACTTAATAAGTTATTAAAGTGCCACATCACATGTGTGTATCTCAACTTGGTTCTTGATGATTATTATCATGACTGCGTGTATTAAGATGACCTCTACTGCAGATTCTATCTAAGATTAACTACACTGTTTTGAGTTATGACTTGCCTGGCCCTGGGCAAGGTTGAAATCTGTTTAAATGTGTTAAAGTTTGCCCCTAAGATACAGAGCCACCAGTAAATTCAAGATTGTCTTGAAGTAATGTAAAGGTTTTCGCGTTTGGTTACTTTCTCTTAGCTAAGTTTTTATTCTTATTTTTAAATAATTCTTTGATAATTTCTTTGCTCAGGATATTCTATTTGTATGAATACTGCATTCAAAAGAAATTTTGGATTCCCAAATAATTTTTATGCTTAGTAAATCTATTAAGCCATTGACATCTTCTTAAATACATGTGTAATCTAAGTACAACCTGGTGTCAACTGGCCAACCCACAAAGCTATTCTTGTTAGCTGCCTTTCGTTTCCCTTTATGTCACGTTCATTTACTGCTAAGCTAACAGACTGGAGAATGAAAAGTGCACATGGAATGTATAAACGGTTTTTTATTTTTGTGAACTTGTCTTAGATTGCGCATTACATAAGGCTGAAGAACTACGTCAGAATGAACTGCCCGTTTACCGAATACTGTTTAAGAACCCATTGAGACGGTAACGATGTTCCTACGTAAGGGGTTATGCAGGATTTCAGGTTCATTTGCTCTGGTGTCAGAGCGTTTAACATCGTAGCTCACGTCACTAGGTCATTCTTCGAGCTCAGTATAGGAGACATGAACATTTTTCATCTATTGCTTTCTAAAGTGCATCTGTTGATCACGTTCAACGGGTGGAACCTGGCAAGGTTTCAGGTCAATGGCGCGGAAAGCAGTTGATAACTAAGTTCCACACAGCTTCCCCCACGCTGGGAGCTATTTCCTTTCGATGGGGAATACTGAACTAAGGTGAAACCTCAACTAGAACAGTAGTGCGACAGGCTTATATATACGGTGAAAGTAAAATAGCCTCGAATAAATTCGAAAGTTTTAAAAGAGTAAATATGTCATAGGACTGGGTATGATGTGACATTACTCCCATTATCCATAATTCAATAGGATTTGTAACTTTTTATTTGTCCTCAGTACGTCACATATGGCCAAACAGGTTTGTACTAGGCCTGGCAATGATTCGATGGATCTCAAAGGCGATACCATTGGGAACGTGCTACGTGTGCGTAACAATTTGTACCAGTGGCCACTAAGTCATCATCCCCTGGCATCCGAAACATTTCCCTAGAAGTATCTGACAAAATCTGGCAATGCATTTTTAATAAAGATGTTAGTCTCTTGTTTTAATTTATGGACTACTATGTTATGAAACAAATAACAACTTTTTACACCAACTTCATCTACTTCTAAAGACGAGATTCACAAATAAGACACATTTTGTTTCTACGTGTGGCACATGAAGATGTTTCACTATGATGAAAAGAAATTTAAAAGACAGATCGTCGCTATCATGTTTAGTACATCTGTTATATAATTCCATCTAACCGACCTGTTGAATACCACACGGAACGTAAATGATCCACTACTTGTAGTCCACAGAACGCTGGGCTGGTTTTTTTTGGCAGCATCGATGCGGACTGTCTCTAAAGAACTATGTTCTGCCTCACAAAATGATCAACTAAAGCATTTTCAGCTACTTGATGTCAAATGGCTTCAAGAGGCCAAATTGAGCAGTCGTGATTCGCTGACAAATTTTAAACCGTAAATCACGGTTTTAATTTGTAATACGTAGAATGAACTGTTTATTCCACATGTAAATGGGATCTTTAGATCGTCTTCCAGAATCGCAGTAAATGGTTGATTCTCACTAACTGGGATATCGTTAATGTTGAGTACGTCATTAAAAATAGTCTTTTAATGGCAAGTCAAGAGATTTATCTTACTTTGTTCTGCATGCAATGTATCATTCCTCACTCCCATACCTCATCTTCATATCAGATATCAACAATTTTTGCAACATATTTCGTGTAAGGACGTATTACCCATCTCTTGAAGTGCCTATAAAATGATTTCACATAGGAATCTCATATAAACAAAGAGTGAATGAAATCTCGAAATATCTCTCCCGTCTATTTTTAAACTTCTTGTGTGTGTGTGTGTGTGTGTGTGTGTGTGTGTGTGTGTGTGTGTTTGTGTGTAACGCAGTATCACTGAAATCAACGTTCATCGAGTAGAACACTGTGAAAACGATAATTTGTAAAAAAAAAAAAAAAAAAGTGTTTAGTATATTCCGTTTCTGCGTATCTGGGAAAGTTTGGAAATATTAGCCGGTATTTCAGCTTTGAACAAGAGAGTAAAGATGATAGTTTAAATAATTTTCAAGGAGGTACCACGGAAATCGCATTCGAATCATACACGTTTTCGATGTCACCAAGAAATGGTAACACCGCATAACGACCACCTAATTCTAAGCCCACAAAGTAATGCCAAACCGCTTGATCCTGGGCCAATTGGAAGAAGATAACGAAGTCGATAGGTTGGTAAAGTATGCCGTTGACGTTCTGGAAGTGGTCTCGGGGAACTCGAGAGCTCAGCAATAATTTGGAAACTGCAGAAGAGCCTATGAATACGCCTTAAAGATCACCATTCACGGTGTATGAACCCCAAAGTTAAATTAGAGAGTATCTTCACCACCAGACAGTCATTCCATGCAGTGGATTCAAACTGGACCGAACAAACAATCGCAAACGAAGCAAGCAAAATTATGCACAAAATTACCCGTGTCACACCAGCAAGCCACAGTCTACAGCTGAATGCAATGAGACCCCGACATGATGCCGTTACGAGCTACGCAGCAAGTGTTTGGACGCACAGACTTCGGTGTTCACGGAACATGCAAATCCTGCGTCGTGCTGAGAGGGAAGTGCTCCTCAGACTCACAGGGCCTTTGGCATTACGTCAACAGGTGGTTTACTGGTGATCCTCTGAATCTACCTAGCAGACATTAAAATAAGATGTCGTGCAGTCTCCTGATGGTTATGTAAAGGAGACTTGACGGATGTCCTAGAAATCTCAGAGCAAAAGGTAACAACCAAGGCACATCTGCTGAACTGGAAAATGAGTACATGGCAGAACGAATTGGCCAACAGTCTTTCAACTATTCCTGTACATCCAAGAACTCCTAGCGCTTCGTATGTAAACCGCAGTGCATTACATGGCCCATATCCAGTTTACCATTACTGTTAAACTTAACCGAAAAGACGTTGACGTTGGTCTGTGTTGTCTCATAGGCACACATTATCTTTAACTGTTACTCCTGTAAGGGTATTAGGGAACCTGTAGAGATTAAACAAACAAGATACCAATTTATAAGAAATAAAGAGTGGTGCACAATAAAAGACAATATATCTGCAACCATTCCCTGTACGATAAAAGACAAATTTTTCAGTGTACGACAATTACAAGACCTTTCCCGTCCTGCATAGCATCACAAAAGGAGCGTCAGCGTAAGTAACAGAATGTTAGCGAGTGCATCTAGTGCTGTGGAAGATGTGAATGCGAGTGCTGCCTCATAGAATGTGCGTGTGAAACCAAAATCGCCGCCACACACGAGGCAAATCCCGCCGCAGCTCCTCAGCTCGACGTTTGCACGGCTTCCAGATGCGCCTCGAAGGGAACTACCCGCCATCTGAAATGTAACAGTCCTGAGACTGTTTCCAAACAACTTAAAAAACCAAAAAATGATAATTACAAAAACTAAAACATGATTACCTCAGCAGAGATAGAATGGTAACGTTTGTGATGCCATTCCAGAGCATATTCACATTTATCTACAAATGCACAAATATTGGTACTGATTCATATTACGATGATGATACGTACAAATATTTCCCTATCCTTCTTAACTATTACTTACTTATTACTATTATCAATATAATCACTATTTCTTTTATTTGTTATTATTATTGTTATCGATTTTATTAATACAGTGTAGTCAACGGAGGCATGCAATGGCTAAAATGAAACCACATGCTAACACTACACTTAGAAGATACAGTACAATATATGCACCAAAACTAAATCTCTATAGCGACCCATAGTATACTAGTTCTGAAGGAAATGACTCAATAGCATAACGAAACTAAGCTGTAAAATGCTGTGTTACCTACCATGTCACGAACTGAGGCATATGTGAAGAAAATGATTCTCAGATATCTACACTGCGCAATTCCGGTCGTGATTTTCTATTCTATAAACTAACAAGAACTAATTTTACTTCCAAACTTAATGAAACTAACCACGCCAGAGAACAGAAAACCCGGTAAATGCCGTAAA
Source organism: Schistocerca piceifrons (assembly GCF_021461385.2). Lineage (NCBI taxonomy): Eukaryota > Metazoa > Arthropoda > Insecta > Orthoptera > Acrididae > Schistocerca > Schistocerca piceifrons. Next base: position 72,141,066 of record NC_060144.1, on the reverse strand, counting down.
TAAATTCGTAAATAATTAGAAAATGAGTACAATTTTGTTCTGTTACAGTTGTAAGAGCCAAATCAACTCACATTTTGTCATAGGTGTTACGTAATATGACGTCTTATTGAATGTGAACACAGTTTACGTTGTTAATAACAGTCAGATTCAAAATTGCTTTTCATCAATAGCGGACCAGCCGCCTATCTGCGACTGATCGGTGCTCGGAATTCAATGGCGGATGCCGCAATATTCGCGGAAAGAAAAATACTACAGAATAATGCGCCTGACAAGACTTTGCATATATTCATAAGAGCACCTTTCCCCAAATGATACATTAAAACACACGTAATAATTGGTAGAATAAAATAAAGGAAGAAGATGGGAGTATCAAACAGTGAAGACTGCTGTTAATGATAGAACCAATAATTGCAAACTCGTTTCGCTGATATCACATTTATTTTTAATGGAAGCAAGAAATAGCAGAGTTATTTACAAAAGAAAAAGAAATTCTAACGGAAATTGTGTGTAACGCTTTGCGTCTTCACAAGGGGTGAGCGCTATGGAGTGCAGTTTACCTTTGTAGTCGTGCGTTGCGACGTCAGCGGCAGCTTTTTGGTGGGGACAGCGTAATTAATGTATCTTCATCAGCGACGAAATTGCCATGGGAACATCCTCTTGTTTAGGAAATGATTCTCCTGGCGGTCGTATTACCCTCCGTATAATTACTTTGGTCACGGCTCGCTTCGACGTACTGTTGTTGTTGTCGTGTACATCCATGTTCGTGAATGCTCATCAGTGACGCCTCCTATGCTCACGGCTCCGTTACCAACGTCCCGTACACTGTTTCAAAACAGTGTAAAATTCGGTTTCACTCACCCACTGCGAAATCACAGTCCGTCCACTTTTTTCATGATTGCCAAGATCGCTAATTCACTTTTCTGGTTAAAAACAGTACTACATACACTCCTGGAAATTGAAATAAGAACACCGTGAATTCATTGTCCCAGGAAGGGGAAACTTTATTGACACATTCCTGGGGTCAGATACATCACATGATCACACTGACAGAACCACAGGCACATAGACACAGGCAACAGAGCATGCACAATGTCGGCACTAGTACAGTGTATATCCACCTTTCGCAGCAACGCGGGCTGCTATTCTCCCATGGAGACGATCGTAGAGATGCTGGATGTAGTCCTGTGGAACGGCTTGCCATGCCATTTCCACCTGGCGCCTCAGTTGGACCAGCGTTCGTGCTGGACGTGCAGACCGCGTGAGACGACGCTTCATCCAGTCCCAAACATGCTCAATGGGGGACAGATCCGGAGATCTTGCTGGCCAGGGTAGTTGACTTACACCTTCTAGAGCACGTTGGGTGGCACGGGATACATGCGGACGTGCATTGTCCTGTTGGAACAGCACGTTCCCCTGCCGGTCTAGGAATGGTAGAACGATGGGTTCGATGACGGTTTGGATGTACCGTGCACTATTCAGTGTCCCCTCGACGATCACCAGTGGTGTACGGCCAGTGTAGGAGATCGCTCCCCACACCATGATGCCGGGTGTTGGCCCTGTGTGCCTCGGTCGTATGCAGTCCTGATTGTGGCGCTCACCTGCACGGCGCCAAACACGCATACGACCATCATTGGCACCAAGGCAGAAGCGACTCTCATCGCTGAAGACGACACGTCTCCATTCGTCCCTCCATTCACGCCTGTCGCGACACCACTGGAGGCGGGCTGCACGATGTTGGGGCGTGAGCGGAAGACGGCCTAACGGTGTGCGGGACCGTAGCCCAGCTTCATGGAGACGGTTGCGAATGGTCCTCGCCGATACCCCAGGGGCAACAGTGTCCCTAATATGCTGGGAAGTGGCGGTGCGGTCCCCTACGGCACTGCGTAGGATCCTACGGTCTTGGCGTGCATCCGTGCGTCGCTGCGGTCCGGTCCCAGGTCGACGGGCACGTGCACCTTCCGCCGACCACTGGCGACAACATCGATGTACTGTGGAGACCTCACGCCCCACGTGTTGAGCAATTCGGCGGTACGTCCACCCGGCCTCCCGCATGCCCACTATACGCCCTCGCTCAAAGTCCGTCAACTGCACATACGGTTCACGTCCACGCTGTCGCGGCATGCTACCAGTGTTAAAGACTGCGATGGAGCTCCGTATGCCACGGTAAACTGGCTGACACTGACGGCGGCGGTGCACAAATGCTGCGCAGCTAGCGCCACTCGACGGCCAACACCGCGGTTCCTGGTGTGTCCGCTGTGCCGTGCGTGTGATCATTGCTCGTACAGCCCTCTTGCAGTGTCCGGAGCAAGTATGGTGGGTCTGACACACCGGTGTCAATGTGTTCTTTTTTCCATTTCCAGGAGTGTATAACAAACCGTTTAAAAATCTCCTCCGTGGCAGTTATGTTTCAACGCTCGCGGCAACTCATTAAGGGGCACACAATAAATTCAAAGTACATTAGTTCGTCCAACACAGTTGCGTGCAAAACATTTCAATTCAGACCACGCAATCACGACCCTTTCAAATGGCTGTTTGTGGTACTCAACGAAGCTCACAGTACTCGTTGTCTACTACCATTTTGTTTCATCAAGTCCACGTCGAAAATCAATCTATGACATGACCGAAAAAGAAGAAGGCGGCCGTAATTTTTCTCATGTTTCTCTCTAGCACCTTTACAAGACACGTACACGCACGCCGATGCGCTGCCCACCCACTCAGTGTCACTATCCGGCTGCCATCTATCTATATCGCTCTTGCATCACACTTCATACAAATTTACTGCATATTACGTTTGGTTTCACACGGTGCATTTCACAAAAGTATTACAAAGGAGAAGAAACGTAAAGAAAAACTTCTACATACTTCATTAAAACAGATTCATCTAGCAACACAAAGAGAGCAAAAATCAGTTACATTTCCTACTATAGAATAACACAAGAAATGTCCAAACCATCAAAGATATGTGTGTAGAGTAAATGAAGGAGAAGTAAAGAAAGAAGAAAAACAAAAAAAAAATTTTCCTCACAGTAGGCGTTATCTTCATGAAGGCCAACCTACACGACCAACAATATTCAAAATATACACTGAAGGGCCAAAGAAACTGGAAACTGATACAGCCATGCGTATTCAAATACAGATATACGTAAACAGGCAGAACACAGCCCTGCGGTCGGCAACGCCTATGTAAGACAACAGTCTGGCGCAGTTGTTACATCGGTTACTGCAAGTACAATGGGAGGTTATCAAGATTCACGTGAGTTTGAACGTGCTGTTGTAGTGAGCGCACCAGCGATGGGACACATCATCTCCGACGTAGCGAGGAAATGCGGATTTTCCCGTACGACCATTTCACGAGTGTACCGTGAATATTAGGAATCCGGTAGAACATCAAATCTCCGACATGGCTACGGACAGTAAAAGATCCTGTAAGAATGGCCGCAATGACGACAGAAGAAAATCGTTCAACGTGACGGAAGTAGAACCCTTACTCAAATTGCTGCAGATTTCAATGCTGCGCCATCAACACGTGTCGGCGTGCGAACAACGAAACATCATGGGTATGGACTTACGGAGCCGAAAGCCCGCTCGTGTACCTTTGATAACTGCACGACAAAAGCATTAAGCCTCTCCTGGGCCGGTTAACACCGATATTGGACTGTTGGTGATTCTAAACATCTTTCCTGGTCGGACGAGTCCCGTACAAATTGCGTCGAACGGATGGACGTATACGGGTATGGAGATAACCATGAATCCATGGACCCTACATGGCAGCAGGGGAATGTTCAAGATGGTGGAGGCTCTCTAATGGTGTGTTACGTGTGCAGTTGGAGTGATATGGGACCCCTGATACGTCTATATACCTTCCTGACAGGTGACAGGAACGTAAGCATCCTGTCTGATCGACTGCATCCATTCATGCCCATTTTGCATTCCGACGGATTTGGCAATTCCTGCAGGACAAAGCGACACCCCACACGTCCAGAATTGCTACAGAGTGGCTCCAGGAACACTTTTATGAGCTAAACACTTCCGATGGCAACTAAACTCCCCAGACACGAACATTATTTAGCGTATCTGGGATGCCTTGCAACGTACTGTTCAGAAGAGATCTACACCCCTCGTCCTCTTACGGATTTATGGACAGCCATGTAGGTTTCATGGTGTTAGTTTCCTACAGCACTGCATCAGACATTAGTCGAGTCCACGCTAGGTCATTTTGCGACACTTCCGCCCTAAACGATATTTGGTAGATGTACCAGGTTCTTTGGCTCTTCAGTGTAGCTTCATTCGGCGCCTCCCATTCGAAGAGCAATTCTATCACGACGCACGCCAATCGAAAAGCAGTGTACAGTCTAAATACATTCTCCTATAAATCACTACAGCTGCACAACTCTTAGACCACAACCTATCCTCTCTTATGCTCTCCTGCACAAAACACATGAGCGACCGACCTCTTCAAGCCCCACCATGCAACAGCCTCGTCTCTTGGCCTGCAAAAGCAGTTCTACTCCCCGCAAGCCACTACCTGGCTCTCCGTGCGTTCCACTGTCGACACCCACTCAACTCTTCGTGGCCTTTGCTGCGCGCGCCACCTGTATCCTGGGCTCAGCTTACTAATCACTCCCCGCACGGAGTGTGGTACAGAATTCCTTCATCCGATCGGCAGCACGGCAAATACAGAACGGTGCGGGCGACCGGCACAACGCCGACGAGAGGAACGAGTTCCTTTAGATCAGGCCCACTGCATGGGGCGATGGTTTCAGCCATTTACCCGGCCAAGTGTTGGGTAAGTAGATTGGTTCCGAATTGACAATAGATGGCAGTAAGTACTGATCCCAACAATTATTTTCAACTAAGGGCTACCTCCAAGAAACTGGATTCTCATTGTTTTTTCTCCGCATAGTGACATGTAGTAAGTAGAGAGATAAAGGATAGTTTTTGCTAAACAAAACCATATAGAATTATACATCCTTGCCTGATGCCTTTCGTAGTGCCTAAATTGCTATGTGAAGTTGAAGACATGGCAACGACATTGAGATCTGTTTACTCATTTTACTGAAAGATGGGTAGTTCTCTCAGGGTAAAACGTATTCGATCAATGATCGTTGAATGACTAAGTATGAGGAAGAAGGCATGTATTCATCACAGTCTGAGATAAACTTTATTGTGGTGTAATTCATGTTCTCTGGCTGAAACCTCATTGATATCCGCTATCAGATAGAGTGATCGAAAATTAGAGGCATGTGTTACTTGTGATTTCAAAAGTTTATAATGAGAAAACGACACACCCCAAGCTACGAGTTGTTTCGTAACATAAGAAAATGACGTATTTAATTTAAATACATTTTTCTTTTGTATAGACAGCAACTGACTGAAATTTATTCAAAGGTAATTCAGTTTTCCACTGAGCTATATTATGATCACAGTCATTTAATTACAAACTGTCAGCACTTGAAAGCGGCATATCGGCGAAATGAGCTGGTAAAGTGAAAATAAAGTACTTACTCATGATGTACAATGTATTTGTCTTTGATACCTGGTTTTATCGAAACGTTCTGACAGACCGGATATGGAGGGATGTACGATGTTTCTAGGCTGAAATCGCTTGCAAAGCTGTTTCAGTTTCATTTGGAAAGAGACGCGAAACAGAATCATGTAAATCGTGTCGTAGATACGTTAACGTTAAGGAAAAAGGAGTAATATGTTGTCACTGAACTAACGATTTTTGAGTTATTGTTGCAGTATCTCAGACTATTTGAGTTTACACACGAATTTAGCTTAAGTATAATTCCTGAAAGATCGACTTCATTTCAGGGGCACAGTTTAACTTTTCAAATAGTGTGGTGACGGTTCTCCTCATGGCAGCGCTATTTCGCTTTCCATCAATAGATATAGTGGAACCTTGACTCACATCGCCAACATTAGCGCTGATTTTGTCTCACTGTAACATGGGAAAGGGATTTTCGGCTTCTAAGTCGCTGGCCATTTGTCCGCGGTATTTGGCGATATCTAAAAATAGCTGAAATCTTTGCCGGCTGCTGTGGTCGAGCTGTCCTAGGTGATTCAGTCCGGAACCACGTGGCTGCTACGGTCGCAGGTTCGAATCCTGCGTCGGACGTGTATGTGTGTGATGCCCTTAGGTCAGTTACGGTTACGTCGTTCTAAGTCTAGGGGACTAATGACCTCAGATGTTAAGTCCCAGAGTGCTTAGAGCAATTTGAAACATTTTTGAACTCAAATATTTATTGCACCGGTAACTATTTGACAACGATAACCTACTCACTACAAGTCCTGAGATTCAGCCCTATCCTTCCAGTATTATCCCTTAAAGATATTTCTCAGTGAGGCAAATAATAGATTCCAATCAGCATGTAAATCACCCCATGTAACTTGCCGTGGTTAACCGTTAGTGAGTGCTGGTTTCATAAGGGAAGAGGCAACCCGACTAATATGCGGAATCAGACAATCGAGATGATGTAAGAGCAACATTCAGCAACATCTAGCGCTCATGCACCATGTAAGAGTTGTATCTCGCAGTCCTTTCCGATAGCTTTCCATCATCAGATCTATTGAACAAAGTTAAGCAGTGTTTATGACTTTGGACTCCTATTCTCAAGGAACAGAAGTCAAATAATTGTTGGAGCATTGTGATGTAAATGTTACTTCTTTCAAGAAATATCTGCAAACATATGCTAAAAGAAATCCGTCAGCAACAATAAAGCTTTCTTGTGTATTATTATAACTCTGATGATTCTAATGATGTTGTTGCAATTAATTTGTGTCGAAGCAGAACGCCTCGTCTCTTTTCATTCTGACATACGTTATTATTCAAAACAAATCCATTTTAATATGCAAATTAGTCTCAGATTGATGTGCAAATTAATTATATTCTGTGGGCAAATATCGCAACGCCTAGAAGGAGATGTGTCACATAATCTAAAGTAAGTAGACGTGTTTATAGACATAAAAGATGATGTCTAATCCAGTTTCGAGTCAGTCGCGTAAGAGTGGCGCTAGTAGTGGAACTATGACGATGCAAATCTGGCTTGCTTTGCATACACGCTCCAACGGTAGTGAGCTTGGTGAATTGGTGTTAGTCAAAAATGCCTTTAAGCCGACAAGGATGCCATTATCAACACCTCACTGCGTTGGAACGAGATTATGTAACAGGACTACTAAAAGTTCGGTGTTCGTTCTGCGATACTGCAGAAAGTCTTGGCAGGAATGTAGCTACCTTACATGACTGCTGGCAGCAGCGCTTACGAGAGCGTAAGGTCGCAAGAAATGGGCTCCGAACGACCATGTGCCACTACCGAGAGCTAAGACCATCGTGTTCGGCGTACGGTTCTGGCGTATTGTTCTGAAACTGCAACAGCAATTCTAGCAGTAGTTGGCACCACTGTGGCACAACGAGCTGTTACAAATAGGTTACTTCAAGGGTAGCTCCGAGCCAGATGCCCTGTATCGTGCATTTCTCACTTCAATTGTGTCAAGCGAGAGCTCTTGGGTGGCCGCTGTGGAGGTCTGTTGTGTTTTCTGATAAAAGCTTGTTCTGCCTCGGTGTCAATGACGGCAGTGTGTTGGTTATAAGATGTGCAGTTGAAGACCTGCAACACCTTGTTCGTCACTCTGGTGATTTGACCTGTTGTGCTGCCGTTCATGAACAACGTTCCAGAGGATGATTTCCGACAGGATAACGACCGTCCACATACCGCTGTTGTAACCCAACGTGCTCTGTATATTCCCTTGACCTGCTCGATCACCAGATCTGTCTCCAATCGAGCACATGTGGGACATCATCGGACGAAAACTCCAGCGTCATCCGTAAGCAGCATCACACGCCCCTGCATTGACCGACCAAATGCTACAGGCATGGAACTCCATCCCGCAAACTGACATCCGGTACCTGCGGAACACAGTACATGCACATGTGCATGCTTGCATTCAACATTCTGGCGGTTATGCAGGTTATTAATGTGCCAGTACTTTAAATTTGCAATGGCTTACCTCGCGCTTAAGGTAACCTATGATCTCGAAATGTTAATCGCTTAAATATGTTACCTAGACAAATACATCCCGAAATTTCATTACTCTACATCAGCTGTTCTTTGATGTTGCGATTTTTGTTTCGGCATGTGTCAGTTAAATCCAATCAGAATTTGACAGTCTGCGGAAACACATGTCTATTCCCAATTACAATACAACGGCGTGTGCGAAATTGATATCCTCCTTTTCTTTCATCTCTGTACTTGGGGATATTCCTTCCTTGTGTACTAGGTACGATTTAAGACAATTTAGGTGAACAGTTTGAGCCTCAGACCAGACAGGATATCTCATCGGACGAACAATCCTAACCTACCGTTGGGGTGGGAGGCACAGAAAGCGGCAGTATCAGGTGCTGGGCTCGGGTTGGATGGACTACCGCTGGGTCAACATACGCACAGTGTGTGCTGCACGCTTCTTGGTCAGTCACTGTCAGTCAGGTGGATTCTACTAAGATCTTGCTGCTATGGACATTGGAAACATTTATCTTGTGAAAGGATGCTTCTGAAATAACAAGGCCAATTTCTGCACCATTCTTAAGAGGATATTTATAGGGGAGATATAGATCCCGAAAGTTTAGTAAAACGACATTGTCAGTCCCCGAAAATGATAGTCTAACACTTTTCTTCTCCATTTTATGTTCCAATGCTAGAAAGCAGCGTGTCAAGTGCACCTAACACAAGGCATTTTGTATGGCTGATGCACCAAGACGTAAAATTTTTGAGTGCAAGTTTTTGGAAGGGTACATTAGTACACGTTTTTGGGAGGGCAGCAATTTTCTTATGTTGGAGGTACTACAGCGATGTCAACTTAATTTTCTCATTGGTGGGACACAAGATGTAAATTTTCTACTTGGTAATAGCTACTTGAGACATGGGAAACGCCCACAAAAACGATGTGCACTGCAGTCTTTCTTCACTTCTGATTCTGATCTCAATAAGGGGATTTGAGGCCCTGCTTCCAGAGACGACATTTCGCCCCTGCTCGCAGCATTCTCATTTCCCGTTTTGCACTCTGTAGAGACACTTCGGGTTCGGCGTGCAACTCGGATGCACTTTGGTCAGGGCACATTAAGAGGAGACTTTATGCTGTAGATTTCTGGTTCAAATCCAGTCCAACAACGATGCAGCAGTTTTGCGCCCTGAGGAGCACTTAGCGGACCATCGGCATCATCCGCAACCAACACATTCACACTGGAAGTATTAGATTGTGATGAATTTAGTAACCTGCCACAATTCACGGTTAGGCTATGGCCACTGGGGCAGAAACAGCTGCACTACAACTTCACTTCCGTTTCAAGAATGAGAAGCAGTCACTGTTGTCGAGTTGCAGATTTGTGTGCGTTAAAATTTAATACGTTAGGCACCTGACCTTTCCAACACATCCTTCCCTTCCTAAAAGTTGACACCAACAAGGCATTCCAATTTCATCTTTTGTTGTTGTGTATTATTTCTGTTGGTACATTTGAAGTATACTTTTACTGAATAACTAGACAATGTTCAAAGGAAATCAATCTGTGTTAATAAAATCAGATATTTATGTTACCTGTGAATTTTACGGAATAATTAGTCATCCCCATCCATAATTAATGAAAATTTGTGATTAATTGCCACCCATTGATCTGCTTCTCGATCGAAAATTAGCTTTCAGTAATTCTGTTGCATATAATTTAATCAGACTTTCCTGTGGCTAGAGATTGAGACATGCAGCTCGATATCATCATTATTGTATCTCTTTAATAAAGCCAGGGAACAGGGTTTCACATAAATTTGTCTGAACCTGGCCAGGCCTTAGAATAGTTCTAAGATCTGTTATGAGGCAGATATGTTAGAAATGTTCAGCCATCAATATTTATTTCATTATAGTCAGTAAAAGAAGTTTCTTTAGAAGTGCCTTTTCATAATTTTAGATTTACTTGTTGGCCCCAGAACTTAGCAAATGTGTTTTTCTTAGAGCTCCTTATTCGGTTCGTGGATTCTGCTTCACATCCTGTAAATTCTGGCGTCAAGAACAGTGTTGTAACTCTTGGATGTTATATATTTGTTAGGGATTGTTTTTATTTGAAATTTGATTGTGGTAGGTTTTCTAAAATACATTTAGATAATTTGTGGTTTGAGTGAAAACGAGAAGGCAAATGAAGTTAACAAGGGATCAGGCTAATTTTGACCACGTAATAAACGTGGAGGAAAGTAAGAATAGGGAAGAGATAGATACTGGTGAGGAGCAGATATTTCTTAGAGCATCAAAAAATGAGACAAAGATAGGAGAAAGCATAGAATTATCAGGCGCTGTGGGTTATGATAGCGAGGAAGAACTCACTGCCGTGTCACGACACATTTACGCAACAGTAAAAATCACAAACCACGAGGTGGAAGGGAATGATAGACCGGACACGACACCACAGAGACAGACTCGAATGAGTTCGAGGAAGTCAGCTTCAACTAGACAAGACGAATGGGAAGGCACGGAGACTAATATTTTAAAATTTGTGAGGAAAATAGAGGAGAAAAACAATAAAATTAGGAAAGAGAAGAAATGAAAGAAGAAGTTATAAAGGCAATGGAGGAAGCGAAGACACAAGCGGGAAAGAATAGGAGAGAGGGCAGAGAAACTAGGAAAGCGGCCATGGAGGGGACAAGAGAAATGAAGGCAGTATTAGAAGATATAAGGGAACCAGAGAAAAACCTAAACCACTCAGAAAAGAAAAGAGGCAAAAGTGGACAATAGTATCTGGAGAAACGAAAGAGATCATAAAAGTAGCAAAGGAAGCAACAGATGAAGATATAGAGGCTAGGAAAGAGGAGCAAGTGGCTAAAAAGATGGATAGGGAGACCAAAAAGGCGCAGGGAAAAACGAATGTTTGGTTAGAACCACTTTCACCCATAGAGCGAGACCTTGAGATGCGTAACAGCAAACAGAGGGAGAAACGGATAAGCAAGACAGACGGGCGGATAGGCATAACTGAAGATTGTATCATCGGCAAACTAGATGAAGCCATAGAACAATCAGGGTCATGCAGTTCAGAAATGCACAAGATTAAAGAAACCAGTATGTTGACTTATTCTGAGAGCAAGTAATCAATGTACTATGAACAGAGGCAGGCAGGTAATTACAAAACTGTTTGCCACTGAGGAGGATTCAAGTGGGAAAACTGAATGAGTTTGACAGAAGGACAACATGCAGTAATGAGTTCGCTGCACATTCAAACTAGATCAAAGGAATAGAGTTTCATCATTAGGAATTAGGACGTGCTCCAGGGTGGAAGCGGCATTTAATTTCAAAGACTTCCTTATCGGATGTGGATTTCAGGTGTACAAGGTTGGTGAGAAGTGCTACACCTAAGGTGTAGAATTCTCAATTACAGCTGTCGTTGCCAGCATTGTGGCCGTCACAGGATAAACCACACTTCTTGTGTGCAAATTTAGAAGGGAATATGACAGTATGAATGGGGACAATCACACTAAGCAGCACGTCTTGCATGGTGATTATGAAGACTTTCCTTTTGCGATCTATTGGTCAGAGGAAATACAGGAACAAATTTAGCAAGAGATAGTAATTTGTGAAGTTTTGGAGGAATCAAAACAGAAGAGCCCACTGGTTTTTGGACGTGATACTAAGAAAGGGCCAGTTCCTAGATTCGCCTCGTAGTCGCAGTAAAATCATTTTGCTACAGGATTTAGATAGCAGAAAGTACCAGTGGGTGGATGTAGCAGCAACATCGAAATTTTCAAGAGCATATGGCGTGAATTAAAATTTATATTTGACGGTATTCATGCACGCAAGGGGAGGAGAGAACAAGAGAATAATAACTGTCACAATAGCTTTCGCAGACTGCCGCAATGAAATAAGAATAGAACGAACAACAAGAATGGACTGCTAGGAAGTGGGACTCCATTCAACTTTTCCTGAGCAAACAGAGGAGCAGGGAAATGCTATCAATCGAATAACTGGACGCATTTCGCAGTAAACCAACAAGAGCCAGACTGAAATAGATCACAAGCGGAAATTTGTAGATATTAGACAACCGAATCCAAGGCGTAACAAGCATGCAGGATATCCATCACAGCAATATCCAGTGATGGATGCAGGGACAGCTGGAAGAACGTCTGCAGAAGAAATGGGAATGAGCTGAGCTGACTTACCTGAAAGGATTATCAGTAACGTCATATGATACACGCGACTTATCTACATTTATTTCGAGCAGTCTGAAACTAAGAACATATCTTGCCACTTTGTCAACATAAAACGAAGGATTAGAAAAACATTAGCTGTCTCCAAGGACTGTCAAAACGTGAAGCCTTCAAATAAGAGCATGGAGGTACCTCTTTAACCTAGTGAAGCACGTTGCCGCCACAGATCTTGCTAGCCCACTACCAAGACATGAGTTTTGTTACATAGTGTTGCAGTGAAATTGGCATCGAGATTCATCGCACTTACACCACTGTGGAAATCAACATCTCCGACAATGGACCAAAGTTCAGGTCATACCGGCAGATGGTAGTATTAAGGAAACATGTTTTTTTTTATCAGCGTATGGTTTTTCATCGAATCCTCCAGAGTACATCATGTGAGAACAAAGAAATTTATAATGACTCTATTTCTGTGTACAACATTGTACTTGTGACGTCTTACTGGCAGACAGTATTTTGTGACAAATGTTACCTAGTGTGTTTAGGGCCTTTGTCAGTCTGCGGATCTACGTGTAGTATTGCACCTGAGAAACTGAGACACTCAAAGTAGGAAAATCAGTTGGTGTGCTTCATGTATGTAATATCAAATCATTTATTGACTAATAGGCAGTATAGAATATGTGAAAGAAGCAAGAAGATAAATTTGATATGCAAGCGAGAGGTCGTTATTCTGTGTACATACGGGTAGGAATGTTAAGAATAAGGCGATATCAACTTTTGGGGAATAATTAGCTATGGAACATCAATATATTTTTTGTTTGCTGCAACATATTCCATGATGAAATAATAGATATGTGTACAGATGTTTTTGTAATAATTTTGAAAGACCGTTAATTTTATTTTTCTGTATGAATATTTTGTTGTGTCATAAGGCTGTGTATTCCACAAACTCTAATGAAAATAAAGGAAACGGTAGTGGATTTTCTGTGACGTAAGGGTGTGAAAATGGGTTATAAAAGGGATATAAATATTATGGAAACTCCACAGTGGTATTGTGAGTCTCAAGAATAACTGAAAAATTCTGAAGTATTAGGAAAATTCACACCTCTTGTGAGAATTGTATGTATCATGAGAAACTTTCTGCTGACCTTTGTATCATGAGCACCTACACAGTCAATGTCTTTGATGGTTGGATTTACATGACACGAAAGGTAACATAGCTTATTGCAGAATATTTGCTAGTCATTCCATTGAAACCTTTGAACGAAAGTATTTGAGGAGGATATATGTATGTACTATGGATGATCAGTGTAGTGTACCTACACCAGTATAAAGTATTTGGTATCCACACTATGGAAGCATTTAGACGAGGGTTGCTAAGGAAGATAAATGTGTACTTTTGTCCACTCTAAGAGCAACAAAACCATATATTGCGTAATGATGTCTGTATTTAAGGTGTTCAGCATAGTGTACCTGCAACTGTACTAAGAGGAAGTATGGAAATTATTTAGTGCGTATTTTGTTTAAGGAGCATGGAAGGTGCAGTAATACATGGATCACAAAAATCAAACCCTAATCTCAATTAGGTGATGTGCACAGCTGACAGTTCAATGTACACCAGTTATCAACCACAATTACAGTACGTGGAACAGTAATTTAAATAAAGGATCACTTGCCTTAAGAAATTCTTGTTTATACAATTTTATCACGCCAGAAAAACATTGATGGAGATGGTTAAAGAAGGACTAATTCAGTGATAAAACGGACACGACAAATCAGTTACATCAAGATGGAAACTATGAGAAGTGAATCAAAATCATTATTGCGAAATACACAACATTAACATGCAAGTCAGTTCAAAAGGTACTAAACTTCATATCAGCCAGATCATAAGTAAATTTTTGTTCCACAGGTGTTCCTAATAAAAGTGATAAGACTAAATTAAGTATGTCTCGTTTTACTTTGGGTAAGGCTATCCACAAATTCGAGCGACATGCAGTTAGATCAGAAGGCCACAAAAGAAAAAAAGTTGATAGACGAAACTATGACAATTGATGGAAAGGTAGTGCAACTGATGAGAAATTACGATGCAAAAGATGAGAGGAGGAAAGAGTGTCAGCCACATGCTGAATAGTGCGCATAAATGTTTCATGTTATTATACAGCTTATTAGGATAACTGCAATTAGTATAGATTAAGTCATGGATTGCGCAATATGAAGTACGCAAATAAATGTAAGACACCATTCTTGGTAGGTCTGTAGAGAAAGACTTAATCTGGATGATAATAACATGGAAAAGATCTTCAAGAGCAACTCAGTTTCTGACCCCTCTCGATAACAATCAAGAGCAAGCCCATGACATACGCTCCAGTTGATGCCTTGGAGATGAAGTGACGGCAGCACAACACTTGCACATACCGAAATGCCATCCTGTCGATGCCTTGAGCCAAAGAGTAAGAGTTTACTTTCACCTCCATATGCTGAACCACTTGCTGCATTCAGCAAAACACTGGACCCGTTGCCACTTTCCGCAAAACTCTAACAAAAAATGGCTTAACTGCTTTGTGTGTGTGTGTGTGTGTGTGTGTGTGTGTGCGTGAGGGGAGGAAGGAGGGGGACATCTGTGAACATTAGGTTTAGTGACACTTAAATCACACATATAAATTACTTGAATTCCGGTCTACAGAATTTTACTACATCTATTTTTTTCACTTTCGGGATAATAAATAGGAGTTTACTGCTGATTGTTCATTTTTGTTTGGTGTAAATGATTCGTTTGCATGTAATGTAAATCATGTGTTTTCTATTTTGTGCAAAGGATATATTCTGTTACCTCATGATCACTTACTGCTGTTCAATCATGCATTTATACACTGGCAATTGTTCAAGCCCCAATATCATTTGTTGATAGGTAATACGTTTCTCAAACTTCTTTCTGTCATAAGTTGTGCTCTCATACAAATTGCATATGTATGGCTGGACTTTATATCATGTTTACTTTTGTTTCATGTAAATTTTGTATCAAAGAGCCAACCACGTTTTCCGTGATAAGTGGTACCTAATGTTTGTATGTAAATGTTCACTGTTACATGAGTTAAGACAGGAGTGGTTCTTTTACTTCCAGGGTGAACCTAATTTCAGTTTTGTTCCCTGTCACTTCTGAGGGTGTTTTTCATCAATTAATAATCCTGTCAATTGAATACATTTAATTTACCACCTTCTGTGGAATGGTAAGTGACAAGTAGTGGTTGGGTGGTGGTTCTCACTGTGTTGAATGTGTCTGAACGTATTTTATTTTGTGATTTATGCTCTAAGAGTTGGCAATATGTACCTCTTCTTCCAATTGCAGTTTTCCTGCTCAGTGTAAGATGAATCCTTCCGCCAGCTACCGACTAGAAAAAATTTGTTTGTCGAAGACACACTAGGTTTCATTAAATGTATCATCAAATGCAGTTCCTTTATAGATACAAGTCGAGAGTGATGAAAAGCGTCAACGCTAATTTCATTCCACGATATTTTATTGGACATATTAGGTACATTTTTATATAGAAATGAGACTGAGTTTAATACAGAATTAAATTACATTTCAATTAAATCCGTCGAAATCAGGGAGACTGCGGAAATACATGTTTATTTCCAGTTACAACAACAGTCTCCTAGATGATTTCCCGTTTTCTTTTATCTATGCAATATTAGATATTCATTGAAGTCGTACTCAGTACGATTTAAGACGATTTTGGCGAATTATATTAACCTCAGAGCAGAAAGGACATTTCAACAGAACAGCCATTATAACCACCCGCTGACTCAGGACGTAGCGAAAGCGTTGGTCTCAAGTGTTCTGCTCACGCAGGAGAGAGGGTCCACCTGTTGTGGGCCGCACACTTTCTGGAGAGACGTCTGGCGTCATCTCCTAGAATTACTACTGCATTCAACACCCGCAAAGCAGTTCTCTGATGGAGAAAGGATTCTGAAGCAGCACGGCCATTTTGTGAGGCATTCATGAGAGGAGTTTCCAAGGAAGGTACTGACCTCTAAACCTATCTAAGAAGACACAGCCACTTCCAAGAAATGATGGTCAAACGTTTAGGCAGCCAGTTCGATACCCAACCCAAATTTTCTGCATTTTATGCTCTTACACCAGAAAACAGTGTGCCAAAGGCGACGAGAAGAAGACAGTTGGATTAGCTGGTGTACTGTGAAGTAAAATTTATAGATGAATGTTTCTGGAAGTGGGGTATCAGTGCATTTGATTGGGAGGGCCGCATATTTCTTACGTTTGTGGTAGTATAGCGGCATAACCTTAATATTTTCATTTCCAGGCCGCAAAACGTAACTTTTCCTGCTAGGAATGTGTTGCTAAGGGCATAGTGAATGTCTGCAATGAAGACGTGCCGTGCGTTCTTTCATCACCTTAGGTTCTTCACTCAGTAAGAGGACTTCTGTCTCTGATTTCATAGAGATCACTTCGTCCTATCTTTGTTGCAGTGCCACTTTGCTTTTACATTCTGTAGAGACACTTCGGGTTCCACCTGTCGCTGGGACACACTTAGGGCACGACACGTAAGGTGGAGATTTCACAGAGCAGATTTCTGCTTCAGACCCCATTGAAAGAAGATGCAGCAGTTGCGCGCACATAGAAAGCCATCAATACCACATGCATCCATGGTAAGATTTATGGTAGCATGGACAATTGAGATCACAATGAATTTAGTGACTATTAGGTACTGCTTGGCCCTTGGGGCAGGCGCAGTTGCCAGTCCACTTCTATTCCAAGAATGAAAAGGAATCACCCCTGTCGAGTAGCGGATTTTGATCAGTTAAAATTGAATATGTTAGAGGACTGCACTTTTTTACTTTCTTTTTGGAACATTCGTACCTCGATCGAGACAGTACAATGAATTATAGTAATGAATACTATTCATCATACAAACTCTCGGCGCTTGAGCACGGCATTGTTTTGGTTACAGGTCCGTTCATGTATTTTTAACCGTGTGTCTTCTCTCTGTGTTAAATCGGTCTTCGTGATAAGACAGCACCCGAAGACGACGGTGGATCGAGTTGGACGGCTTTTTGCTTAGAAGTACGAAACCTTTTGCCATGCCAAGTCACCCAACAATCTTACAGTCACTAAAGATACAAAATAAAACATACATAGGTCAGTAATAACAGTATATTCTGAAGTAAAAACACAGTTTAAAGTACAACACTTAATTATGCAATTACGAGTGCCGCTTGGTTGCAACACGTCAATGTATCAATAAAATAATTTAGCATTAATGGCGGCGCGCCTAAATAAGTCAGATCCGGACAAGACCTCGAAAACAAAAGGTGCCTCTTCTTTCGCCAATAATCTTCAAATGTTTCCAGCAACTGCAAACAATACTTATAAAGCCGTGGACTACATCTGTGGCTCAAATTATTTCTTTATTTCATTACTTATAATTACGTTCTCCGCTAATAAAAGCTAATCATGCAATTGGCCTTTTAACTGTCCCTTGAGTTGCGAGACGAAAGAATATACCTGTAGGCGAGCAACTCACTCTAAATCACATTGCATACATAACTCTAAAAATACACATACATATCATATACAACATACGTATCATAACAATATTTACACAAAATAGATTTTCAATGTCTGAACGTGTGCGTGCGCTTATAACAGTTTTATGTTGATATTCCGCGTACCGCGCTTGTGCAGTCGTGTAAAGTTCAGTGCTAGTGTGGCCGTTGCAAAGCGAGTTCATCACACGACACATAGTTTATACTCAGTCTGCGTGTTCATGTGCACAAGAGGTCGCACAGACAAGATTTATCATTATGGATTTCAGAAATGTGGATTCACATTTAAAACAGGTACAAAATCCTAAAGTTACAACATTCATTAACATGAAATTACTAAGTCTTATTGCTGATAGTCTCTATCGCACAGTATTGCGCCTGAAATGTCTTTTTGTTTCAGATGCAACGTCTTTTCACGACATGTCGTCGTCCACAGTTCCATGAACCGAAAACATACGATAATATTATAAAGGCGAGCATTGTTTATGACAGTTAAATGTCACATTTCATAGTTTTGATGCAGATGCTTGTGCGCGATATTTCCTAGCACAGTTTATATTTTTGCACTGGTTACACTGCTTCTTTGGCCTAGGTCGTACATCGCCCGATAGAAGACTGGTGGATTCCCATTCCACAGCATAAGCTCGTAAAGGAATGTAAGCAGGACCTCGCACGGCACGATGCTGGCGTCGATCCTCGTATAGACCAGGTAAGAGTATCCGTCATTTCGGAGAACATTTTTCTCCCTGAGGACCTGTCCAAAACTCCTCCACGCGTCGAGAGATCTTCATCGTTTCGGAACAAAGCGGCCGTAGGTGCCGTAGGGAACCAGTTCTTGCTACTCAGACTTCCAGAGCTGCAGATATAAGGAGATGCAGCGCAGTAAATGTCAATTTGCGATGCACTGAAAAGTGTCTTAGCACTTCACTTTGACCGTTTTTTCAGGTAATTTGTTTGTCAGGCGATTTAGAAATATTCGTACACAAGTGGTTATGACCTAGAACAAATATCCATTGTCCAGTCTGTACGCAAACAATTCGTAAACGACTTTACATCAACAGTTTGTAGACAAATTTCAAACACAAATAGTTCGTCACATCTATATACATAACAATATATCATGAATACTCTTTTTCAATTATGCGGTTTTGCACAACAGAATCCTCGTAGTTACAAGTTCAACGACGTAAAGTAAACGTCCATAAATAGTTTCAGTTTATGCAAGTCTCATAATTTTTTCATGTGGGTACATGTAACAAGTGTAGAAAACATATACAAGTGAACATATATCATTTAGCTTTACCTAAAAACAGATAAATACATACAAACATGTTACATATAGGTTTTTACATAGGTACAAAAACAAACATATTAGATATTGGCCTTACATAATCACAGAAAAATATTTCTCTTGTCTTCACACAAGCATGATTGGTCACATAGGAATACTTTTCATAAACCTACACATAAGTTTACAATATTTAGTGTTCAAACAATCATTATATGTTTAGATCTTTGTTTTGCTTTAGCAAATGATGTCTCCTGAAATAGAGGAGGATTAGACACGACATCCCACGCCAGCAATAAGACCACGCGCACAACCATAAGTAAGCAAGTAAAAAAAGCAATGAACTAACCAAACACAAAAAATACTCGCGGCCCGAGTGTGAGTGTTCAGTGTAAGCATGGCCTTATCCGCTTAAGTGTGTGTGTGTGTGTGTGTGTGTGTGTGTTCAGCGGTGAGATGCGTATCGAATCAGTTTCAAGGTGAAAGTGTAAGGGTGTAGAATGATTAAGTATTCACGTCAATCAGTCGTTAATTGTCGAAGACTGACGGTGCAGATAGTCAATCGCGTAGGCTGAAAATATATCTTCTTCACACCTGTATAAAAGTTAATGTAATATTTGCTTTAAAATTTTAAGTGGCTGCTGTAAGTAATCGGTGAAGACGAATCTGTTCCTTCTCCTTCTGCTGCTGGCAAGAACAGCTTAAATAAAGCTGTTATACTACGTAGCTTCACTGCAAAAGTACTGTGAGCTACCTGTATTTGATAGGTGCTGTAACTTAAGCAAGATCCCTAGATGTGTTTACTGTTGAGCATAGTATAACATCACGGCGAGCATATATTCCTATAATTCTATTTGTTTTAGTATGCTGCAGCAGATATGCACCAGGATGCGGAATGCTGACAATGATATAAGGACCGTCGTACAGCAGACGCCACTTCGCGTTGCGCCGCTGAAGAGCGGACGACTTACGGTGAGTATGCAAAGGCACTAACATTCCAACTTTAAATTCCTGCTTCCTCTTGGCAGTGAACGCATAAGTTTCATTCCTAAGTTTTGATTCCGCAGACAGGGTTGCACATACTTCCCTAACCTTTACGTCGTGTGCTGTTTGCTGAAAAGAAAGTTTTGCTAACGGCATTGTCCAATCGTTGTCTTATTTCCAATCGAACATGAACTCGTTAGGAGTGTACGGAGTTTCATAAACATTGATGTTGTTGTGTACCTTTTCAAATAAAGACAAATATGTTACCCAATTGATATGTTTGGTTGAAATGTAGGTTCTCATAAATCTGTTAATCTCACGGAACATGCGTTAGTGGGATTACACTGGGGACTATAGCTTGAGGTAAAATTACTCTTAATACTATCGACTTTCAAAAATTTACGACACTTTTACCCAGTATAGTATGCTGGATTGCCGCATAAAATAGCTTTTGGTTTTCCCACACGAACAATGTAGTCACATGAGAAACGAGGAATGATGGCAGTGGCAGTAGCAGATCTTATAGCATGCAGTTTAACATGCTTGGAGAATGAAGCGCCTAATGCAAGAATATATTTCACACCGCCACTGTTGTGGGATGGGAGCCACTTATGTCAGAACTTACAGTTTCTAGAGATTTACTGGATAAAGTAGAATGCAAATCAGTCATTGTAGACAAGTTAAACGGTTTCGATTTTTGACAAATCACACATTTTTTGGGTATACTGTGGATTTTACGTCTCATATTGCTATAGTAACAGTAGGTACTAATCTTTGCTAGGCACTTCTTGGTACCATAATGACCCCAAACAAAATGTGTGTGCTAAATGTGGTTACGTTCAGAATACTTAGGAATTCAAGCACAACAATTAGTGGTTTCAGGATGACGGCGATAGAGTAACAAATAATTATGTATGAAATATTGGTTGGATAAGTCGATGTAACACTGGTAATATAGCTTATCCTGCATAAGAAGTATTCTGTAATCATTCACATTCTCCTGGTCAGAATTACACCTATTGAAGCCTTGACTCAGATGAGACAAGGCCTTGGCAATGATGTTGTCTTTACCCAGTGATATATACAGTTTCAAAGGAATAGTTCTGCAAAGATAAAGCCAGCGTGATAACCTGGGATGTGCAAGCTTACAAGTTAACAGAAATGCGAGAGCTTGGTGATCAATATAAATTTTAGTGTGCATACCTTACAAATAATAATTGAATTTCTTAATGACCCGCACTACAGAGAGTGTTTCAATTTCTGTGGTAGAGTAAGAGCGTTTACTAATAATTTTCACGTGCTCTTATTCTTCATTCTTTACAACTTGAAACAAACCACAGCCTAAGCCATAGGATAAGGCGTCACATGTCATACAAAAATCTAAGTTAAAATCAGGATGATCCAAAATGTTTGCGTTAACTAAAGCATGCTTAATACTATCAGAGTCTTCCTGACATTGGGCAGACCATATCGATATCTGATTCTTTTTGAGTAGGTTCCATAAGCGTTTGCTGTTTCAAAGTTGGTGTGTTAAAAATCGTTGAAAGAAAGAACAAACTCCAAGGAAAGATTTCAATTGCTTTCTAGTCCGTGGAGTAGGAAAATTCCTTATTGCGTCTAACTTACCTAGGTCAGTTCGTATACCTTCATCGTTAATAATATATCCAATATACTTAATTTCATTATAAGCAAATTTTGACTTTTTCAGATAGGCTGTCACTCCAGGTTGTGCGAATTTATGCAGAATCATTTGCAAGGTATCGATGTGTTCAGACCAAGTCTTACTGGCTATGAGTAGGTCAAAAGTGTAGTGAGTAACTGATTCAACCAATTCATCACCAAGTACAGTATCCAATGCGGTGATAAACACGCCTGAACTGACGTCCAGACCGATGGGAAGGATACAAAATTGATAGGTTCGCCTCCCGAATATAAATGCAGTATACTTTCTAGAATCTGGCGTGATTGCGACTTGCCAAAACGAATTGGTCAGATCTATCGTAGAAAAATACTAAGAATTTAAAAATTTCTCTAGTTGCTCCTCTAAATTCCCAGGTTTCGTGCGAACAGGTAAAAGAATCTCATTAATTGCACGATCATCCAAAACAACTCTGATATTCCCCTTGGGTTTCTGTACAACAAGTAAAAGGCTGCAGTAAGGTGATGTGAAAGGTTCGATGATTTTCCACTCTAACATTTGTTGTAACTCGTGCCACGCAGCAGATCGTTGCGATGGTGGCACATTATAGGTTTTCTGGAAGAAAATCTGGTGAGGCTTAATTTCAATTTTATACACATATGAGTTGAGCACTCCTGGTCGTTTGCTAAATACCTGTATGTACTTGGACAAAAGATCAGAAAGTTCATTACGTTCATCATGTGTGACAGCTGTGGTTTCTAATAACTTATACTAATTAAAGTTTTCGAGTACTCAAACTCGGCATTATGTGTGTATGTCTGTGTGTCAACATCATCAGTGTCCTGTGTTAACTGAAACGTGTACCTTGTACATTATTTATCGTGCTTCAGAGCCTTGGTGTCCAGGTCAATTGAAATTTCACTGCCCTTAGCTCTTTTCGCACACTATATCTAAACGTAAAATACAATTAGTGACCAGGTATTGGACGACTAGGAATGGCCATTGTACGATTTCATTACTTACCTTCACTGTCACAAATACCTGTTTCTTAACCCTAGATGACATATTGCCTACGGCAGTTAAAATCTTACAGTTCTGGACAGGATACTCTGGTACGGGTTGAAATTCACACATTTTCTTGTAAAAATTATAGGACAGGACACTAACAGCCGCTATTGTGTCCTGTGACCAGGATATTAGTAGTGGGAATGCTACCCACAACGCCAGTAGTTGAGGCCAAAACAATTTTATTGGTCGAGGAACGACATTGTGTGTTCTCTTGTAACAGTTCATCAGATAAGCTTTCTTCATGATTATACCTTGTGAATAACAGTGGTTGCTGTATACAACTGTACACAATCATTTTCCGTTACAAAGTGGGTATGTCAAATAATACATTTAAATTGAAGCCGCTCCCTAAATTTTCCACAGCCACGACCCGAGGCACAGTAGTGACTGTTTTTAGTTTAACGTCATCACATCTGTAGTGGGTGCAGGCACAGAGGGAGGTCGAGTATCACTAGTTACTTCGATAATATTTACATCTGGGTATCGTTTATTCCAGTCACCGAATTGTGGTGGTCATTGCGTTTTCATGTTCTGACTCACATGCGGGTTCGTGGATGCATTCCAGTTTTGAGTTTGCATTTGCGGCGGCGGCAATTGCCACTGGCCTGCGATATCGCTTTGCCGCGGGCGTGTCGCAGTGTTTTGATACTGAGCAGCGTAGTTGTAACTCCAGCCCTGTTGCTGGTTTGGTGGGAATTGATAGTTATTTTTGTTTCTCTTAAAATTTTTGTTACCATTCTGAAAATTACTATTACCGCTGTTGTTGTTGTAGCGCCGTCTCTTATTTGGATTGCCGCCAGTAGAATAACAAGTGTTATAATTGCCGTTTGTGCTGTGTTGAGCATATTGGTTCTGTTGTGTATATACATTTGTCATTGGAAGCGGTTGATTCTGTTGGCTTTCGTGTCCGACAGCAGCCGGCGCGCCGGAATTGGGTTGGCTACCCTGCTTATTATGCACGGCGCTGGTTTAAACATTTTAGCAGTTGTTTTGCCGTATGGAACGCTGGTCCTCGTAAAGCATATCAGCAGAATCGAGCACTTTGAGAAAATACTCTGCGTCGTTTCTGGGATATGCTGAAGTTTTTCTTTGATATTAAACGGCAGTCTTGCCTACAATGCGAGGAGGATGTCGCGCGTTGCAGCCGGCTCGTCAAGGAAAGGTCCCATGTTTAAATATTTCTCAAAATACCGGAGCAAATTTGCCGTGCGTAAGCTTGAATGGTTCAGGATTCACAATCTGCCTACGGGGTCGTTCGTGTACAGATTGTGATCAAAATTTAGATAAAAAGGCTCTCTCAAATTGTTCGTATGTGACGCATCTGTCGGCTTCATTATACGCCCATACAGCTGCATCGCCTTGGATATAACCGATAACATAAGATATCCTCTTACGATCACTCCACGTACGAATACATGCATTTCTGAAGCTTTAAGAAGGAGGACAGGATATATGGTTCTTTTTCAGATGTAAATGGCTTAAATTTTCTGTGTTTCATGAGGCTCTCTTCCTTGTAATTATAGTAACATTTAGATACAGAATGGTTACTGTAAGGTTCAACTAGCGAATGGCAAGGAAAATGTTGCTGATAATTGTCACGACTGTAATGCAGTGTGCCATGTCGAGCTGCGTGCTGTTGTTGTGAGTACATAGTGTGTGGTACGCAAGCGTCATAAATGTACTTGCATTCATTTCACAACTGTGTGTTTTGGTTGCTATTGCCGTCATTACGCACTGGCGATACGTAATTGTCAAACTGCTTCGATTGCGTAGAGGCAGATTGTACTGCTTGACTGATTACGTGTTTGTTGTTATTTATAAATTCCGCGACCGTGTCGTGGAGAACAGTAGGCAATTTTTCTTGTAAGCACTCGTCAAAACATCTGTATTTCTAATCTGTCTGTGAAATTCTCTATTCATGGATGGGAAATGGTTGTCAGTGCGTAGTCTTAATTTATCAGAAAGCTGTTTGTCAATTGTGTCAACGTTGTTTTCAACATCGGCAAACCACGTTTTTTTTATCATGATGCACTGCCGGATAAGATATAATCTGAGTAGCTACAGTCTCGCATGTTTTACTGAGATTGTTTACTTGTGCTTGGATATCTGTCACATCTTTATTTTTGTTTTCTTGTTGTAATGGAAGCTCTGAAAGCTTCGCGTTGTGGTCGGACACTTGTCCAGTCAGTCTATCTCTCCAACACAGCTACACAAAGTGTCGTTTGACGTTCTAAGTGCAGCTAAATCTGATTTAATTTCATCATGTCGTGTTTTCATCTCGTCATGAGCTGTATCCAAAGTGGCGCGTATAAACGTCATCAGTTGGTCGATACGTACGTAAACGTCCTGTTCATGCTGTGTCATTTGTTTCATAATAGCATCGAACATACTGGCAATACTAGTGATGTGCAACTGTTCCAGCCCCGCCACGTCGTTAGACATGGCGTCGGACGTAAAAATGGGTTTGGAACTAAATTTAGGCATATTACTGATGGACGGTCTATTTTCTAAATTTCCGTCACCAGAATAGTCAATAATATGTCGCTCGTCAGTATTCGCGACAACCGTAACGTCACTTTCATTATTTAATGGCGTGTCAGCGTCGGTTTGTGTCTGTGTTTGCCGTCACTGGTTCTCCACCTTTGCTAATTTTTTGTGGTCAGTACCATGCCACACGCAATGTATGACACAATAAAAATTTAAACTCGTATCACAATAAATGTAAAAATTACTCTCGCTTTGCGACAATGTCTGAACAAGAAAATAATTGCCATAAGTAATGGTAGAATTTTGAACACTAATGGCTGCACATCACTAAAGTCGGACATATCGTGAACTGATAAAACTGTATACTTGTATTGTCTGAATAATGAAAATAATTTTGGAAACCGCGATGTAGCTTAAAATCATTGCTAGGGAAACGGAAAATTGTGATAGATCTACCAAGCAATACAAAGTGCCTGGCCAAGATTACTGATGTAAAGATGCGATACCTTACCTTGTATCCGGGACTGCAGCGTAACTTCAGGTGTCGACATACAATTCGTCTTACTTCAATGTATTCCGGTCTCGTATCCACTTTGTGGCTTCCAATAAACATGTAACAAGAGGAAGGCTGTATACTACATATAACAATGCGTCCAGGCTCGAAGTCGCCAATTAAATTTTTTTTTTGCACATACGTAACTCGATCGAGACAATATAATGAATTATAGTAATGAATATTAAATATTATACAAAGTCTCGGGGCTCGAGCATTGCTTTTTTCTGTTAAAGGTCCCTTCATGTATTTTTAACCGTGTTTCTTCTCTTTGTGTTAAATCGGATTTCGTGATAAGACAGCACCCAAAGACGACGGTGGATCGAGCTGGACGAATTTTTGCTTAAAGGAATGGAACCTTTTGTCATGAGAAGTCACCCAAAAATCTTACAATGACCAAAGATAGAAAATAAAACATACATAGGTTAGAAATAACAGTATATTCTGAAATAAAAACACAATTTTAAGTACGACACTTACATTACCCAATTACGAGTGCCGCTTGATTGCAACTCGTCAATGTATTAATAAAATAATTTAGTATGAATGGCGGTGTGCCTGAATACGTCAGATTTGGACAAGATCTCGAAAACAAAACTATCTCTTCATTCGCCAATAATCTTCAAATATCTCCAGCGGCTGCATACAATACTTATAAAGCCGTGGACTATATCTATGGCTCAAATTATTTCTTAACTTCATTACTTATAATTACGTTTTCTGCTAATAAAATCTCAGCATGAAAATGTGCCTCTAAACTTTCCACCATGTCCCTCCCTTGCTAATTTTTGCCAACCATAAGTCATGCCATTTCTTTGCTTTTGTTTATTATTACCGTTGCTACATCTGGAGTAAGCTTCTAATGAACTACTGGTCAATATCTAAAGGAAATTAACTTTTGCTAATAAAATCAGGGAATAACCTTACCTGCAAATTTCATTTCATAGTTATCCCTGTGCATAATGAACCATGATTTGGTATTACTCTCCACTGCTGGACCGAAAATTGGTGTTTATTAATTTTGTAACTGCACAGTTTAATTAGTGTGCTTCCTTGGGCTGAGATCTAGACAGGCAACTGATTAGCAACATTACTGTATCTCTGTAACAGGTTTGTGGAGTTTCGCAAATGTAACAGGTTTGTGGAGTTTCGCAAGCTCTGATATGATGACTTTAAATGACTACAGCCTATGCGACTGAAGTTATAGTCGGTACCAATCACACTATTTCATAATGGTATCCGATCTCATTAACCATAAGTAAATATTTATCGCTGTGCTGGGAGAGCGTACCATTGGCATTCTACTTTGGATGTAGTGAAATGCAGTAGATACTTATGAATCTTTTCTATAGCTTCAGATTGATAAGGATGTTCTTGAATGGAATCTATGTATAAATTGAACGATCATTTTGAAGAGTGAGCTATGTCTGCGTGCGATAGTGGATGTTCAGTTTCAGAAGCGATAAAAATAACTATTCTTCAGCTTCTGTGTGTGCTTGGCATCTGGAGAACAATGTTAATCCATTGATTGATTTTATAGAACGAAACATTTTTCCTCAGCTGGACATGTAAGATAGTCCTTTTGAATTCATCAAACGTTTTGCACAAAGATGTCTTGGGATTGTTTTCTGAACAGCTTTTAATTCTCACCAAGACTTAAGATACGTTCGAATTTGTTTTGCAGTTCTCTGTGCAGTTATACCAAATTTCTCATAGTGTTGTGGTGGATCCTGACGATCTTCCGCGCTCCAAATATATTTGTGACTTTTTACATATTATTCGTCAAAACTTAATGTCTGCTACGAGCTGCTCCGTTTTCTTCTCTTTTTAACAATTCCTTGTTCTCCACATTAAAAAAAAGTCCAGTCATTTTAGACGTGTACCACCTCAGTGTTAATAGTCGAAGATCCTACCAAAACTTGTATTCATTACTGGCACAATAACTGAATCGAAAATTCATAAATGTTTATTACAAGTAGTTTTAATACAGGATGGATTCTTCCGAAAATATTTCATGCACCGTAAGATAGCCAGCCCAACAGATACCACATTCACCCAGCATGGAAGATGCATGCAAAATTCCTGGAAGAGTATTATTTCTCCCTCCCATTATATTCCTCTAGAGAGTGAGTTTTTAACCAATCACTGAAATAAATTTTTGAAAAATATGTTTTGTGCAACATCGTGAGGGCGCCACATCTCCTATTAACAAATTAGGCCTGTTCTGATTGTGTATATGAAACTTTTCCAGTCTTCATTGAAGAGCTGGACCAGTTCGTTTCTTGTTAAAGGTGAATGATAAAAAAATTCGACTAGTGCTTTTTGCCTCTATCTCACAGCTTTCTTCACCGACTCTGAATTTTTGTTTAGGGGTTGTAATTAAGAAGTCGTTAACGTCTCTGCTTATATTTTACGTGTGGTTGCACCTGAAATGTAAGATTTCTCTGATATTTATTTGTGGGTTCAAACTGTTTTCTGTTCCAAGTATTACATGCCCGTCACTGTCGTGGACGAGAATTGCCAAATTGGTATGGGTACTAGTTTTACGTGACCTTTACTCTCATTCGCTCCATGGATTGGATTATCTTACGCATTCCAGTATGCATAGCACAGATATTTCGCTATCCGCATAGCTGCTTCTGTGGTGTATTGGATAGCTGACATATTCGGGGAGACCCTACAATTAGGCATTCATGTAAAGGAATCTGCAGCCGAGGTTACAACGAGTCGACGCTGCTTCAGGTTCAAGCTGTGCATGTGCCCCCAAGCCATAGAATGCCGCCTGTCCTGTGAACAGTGCAGGAAATCCCCAGATGCATTTTGTCTAGCGAGCGAAAAGGAACAGAAGAAGCACTCTGAGCCCTAGCGGCAGGTGACAATGCAGATGACATGAACAGAAAGTGCAGCAGTTGTGTGCAGTGAGTGTGAACGCGTCCAGGAAGATAGCTACATGTAATATTACAATTTTACAGCATGCAGATCAAAACCAGCTGATATCGAGAAAATCATGTTCTGTAGCATATTTCCATACAAGGTAATTCAGTGGTAGCTACCCATGAGGCTTTTTTTTTTTTTTTTTTTTTTTTTTTTTTTTTTTTTTTTTTTTTTTTTTTTGCTGAAGGGAAACAAAGTCAGTACTGTACAAGATAACGTAACATAGTTAAAGATACACAAAAGAATATGCAAAAGGATAATAAACATGATAACAAATACATGAAAGCATTACACTGGTTGTACGGAAAATGAAAACGTCGCGTTCTACATGTATATTTACAGAGCACACCCCAGCGTTCTAAGAGACCTGAGCGGTTGAGTCCAGATATGTCACTTTTGCGTGTGCCAAAACATAACTTTTAATTTCTCTGATGGTGCAATGGTATTCCACACCGTCACCTTCCTTGTATTCTTTGAAAGCTCATTCCCGAGTAATCTCAAGGAGTCGTTATTTAACTTCTCTCCCCATTAAATTGAAGTTAAATTATTATGACTGAATTACAACTAGTTAATTGAATGGAAACCTTGGGCAAGAGAAGTCGATATTCAAAAAATATCGTCCATCATTTTAGCAATACTTATTTCTGTGCGTCGATATCACTTTAGCGTCCTTCATAGTAAGACAAAACAACTTTTTTTATATCCGAAGTGAATAATCCACCTGGAAAATGCTTCCAACGAAGACTATAAGTCACCTTGCATTCACATCACTTCTACGCTTTCATCACTTAGACTCCTACGCCTTCCAAATTTCTTTTCAAACCACGTCCGACTCTGAATTCACTTCAGAGCAGATGATGAATTAATTCCTCTTACATTTGAGATCAAATGAATCACACAAACATGTATAAAGAATTTCATCTTCCTGAAGCTAAAATTCATTACCACCAGGAGCCATCAAACCAATCCCAATCTACGCTTTGTATTGCAACCAAATTGCAGCTACACTAAGTGGCAAGAATGTAGTAAAATTCAACTGTTCATTATCTATGATATCTCCTAGTCCCTGAAATGTCAAAACTTAAATACCTGAAACTGGAGATCACACTGCCATACAAATATATATAGAATAAAGAATTAACTTGGTCATCAATGAAAAGAATTAATTAGTCACTTACTAGATCAAAATCATCATTTGTTCTCTTAAGTACTCACTGTGCGGTGCAAAGTCTCTTATCAGTAACTCTGATCTCATTGCCTCATAGTACAGTAAAAAATACCATTACTATAAATTTAATCATTGTCCATCACTCCTCACAATGCAATTCCTAATCGTTGTGAATTTAATCATCATAGCCCGTTTCACTTGATTAATCACTTCACATGATATTTCTTTATATCCTGAAGGGCACACAGTCCTCTGATTCGTAGACATTCTGGATACGCCAATAAATACACACCAGATCTGGAATCTTACAATTAGAAACTGTTCAGTGCATAATAATAGACACTTCATATTCTTTCTGGAAAGTAATGAGGATCGCGGATGTGCTTGCAGCAATACCTTTTTGCCGATCCTGAAGTTTGCTGTCATAATCCTTTTCTCTGATCCTGACCTTCACCGTGAGATGAACCATAGCTTTGTAATTTTCTCTTCCCAAGATACGTCACTTTCTTCTGCCTTCAGAATTTTATCTACCCATTCGTTTCTTCGCTTTCTTCTAGACATTAGTTCATCAGGCTGGAATTTGGGTGAAAAGCTAAGCTACCTGTTCATAATTTCCTCATGTTCTTGCAGATATTGTACCCATGTAGCCTGCGTAGTGCGACAATAAGTTCTGATGATCATATTTAACTTGCGGATTAGACAGCAATTCGGTTGACTTCTGGATGATAGCGTGAATTTGATATATGTTTTATCGCCTCGTGTGTTAAAGTAATTCTCCACTTGTAACAAGTAAAATTTTCAGCATTATCCAACAAAAGCGCATCAAACTTTCCAACTTTAGGAAGACAGTCGTTAGCTTATTTGTTTACGATTGGGCGATTCGTGGCTGTCTTTAACAGATAATGGGAACAAAGCTTTTCGCGACGCCACTTATATGTAAAACATTCTCTGTAATCTTGCCGCGTCAGTTCTGGATAAAATCTCGAACTTTCGACAATTACTCCCAACGTCATCGTCAGGAGCTACTGACTGACTTCACTGGTGCTGTGGTAGGCTATTTTATAGCCCGTGGACGGCTACCGATTGGTCGCCTTCTGATTGGAAGGCGATTACGTACTGCTGTCGCAGACGGTGTCACTGTGTGCGCCGGTGGCGCCACCGCTTCCGTTGGAACGAAAACCTTGGAAGGAACGTCTCTGCTGCTTCCCTGCATCAAGCGCTGGTTTCCATGCACAGTTCAGTTGGTATACGCTATCGCGGTTAAGGCTCTTTCGACTAATTTTTATTACAACAGCCTTCTCAATAACTGAATCCCAATACGTGGAGGCATGGGACAGAATTTTAGTTTCATCGAGAAGTATTTTGTGTTTGTTCGTGAGGCTGTGCTCCGCAATTGCCGATTTCTCCAGTTCTCTATTTTTAATATAGCGTTGGTGTTCTGCACAGCGGTCGGAAATGGTACGAATCGTCTGACCTATATAATTGCTTCTACAACTCACAGGGGATATTGTCAACTCTAGGGGCCCTGAGGCCGAGATTGTCCTTAACAGGGCGCATCATCTCCTTAATCTTCTTAGGTGGACGAAAAATCGGTCTTATACCTTGTCTACGCAGGATTCGTCCTATTTTGCTGGAAATCGAGCCACAAAGAGGAAGAACCAAAATCGGTGTTTCATCCTGTGAGTGTGCATCATTTTCACGTTTCCTTTTTTTGGAGAACGCTGCCTTTATGCCGTGTGCACCATAGCCATTCTTTCAGAACACGTACTTCAGATGGTTAATCTCGGACCTTAAGTGGTCCTCGTCAGAAACAGTTTTTTCTTTATATACTAACGTGTTCAAAACGGCTATCTTCTGATCAGGACGATGCAAACTCTGTGCATTCAGGTATAAATCGGTATGCGTTGGCTTACGGTATACAGAGAGGCCAAGATTCCCGTCCGCCTATGGTTGTACTAAAACGTCTAAGAAAGGCAGTCTATCTTCGTTCTCCTTCTCAACTGGGTGTTTGAATGTGTGCTGTTCATGTGTTCCATGAATTGTTGGAGAGCTTCTGCGCCCTGTGGCCAGATCATAAATGTGTCGTCAACGTAACGATAAAATGAGGTTGGACTGAGGCGAGCCGAATTTAATGGACGTTCCTTAAAATTGATGAAGACAATGGAGAGACCATCGCCAAACCGTCCGTCATTTCATAAAATTTGTTACCATACAAGCAGTAGGTGATCGTCATGACGTGCCATAACAACTTTATAATTTCAGGAGCAAAAAGATACGCCAGAGTTTTCAATGTGTCCTCCACAGGAACTTTTCTGAACAGCGATACCACATCCAGGCTGACTAAAATTCATTTGGAACAACTCCTAATCTGTTTGAGTTTCTCAATAAACACCTGGGAGTTTTTGATGTGATGTTCACACCGGACGACTATAGGAGTCATCAACTCTGTTAGGTATTTGTCCAGCATTTTAAGTAAGAGAACTGCACTGACAATAGGTCTCATGGGAACACTAACCTTGAGGATCTTCGGCAGTCCGTACAACCCCGGCGGTCTAGGAGCTCGGACTCTGAGATTTTTTGCAACACCGTCTGGTAGCATGGAATTATTCAGTAACTTCATGGTTATTCTGCTGTACGTCAAAGTTGGGCCCCGTTTAAGACATTTATACGTACTGTCCTCCAACAGAGATATCATTTTACTATGATACTCGGTAGTATTAAGGAGCACGGTGGCATTTCCTTGGTCAGCTAGTAATATGAGAAGATCTTCATCCTTCCGAAGTAAACGGAGCGCGTCCCTCTCCACTCTACTGATATTTCATTTGGGAGGCTTAGCTGAAGCCGAAAAGCGACTGGTAACAAGTCTCACTTCGTTGGCGTCGTCCTGTGCAAGATTCCGCGCCGCCTCTTCTACTCCACCGATAGGATCCACGATGGGTATAGCACGTGGTGTAAGAGCAAAATTCAAACCTTTATTAAGGGCCGAGATGGCTCCTTTGTCCAGGTTCTTGCCCGACAGGTTGACGACAGTGCGTGCTGTTTCGTACGATGATTCTGATTTTGGATAGCTGCAAGTAGCTCAAACTTCTTTTCTTGTCTAGCAGATGTATTGCTAAGATGAACTCCTTGATGAGCAGCCGTCGTCATATCGACCCACTCCCAGTCAAACGGCGAGAGAACTGTAGTTAACAAAAGATGGCAGGTATATAAGCTTCGTGCATTAAGATCCAGTTCGTACCTTGAGTGTCGTAACCTTTCTTTGATGATCGCCCTGCTTGTCTTCTGTAATATATTCTCCATTCCAACATACATGATGTGGTGTTTAACCAATGGCTGCTCAGGCACAATCTCCTTATCGCGGCAGCGTTGCAGAAATGTCAGATTACCCCGCAACTGTGCATATTTGACGCGCGGCTTCTCCAGTTGACGAACCTGGCGTGCGATGTCCTCCCCGTAGAGGAAAGTAATACGGGAACGAAGTTTTTTACGACGGCACTTATATGTAAAACATTCTCGGTATTCTTGCCGCGCCAGTTCTGGATAAAATCTCGAGCATTCGACGATTAACTCCATCGTCATCGTCAGGAGCAACTGTCTGTCTCCACTGCTGCTGTGGCAGTCCGCGGTCCTCAATACTACCGACTATCATAGTAAAATAACATCACTGTTGGAGGACAGTACGTATAAATGTCTTAAACGGGACCCAACTTTGACGTACAGCAGAAAAACCATGAAGTTACTGAAGAACTACGCGCTGCCAGACGATGTTGCAAAATATGTCAGAGTCCGAGCTCCTAGACCACCCGGGTTGTACGGACTACCCAATATCCACAAGGATAATGTTCCCAAGAGACCTATTGTCAGTGCAATTCTCTTACAAGCTGGACAAATACCTAACAAAGTTGATGACTCCTATAGTCGGCCGGTGTGAAAATCAAATCAAAAACTCCCAGATGTTCATTAAGAATCTCAAACGGATTAGAGTTGGTCCAAATGACGTTTTAGTCGGCCTGGATGTGGTATCGCTGTACACAAAAGTTCGTGTGGAGGACACTTTGAAAATTCTGGCGGATGTTTTTCTCCTGAAACTATAAAGTTGTTAAGGCACGTGATGACGACCACCTACTGCTTGTACGGTAGTAAATTTTGTGAAATGGCGAACGGTATAGCGAGTGGCTCTCCACTGTCTCGATCACTTTTAAGGAACGTCCATTAAATTCGGCTCCCCTCCGTCCAACCTTATTTTATCGTTACGTTGACGATACATTTATGATCTGGTTACACGGCGCAGAAGCTCTGGAACAATTCATGGAACACATGAACAGCACACATTCGAACATCCAGTTCACTGAAATGAAATGTCGTGTGACGAGGGCCTCCCGTCGGGTAGACCGTTCGCCTGGTGCAAGTCTTTCGATTTGATGCCACTTCGGCGACTTGCGCGTCGATGGGGATGAAATGATGATGATTAGGACAACACAACACCCAGTCCCTGAGCGGAGAAAATCTCCGACCCAGCCGGGAATCGAACCCGGGCCCTTTGAATTGACAGTCTGTCGCGCTGACCACTCAGCTACCGGGGCGGACATCCAGTTCACTGTCGAGATGGAGAACGAAGGAAGACTGCCTTTCTTAGACGTTTTAGTACGACAGGTGGACGGGCGTCTTGGCCTCTCTGTATACCGTAAGCCAACGCATACCGATTTATACCTGAATTCACAGAGTTTGCATCGTCCTGGTCAGAAGAGAGCCGTTTTGAACACGTTGGTATATAGAGAAAAAACTGTTTCTGACGAGGACCACTTAAGGTCCGAGATTAACCATCTGAAGTACGTGTTCTCGGCCTCAGGGCCCCTGGAGTTTATAATATCCCCTGTGATTTGTAGAAGCAATTATATAGATCAGACGATTCGTACCATTTCCGACCGCTGTGCAGAACACCAACGCTATATCGAAAATAGATAACTAGAGAAATCGGCAATCGCGGAACACAGCCTCACGAACAAACACAAAATACTTTTCGATGAAACAAAAATTCGGTCCCATACCTCCACGTATTGGGATTCTGTTATTGAGGGCGCTGTTGAAATAAGAATTAGCCAAAACAACCTTAAGCGTGATACCGTATACCATCTGAACTGTGCACGGAAACGAGCGCTTGATGCAGAGAAGCAGCAGAGACGTTCCTTCCAAGGTATACGTTCCAACGGAAGCGGTGGCGCCACTGTCGCACACAGTAACACCGTCTACGGCAGCATTACGTAATTGCCGACCAATCAGAAGGCGACCAATCAGAAGCCGTCCACGGGCTATAAAATAGGCTACCACAGCACCAGTGCAGAACCGCTCCTGGTCACGATCGTGTCACCTACCGTCACCTTCGTGAAGCTCCTGTCTCTTTCCTCTCCACCCTGGCCAGGCTCTACAATGTAGTCCTGTCCACCGGTTACTACCCCGACCTGTGGAAAACCTCCCGTATCCTCATGTTCCTTAAACCTGGCAAATCGCCGTCCGCCGTCTCCTCCTACCGTCCCATCAGCCTTACCTCGGTCTTCAGCAAGGTCCTGGAATCTATCCTCACCCGTCGCATCCACCAGCATCTCCGCCAGCACCGCCTCCTTCCCGTTACCCAGTGTGGCTTTCGGCTGTCCTTCTCTTCCAACGACCTTCTCCTTCACCTCACTCATCTCCTTTCCGAACAGCTTAATTCCCGCCGCTCCGCAATCTTCCTCTCCCTGGACCTCGAACGTGCATATGACCGCGTATGGCATTCCGGTCTCCTCTTCAAGCTCCAAACCTTCGCCCTTCCCATTAACTACGTCCGTCTGATCGGCTCCTTTCTCTCCCGCCGTCCTTCCTATGTCACCATCCATAACACCGATTCCTACACCTTTTTCCCCTCCGCCGGTGTGCCCCAAGGCTCCGTCCTCTCCCCCCTTCTGTACCTGTTGTACACGGCGGACATGCCGCCGCCGTCACCCCCCGTCCACCTCCTCCAGTTTGCCGATGACACCGCCTTCCTTGCCCTTGCCCCCACCCTACAGCGCTCCCAACGCCTTCTCCAATCCCATCTTGACCGGTTCACCGCTTGGTGCAACCAGTGGTTGCTCAAGGTCAATCCTTCCAAAACCCAGGCGATCATTGTAGGCAAAACCACCCCTTCCTTCCGCCTCCTTGATTTCTATCTCACCGTCTATGGCCGTCCCATCGCCCTCACTCCCACACTTAAGTACCTTGGCGTCACCCTCGATCGTCGCCTCTCCTGGACTCCCCATCTCCAGGCAATCCAAGCCAAGGCACGTTCCCGCCTCCGTCTCCTCAAGCTCCTTTCCGGCCGTACGTGGGGTCTGGACCCCTCCACCATCCTCCACACCTATAAATCCCTCATCCGCCCTATCCTTTGTTATGCCCATCCAGCATGGATCTCCGCTCCCCCTACCTTTTATAAATCCCTCCAAATCCTTGAACGCCATGCTCTCCGCCTCGCCTATCGCATCCGTCTCCCCTCCCCCACGCGGATCCTCTACGATCTCATCCCCTTCCCCCACCTCCTCCTTTTCCTTGAAAGGATACGGATCCTGTACACCTCCCGCAAACTCGATCCTCCTCACCCGCTCGTCTCCCCGATCCTCTCCCAGCCCCGCCCGCTGCCGCGGCTGTATTCGCACGTCCCACCCGGTCTCCACCTATCCACCCTCCTTACCCTCTCCCAAGGTGGCTTCCGCCAGCTCCCCCTCCCTGATGATGCCCTCCTCCCTTCCATCTACCCTTCCTACCAACTTTGATCCTCCCGCCCTCCTCCTGTACTTACTCCTCCGTGCACCCTCCCTCCCTCCTCTCCCTTTTCCCTCCCTCCTCCTTTTCTCCCCCCCTCCTCCCCCGGGCCTCCCCTCCCCTGTTCCTCTCCTCCTGCCCCCGACTCCTCAGCCATTGGCATCCTTTTCCTCCCCTCTCCCCCACCTCCCCCTTCTACCCCTCTTGGCAGGTCCCCGGACTCGCACACGTTACGTGGACATTCGCGCGCCGGAGGTCGCCGCCATCAGTGTTTTGTGTGTTTAGTGTTTAGTGTTTAGTGTTCACCGTCCCCTCCATCGTTCACCAGTGCCATCATCATCTTCAGTGGTTGTGCGTCATCTCATCAGCTAGCAGTGTGGATTATCGACGAGTGTGAACGGCTCCGTGATTGTCTCTATGTGTCTCCTGTTTTATTGCCCACCGCTCTGTGACTTATGTGTCTTCTCACTGTTTTTGCTGCTTGTGTCTTCTATGGCTGAAGAGCAGCGTAGTGTGCTGCTGACAGCCTGCCTGTTGTACAGGTTTTAAAATAACAATAAAGTAAAAAAAAAAAAAAAAACACCAGTGCAGAGAGTCAATTGCTCTTGACGATGACGATGGAGGTAATCGTCAAAAGTTCGAGATCTTATCCAGAACTGTCGCGGCAAGAATACCGAGAATGTTTTACATTTAACGGGTAATGTTTTACATACTTTGTGAAAACGTCTAATGTATTTAACCCCTCCTCGTGACCGGGGTAATGGACCACAACTATCGACTGATACAAACACAAGAGATTTTTCCAGAATAATTGAATGATGCACAACCCTTTGTCAGGATTGTTGGGCTTCACATTCTGAGATAATACACAATGCTTGAACTCATACTGCTTTTTTCTACAGAGGTTGGGAAAATAACAGTAGATACTCAACTTTGCTTCACATTTCAATACAGCAAAGTGTCCCCATACATAATGGGTATACCAGATTAAACTTGTTTCATGCTTCTCTGGTATACATACACATTAATTTTTCACATGTTCACTGCTTCTGTGGAATGAGACATTATTCACCAATTTTTAAAGCTAATTAAATCTCGGTCGAGCCGACTGTTCTACTTTTTGTCGGATCTGACTCCAATGTACGTCTGCCTGTTGGAGACTAGCCATATGTTTTCACAACTTTAAGTAATACACTCGATGGAATTGATCCTCCATAAGCAACATTGGGAACTCAGATGATTGTTTGCCGTCCCATAGTTCCGGCGTCAAACGTTCTGGCACGCGTGACAACGTTTCAGCAATATTATTGTCATGGCCACTTATGTGAACTATTCGAGAATCATATTCTTGCAAAGCAAGTGTAAAGCAGGCTAACCTTGCATGCAGCTGTTCATAAGTTTGCAGGAACCACAGACTAATGGTCACACTAAACGTTGGTTCTTGATCCATGTAAAAAATAACGATTTTTTTAATGCCCAGACCACTGTCACTGCCTTATGCTCTGTAGTTGTAAAAGCTCTTTCACAACTGGTCAATACCCAACTTGCAAATATGATCGACCAGAATGTTGGTTCAAATCTATCATCCTAGTCTGAAACAAACATGTACCTAATGAAATAGGTGATGAATTCGTTAATAATCCAAATTCCAGTGACATATCAGGGCGGAATAAGATAAACGAGTTCATAAGCGCGTTCAAGAAGGGTCGTCGAGCAGATGCGCAAAACTATAGACCTGTATCTCTGACGTCGATCTGTTATAGAATTTTAGAACATGGTTTTTGCTCGAGTATCATGTCGTTTTTGGAAACCCAGAATCTACTATGTAGGAATCAACATGGATTCCGGAAACAGCGATCGTGTGACACCCAACTCGCTTTATTTGTTCATGAGACCCAGAAAATATTAGATAAAGGCTCCCAGGTAGATGCTATTTTCCTTGACTTCCGGAAGGCGTTCGATACAGTTCCGCACTGTCGCCTGATAAACAAAGTAAGAGCCTACGAAATATCAGACCAGCTGTGTGGCTGGATTGACGAGTTTTTAGCAAACAGAACACAGCATGTTGTTATCAATGGAGAGACGTCTACAGACGTTAAAGTAACCTCTGGCGTGCCACAGGGGAGTGTTATGGGACCATTGCTTTTCACAATATATATAAATGACCTAGTAGATAGTGTCGGAAGTTCCATGCGGCTTTTCGTGGATGATGCTGTAGTATACAGAGAAGTTGCAGCATTAGAAAATTGTAGCGAAATGCAGGAAGATCTGCAGCGGATAGGCACTTGGTGCAGGGAGTGGCAACTGACCATTAACATAGACAAATGTAATGTATTGCGAATACATAGAAAGAAGGATCATTTATTGTATGATTATATGATAGCGGAACAAACACTGGTAGCAGTTACTTCTGTAAAATATCTGGGAGTATGCGTGCGGAACGATTTGAAGTGGAATGATCATATAAAATCAATTGTTGGTAAGGCGGGTACCAGGTTGAGATTCATTGGGAGAGTCCTTAGAAAATGTAGTCCATCAACAAAGGAGGTCGCTTACAAAACACTCGTTCGACCTATACTTGAGTATTGCTCACCAGTGTGGGATCCGTACCAGATCGGGTTGACGGAGGAGATAGAGAAGATCCAAAGAAGAGCGGCGCGTTTCGTCACAGGGTTATTTGGTAACCGTGATAGCGATGTTTAACAAACTCAAGTGGCAGACTCTGCAAGAGAGGCGCTCTGCATCGCGGTGTAGCTTGCTCGCCAGGTTTCGAGAGGGTGCGTTTCTGGATGAGGTGTCGAATATATTGCTTCCCCCTACTTACACCTCCCGAGGAGATCACGAATGTAAAATTAGAGAGATTAGAGCGCGCACGGAGGCTTTCAGACAGTCGTTCTTCCCGCGAACCATACGTGACTGGAACAGGAAAGGGAGGTAATGACAGTGGCACGTAAAGTGCCCTCCGCCACACACCGTTGGGTGGCTTGCGGAGTATAAATGTAGAAGTAGATGTAGAATGTTATTGAACGCTTGATGAAATTCATCAGTCCACAGCCACGGCACGCTCTTTCAAAGCAGATTCAACAACTGTTCTGCATTTATGGATTAATCAGAATAAACCTGCAGAAGCTAAGCCCAAAAATCCTCTCCGCCGCTTTTTATTTCGTGGCACCGCAAAGTTATTGATAGCACTGATTTTCATTTCATCCGGAAGAATTCCTTTAGCATTTTAAAGATGTCCAGGAAGCGTAACTCTTTCTGCAACAAAATGACACTTTTGCAAGTTGGGCTGTAACTCCTGCGTCTCTGAATATAGCCAAGAACCCTGTGAGTATTGAGAAAATGCTCAGTCGAAGTGATAGTGGCTATTAATAGATCATCCACAAACATAGTAATCTGGCTTCTTAATGCAGGTCCTAGAACATTATCCAATGCAGAAATAAAGATTCCTTTTAAGTATTTCTTTAAAAACTCTGAATGAGATAGTAGGAGGCTAGAAAATTGCTGCTCCTGTTCATCATTGAGGGGCATAGGGTCCTTTAGTTTCTCGATTACTTGATCAAATGGCTCTGGGCACTACGGGACTTAACATCGGAGGTCATTAGTCCCCTAGAACTTAGAACTACGTAAACCTAACTAACCTAAGGACTTCACACACATCCATGCCCGAGGCAGGATTCGAACCTGCGACCGTATCGGTCGCTCGGTTCCAGACTGTAGTGCCTAGAACCGTACGGCCACCACGGCCGGCCATCGTGTTTAGGGAAAACATTGTTCTGCGTTTATTGTTTGGAGTGATCCAGCTTAAGCGGCCTGCGGAGCAGCACCAGTCTCGTACCCCGTCTTTTCGTATTAAGTCAGCGTCCACTAAAGCATCGTTGATGCAAAATTTCGTATACCACAAGACTCCTCCGATAGTTCCTCTCCATTGTTATACCCTAGAAACTGTAACTGCTCGTTGTAGGCGCTATTCGAATCCTTGACCGCTCCTCTGGGGCTCGAAGTACTCACGATTAGTTTTCTGGACTTGTTTTACTACCATTATATGCGTCGTAATGTATCCAGAAGGAGAAGTTCAACAGCCGTAAAGTACAGGGTGATTCAAAAAGAATACCACAACTTTAAAAATGTGTATTTAATGAAAGAAACATAATATAACCTTCTGTTATACATCATTACAAAGAGTATTTAAAAAGGTTTTTATTCACTCAAAAACAGGTTCAGAGATGTTCAATATGGCCCCCTCCAGACACTCGAGCAATATCAACCCGATACTCCAACTCGTTCCACACTCTCTGTAGCATATCAGGCGTAACAGTTTGGGTAGCTGCTGTTATTTCTCGTTTCAAATCATCAATTGGGGCTGGGAGAGGTGGCCGAAACACCATATCCTTAACATATCCCCATAAGAAAAAATCGCAGGGGGTATGATCAGGGCTTCTTGGAGGCCAGTGATGAAGTGCTCTGTCACGGGCTGCCTGGCGGCCGATCCATCGCCTCGGGTAGTTGACGTGCTTGAACCAATTTCAGACGATAAGGTTTCATAACTAACCTTTTTCGTAGGACTCTCCATACAGTTGATTGTGGAATTTGCAGCTCTCTGCTAGCTCTGCGAGTCGATTTTCCTGGGCTGCGAACAAATGCTTGCTGGATGCGTGCTACATTTTCATCACTCGTTCTCGGCCCTCCAGAACTTTTCCCTTTGCACAAACACCCATTCTCTGTAAACTGTTTATACCAACGTTTAATACACCACCTATCAGGAGGTTTAACACCATACTTCGTTCGAAATGCACGCTGAACAACTGTCGTCGATTCACTTCTGCCGTACTCAATAACACAAAAAGCTTTCTGTTGAGCGGTCGCCATCTTAGCATCAACTGACGCTGACGCCTAGTCAACAGCGCCTCAAGCGTACAAATGTACAACTAAATGAAACTTTATAGCTCCCTTAATTCGCCGACAGATAGTGCCTTTTGTCGTTGCAGAGTTTTAAATTCCTAAAGTTGTGGTATTCTTTTTGAATCATCCTGTATTCTATAAAATGTATTTTAATCATCAGTTGTTTATTGTCCCATTAGTCATCTACCGGTTTTGGTTATTAACCATCATCCAGGGTGCAGGGTACTACAGATTAGTTAAAAACGCCTTATATTCTTTTGAAGCTGAACCACATCGAAATTATCCACAATTGTAGAACCAATTTGTCTTAGAGTACCGACAGTCACATTTTGTGTCAAACATACAGACATCAAAGGAGAAATAAGACGAAAAATTACTAGAAAAATACCTCAGCAGTCACGTTATATAAAAGATAATGCATCCGTACTACAGAAGTAACGTAGCAACATACTTTAGCATTAATGGTAAGGTGAAGGTTCACGAGAGGTAATGAAAACTTAACGCTAGGCGCGAATACGGCGTCAGGCTGCGAAAGCACAGTATGCTAAACTTGCAACTGGTGACCTCGTTCTCTTTAAATCGAACAACAAATTGTGCTACATTGATAGTGAAGTCTCAGAATTTAAATTCATTTACAATGAACCATTTGAGATTTCCAGTATACCTCACACTAATAATTATGGAAGACCGTTAGGTGTACGTAACATTGTTGACTTGTATCAGTCAAGAACAGATTAATCTGAGAAAGAATTTCTAGTAAACAATTATTAGTGTCATTTTCCAAATGTGTTCCACATTTATTTCTTCTGAAAGCAACTGAAATAAAATTAAAACCCAAGGCAGGACCAGTGTGTATAAATGTCACGCTCGTACATGTATCATTTGTAAATTTGTAAATAATATGTTCTAAATAATTCTTTTATGTCACGTGTTATGGAAGTGAATACCAGTGCACTCAGCCAATGTTAAATTTCACGCCTGTGATGAGTGCGAATACGGAAAGTATTCAGTTCACTCTGGTAGAAAGATAAGTATAGTATCACCCATTCTCTGTCACTTTATCTCATTTAGCTCAAATGTTTATACGTAACTGCGCAACTAATCTGCATTAATCGAAGACTCATTAGAACTGCGAGAGACGGATTATCTCTCACTCATGATAGAAAAACTCTGTGGACATAATGTGGAACATTAAGTGTATTATGGATTTTCTTATTTCTGATTTAGATTTTCGAGGAGTACGATCATAGTGGGGCTATAATCAGCGGCACTGTTGTATGGTGCTATTTTGAATACGGAATGTAATTTGATTACTTACAATAACATTTTGTCCCATACAAGAGAACTATAAGTTCTGAAATGTAGCTTTGATGCTCATTAATGGAAAAAAATATAATTTCATGACTGGAGAAGGTACGTTCAATGCTTTGGTAAGTGTAAATTCTCCCTTGTCTGTGGCTCCGAACATTATTTGGTGTATCGTAAGACTTAGAGAACTTTGTTTCCAACGAAATCAGTAGAGCTTGCACCACCATCGTTTATACTATATTTTGAGAGATTAATTTCTGGACTTTTGTCGATATTAATACACAACTTGGACAGTGATTCCTATTTTGCAGAACGAGTACGGCATAGCACCCCGGGAAGGCTTCCCCACGGCGTACGATTGTGCCTAAGGTTATTTTAATATTTTTCAGCGTCAACGATCACCGGAATTCTCCATAGCCGAAGAAATTTTATTACAGGTGCTGATTTCGATATCTAGAGACAGACAGAGTATGATTATGAATTGTTAACTGTCTAATGATTTTGTTTTACAGACTTGAGAAGAATTAAATTTGTACCTGGGAGAGTGGGAGATATTTGTGACAAAAAATTTGAGGTTATGGTGACAATACGTTCGGAAAATTCGCCCCAGCTCACGCATGTATCGATCCACTGGATTTCCGGCCGGACTGCTGCTTTCCATACCTCTATTCCACTATTTGGAAGTGAAATGGGCCCCATTATCGGACAAAATCGCTTTTGGTTGGCCTATCAGCACAAAGTTTGCACGTTTCTTAAAAACCGCTTCAGCTGTTGCCTATCTTATCGGATATAACTTAATAAACTTCGTAAAGGCTTCCAACACTACTAATATGTGGGCGATATTACCTGAGGTCTTTGGCAGGGGTCCATAGAAGTACGTGTACACTAACGTCAGTACATGGTCAGGGATTACGCTTTGTATAGGACCACGATTTGTGCAGTTGGTCACTTCACCCTCTGAAACCTATCGCAAGTCTTTATCCCATCTGCCAGCCGGAGTGGCCGAGCGGTTGTAGGCTCTACCGCTAAGGTCTCAGGTTCGAACCCTGCTTCGGGCATGGTTGTGTGTGATGACCTTAGGTTAGTTATGTTTTAGTAGTTCTAAGTTCTAGGGGACTGATGACCTCAGAAATTAAGTCCCATAGTGCTCAGAGCCATATGAACCATTTATGCCATTTATTATCGTCTTTCACATGTTATTAAGTTTCACAAATCCAGTCAATTTTTGTCATCTTTGCGTATATACAGGGTATTGTTGTATATCCTGTAATACTTTCTCAAATTTCCTTCATCTTTAGTCTTTTCGTCATACTTGAT
Organism: Schistocerca piceifrons; assembly: GCF_021461385.2. Classification (NCBI taxonomy): domain Eukaryota; kingdom Metazoa; phylum Arthropoda; class Insecta; order Orthoptera; family Acrididae; genus Schistocerca; species Schistocerca piceifrons. The sequence continues at coordinate 72,096,906 of NC_060144.1, read as the reverse complement.
TTTCACTATTTCAAAGCAATCGTCCTCGCTTTGATGACGACATATATTTTTACAAATACCTTTTATTTTCTTTCGTCTTTCCACGTGTTGGAAGCAGTCCAATTTCAGAACCTTCGGATTGGTTTGCCTACAAAAAGTCCTCACCGGCATCAAGGTAATTCCAGAAAAATCCGTCTCTCTGATACAGATAGGGTTTGATCTGGTGGTTTTTAATTTTCTGTTCTTGGACATCCTTAATTTTTATCTGCCTGATCTGCAGTTGTTGAAACTGTTTCGACCCCAACACTGTAACCCTTTTATCAATTTCTTCGCCTACCCAAATTTTTATTACCAACAATTTGGTAACTGGTCAGGTAAATTTTCTTCTAAAATATAGCTCCCATCCTCCAAATTTCTTTGAGAAATATGCTCTGTTTCTGCTTGTAATCCTTCTTCCGAGTTCACGCAACCCATACCACTCTCCTCTGAAGGTATGACATCAGCCTTAACCTCGTAGATGTTTAATCTACGTGGCTTTCAATTAGTCGTACCCGGTCATTATTAGCAAACTAGTCTTGCCTCTCTGTAGAAGTTTTGGCTTTGTCTTCTTTAGGACCAGGGTCTTTGTGGTTTGCTATTTCAATTACTACAACATTTTGACAAGCCTGACTCTTCGGTATAGAGCTTTCTGTGTCTTCATAAACGCTAATTTCATGCTGATTGAGAAGCATCAAGTATTGTCAGCTCTCCCCTTTACCACATTTTCCATACAATCTTCTGTAATGATTCAGTACGTCATATATCCGACCGAACTGACGTAGCCACACCTTCTCGAATTCATCGTTGCCCTGCGCAATAACGGAAGTTTTATCTGATATCGGCTTCGTTAATTCTGCCGCCGAGTCACACTGTAGTGGAGCCTGCGGTACCATTGTTGCTTTAACAGCGTGCGCCTCTTCCTTAAGCATCGGTACTCTAATTTCTTCATTATTACGGACAGTAGTCGCTTTGGCGACTGGCGTTTCAACTTCAATTATTGTTACCGTGCGTGCGTTGCTTGCTCTGTGTGCTTGTACATGCCGCCATAGCAATTTATCGACTCGGATCTGTAACAGCGACGTTGTGTTAGCTTTCTTCTGGGCCGCCAAGGTCTTCTCACGCCCCGTGGGCCCCAAACCGGAGCGACTAATGGTTTCCCTGATTACCTACGACCAGCAGGTTTCTGTCCATCCGCCGCATATACTGATTTTGCTCCTGCCTACTAACATTCTGCTGAGAACCACGTGCCATATTCACCTATGTCATTTCTACAATCATTGTTCTCATTATGTCACAATATTATGAATAGGAAAGTTGCTACTTACCAAATAGCAGAGACGCTGAATCACAGATAGGCGCAATAAAAAGACTGTAATAAATGAAGCTTTCGTCCATTAAGGCCTTCGTCAAAAATAGACGACAGAGCCACACACACACACATGCGCTCACACACACACACACACACACACACACACACACACACTCACTCACTCACTAACGAAGACCTTACTGTCCGAAAGCTTTATTTGTGACAGTCTTTTTGTTGTGCCTATCTACGACTCAGTATCTCCCCTATATGATGAGTAGCAACTTTCTTTTTCGTAATTTTGCTACATTCCATCCTGGAGTTTCCATTGTTTGATTGTTCCCATTATGTTATTCTTATAGTGGTGTAGTTATTATTACCATGAAAGTGGTTACCATTATTGCACACGTCTCGTTATTATATTTGTTGCCATTGTGGTAATTGTTGCTATTACCAAGGCTTTTAAAGTTTTCGCCGCTATTCCGCCAGTTATCCTTGACCTTTTCTCAGAATACATTAATTGTTCTGTAGCTTCTTCCTGTGTACCTCTTGGAATTAGGTGCGAGCGTAGCTTCACACTGCTTCTGCGGGGGCTCCCAACGTACACTTCCGCACTCTTCCGTGACTCAAGCTGCTCTGCTTCCTCTCTGCACGACACAGCTCCTGCCATTTCGTCGTTGCTATCGATAAATTAAATTGAAGTTCCCTTGGCTGTTACCCAGCAATTCACAATATTTACATTATAATTACCATCAATTATATACAGTCAGAAATAAATACATTGTTCCGTCCAATAAATATTAAATATAGTTTCCGAAATAAAGCTTAAATATTCAGAATGGGAAGTAAAGTCCAAGACATAAGCGTATATTAAACAGCGATAAATTTTGGATTGTGCAGAAGGTATTTCATTTGCGTGTTCAGTGCTACAGTATCCCATACTAACAAATATATCGACAACGTTGAAACAAATTACAAACGTACAAGAGATCGTAAATTTACGAATAGAAGTGAATTTCTGGCACTATTCGGCGTTTCATTTATGATAAATATAAAGAATAGTCATTATGTAAATATAAAAGACCTTTGCAAGTTAGACGGTACAGGTTCGGATGTCCTGAGGGCCACGATGAGTTATCATGGATTTCTATTCGTGATGCTGGCGCACGGTATCTAATGACGTTTTCACTCAAAACGAAAGCAAAAAAGCTTGACAAGTCAGCTGCCGTCAGAAGGCTTTTGCATCCTTTCACAATCAACATGAAACGATGAGTAATTCTACTGATATAAGACGATCAATGAAATGTTGATCGGATTTAAATGATGCTGCTCCTTGATCCAGTGTATACCGTTCAAACGCGCCAAATAACTAATAAAAATATTTGCCATGTGTGAGCGAAAGAGTATTTACACCAGTAATATTGAAATACGTGTGGAAAATCACCCAGACGTACCATTTCAAGTATCAAAAAGCCCAGCAGAAATTCTGAAAAGGCTTGTAAGCGACATCGAATGTACCCACAGAAATATCACCATTGACATTTGGTACACAAGCTGCCAGTTAGCGGAAGATATGTTAGAGAAAAATTAAACGATCTAGTCACTCTTCGCAAGAATAAAAGTGACGTCCTGCCTGAATTTTTGCCTCTAAAACCCAACCTGTCGGAGTTTCGAAATTTAGCTTTGAAATCTCTTGTTTCGTATTCAACAAAAAGAAATCGTTCAGTGATACTCCTGTTCACAATGCATGATACGGATGGTATCGACCCCGAAAAAGGAAAGCTCACCATCATTATTGATTACACTCGCAGTCAAGTAGGAGCGAATACTGTGGACAAAATGATAACACGATATTCTGTTTCCAGTGATATTTTATACTATGATAAATACCAGAGAGAACCGTCAAAATTCGAGGTATTTTTTTGAAGAATTTATCATTTACATTGATGAATGAACACTTGACAAATAGATCGAAAATTATATTACTACCTACAGACATCCCTCAATTTGTAATAAGGAAATTCTCATTATAAGATGCCATTAACACACCAGGGCCGTCAGAGAAGAGGAAGAAAGGGCGTTGTTGCCATGTGTGTGAAAGTAAAAATGACGCCACCGTGACGAAAGTCTGGATGAAGTGCAAAAAGTTTACTTGTCAAGCACATCTGCTTGTAGAGTATACATGTGTTAATTGAGGCTCACCAATACATCATTTATTATCTCTGTGCAATGGATTTTTTGTCATAGACCAGGAATGGGAAAAGCTGCAATAATTTTGAGGAAAAACTATGGCTCACGTGTCAAGGGATATGTGCAATATAGCTCTCGAATAATACTAGTCAAAATTGAAACTAAACCAAAGGACACTGATAAAACAAAAATACATGCCAACATCCAAAGAAGAAGATGCAGTCATTGACGAAATATGCGAAGAAATAAGTAATGCAATGAGAAATGTTAAGGGAGATGTAAACCTGATTGCCATGAGGGACTGGAACGCGATTGTGGGCAAAGAACCGGAGTAAGGAATTGTTGGCAAATATGGACTTGGAAGAAGAAATGAAAGAGGAGATCGACTAATCGAGTTCTGCTCGATGCACCAATTAATTGTTGCAAACACACTTTTCCAACATGACAAACGAAGAAGATACACATAGAAGGCCCCTAGAGACCTGAGGAGACAGCAGATTGATTACATTCTAGTGAAAGCACGTTTTAGGAACCAGAAGAAAGATTGCAGGAGCTATCCATCTGCAGACATAGGTAGTGATCATAACCTGGTCCTGATGAAAAGTTCATTGAGGTTCAGAAGTTTGAAGAAGAAGCCAGTAAAACTTAAATGGACACTAGAGAAACTAAAAACTGAGAGACTGGCAAAGCACTAAGCTCATGAAACAGGCAATCTATCTGAAACTTTTCAACGTGGTGGAGTAAATGAAGACTGGGATCAAATTAAATATTATATACAAAGCAGCAGAAAAGATAGTTGGAAGAACTGAACCCAAAAACAAGAGGAAATGGATTACAGCAGATATTATTGAGCTTACAGAAAATAGCAGATTATACAAAAATGCAACTGATGAACTAGGAAAATCTGAATACAGAAGACTAAGGAATTTAGTTAATAGAGAAGCTAGGAATGGTTCAAATGGCTCTGAGCACTATGGGACTTAACATCTGTGGTCATCAGTCCCCTAGAACTTAGAACTACTTAAACCTAACTAACCTAAGGACATCACACACATCCATGCCCGAGGCAGGATTCGAACCTGCGACCGTAGCAGCCGCGCGGTTCCGGACTGATAGCCTAGAACCGCTAGACCACCGCGGCCGGCAGAGAAGCTAGGAAAGCAATAGAAAATTTTCTTGAAGAAATGTGCAGGAAGTGGAAGAAAATATGCAAAACGGAAGAACTGATTTAGCCTACAGAACAGCAAATCAATTTTTAACGAACGTAAAACAACACTCTCAGGCACAATAGGAAATAAAGAGGGGAAAATGCTGTTTGGTGAAGACATGGTGAAGAGATGAAACGAATACATAGAAGAGTTGTACACCAGGACACCTCTTTCGGAGGAAGTAATAGGAAAGGAAGAGCAAGCAGACGAAGATGACAAGGGAGATGACATTCTGCAAGAAGAATTTAACAGGGCTATAAAAGAACTATGGTACAACAAAGCAACGGCTACTGATGACATCCCTGCAGAACTAATAAAGAATTCTGGTGATAGCATGAAAATGATGCTACTTATGAGGTCCATCTATAACACAGGAGAGATACTGACAGACCCAGAAATGTATCATTGTTCCTATAACAAGGAAGACAGCAGCTACATAATGTGAACAGTACCGAACTCTAAGCGTAATATCACATGCATCAAAAATTCTCATAAAAATAGTTCTGAAGAGAACTGAAGAGAAGGTGGAGGTTACGCTGAGTGAAGATCAGTTTGGTTTCAGAAGGGTATTGGGAACAACAGAGGCGATTCTGGCACTGAGACTCGTTATCGAAAAGAAATTACAGAAAAATAAACCAACTTATATTGCCTTTGTAGACATGGAAAAGGCATTTGGTAACGTTATCTGGCAAGAGATGTTCAGAGTGCTGAGGAAAGTATCCGTGTGATACTCAGTTTCTACAAGAATGAGGTGGCAGTGATTAGGAACTGTCACCAGGAACAAGAAGCCAATATTATATATTCAACATTATATCTTATATTCAGTGCTTGCATCCAGGAAGCTATAGACCATGTTCAAGAAGCTACTGAGGTGGGGATCAAAATTAATGGGCAGAAGACAGAAAAGCTACGTTATGCAGATGATACTGCAATAGTCACGGAGACAAAAGAAGATCTAGAGGAACAATGGAAAAAATTCTATGCCGTCAGTGTGGAAAGAGAATAAACAAGAAAAATACTAAAGTGATAGTATGCAGTAAGGGAGCAGAATATGAACCTGTGAGAATGAGAATTGGAAGAGAGGAGCTGGAAGTGATAGAGGAATTTACTTACCCGGGAAGCAAAATCACAAGGAATGGCAGAAGTCGGAAAGAAATTTGCGAGCAGAATACAAAAGGCCAAAATTGCGTTTAATCGGAGAAGGAGCTTACTCACCAGCAACAACATCACTCTGAAAATAAGGAAACGTATCATGAAAGGTTTCGTTTCAAGTGTGGCCCTATACAGATGTGAAACTTGGATAGTTGGAAGGGAAGAGAAAAGATGGCTAGAGGCCCAGGAGATGTCGCGCAATAGAAGGATGATGAAGATCACCTGGAGAAACAAAGTAACAAATGAAGAGGTCTTAGAATAGAGGAAACTAGATGTTTGTGGAGGCACATCCAAACAAGAAGAGACGGACTTGTAGGGTACACCCTACAACACAACAACATCATTGGAACGATAGCAGAAGAAGATATTGAGGGAAGGAATCGGCGGTGGCGACCTAGGACATCACACATGCAACAGATCACGAATGACGTTGGATGTAACACATACGTGGAAATGAAGTAGGCAGATAGAAGAGAGGAATGGCGCTCTTCTGCAAACCAACCTAACGGTTGAACGCTAAAAGAAAGAAGATATACCGGAAAGATGATTTTGTCACTCGTGCTAATTTGTTTGTTTCCTATGGTGCAACGCACTGTATAAGGCATCATTTCTGCACCATTTACAAAAGATTATGTACTACAAACGGAAAAAACTTACAGGGTCATCCAAAACCTGTATGACGACACAGCTATTTAGACAAAGGAAGATAGGAGACAAGTGGATAGGTATGGCAGAAGTAGCCTATACCTTGTTCCAAAAATACCGCGTCCACTTGTATTTTTTACGGTATGATTGCGTTTGCTAACAGTCGCACAAAGCTGTGAGACGGAAGTATATCGATTACGTGGTGGTCGTCTGTCTGGATACCGATCCCGATACAGACGTAGCGCGCGTTGCATAAAACGACACCGGTAGAGGCAGTCGAATCGTCCCTGTGCATTAAAAACGTTATTTTATTTACGTTTACACGGTCCAGTATCATTAACGTGACCGCCGCCTATGCTCAGCGTCAACATGCAATAACCACTCACAGACGGCCAGACGATAGGTGGTAGCGCTGGCAGTGGACTGTGGGGGACCCTGTAATGAGTGCTGTAGCTGTTGTAAGGCGAAAACAAAGTGATTTACCTGATGTCCAAAACAGCATGATGATTTGATTTTTGGCCATGAGTGGAGGCGTTTCCTCAATTTCTAAACATGGTGTGCCCCCGCGGTGCATGTCAAAATGGCTCCAAGGCACGTGTTTCCAGCTCAGGGGTGAACGGCAAATGTGGAAACTTTTACGGGCGGAAATACATGCAACTGTTGAGTAACTGACCCTCCAGATCAACCAAGGGGCTGCCAACAGTGTCTCCTCAACGACCGTTCATAGATCGTTATTGTGTATGGGTTGTGATGGTAGGTGCCTCGCTCAAGTACCCTGCTGTTTATCGGCGACTAAGTCTGGATTTTAACGCCAATACGCCTACTGGACCTCTTCCGAGTGGCGACAGGTGGCAGTTTCAGATGAAACATCTTTTAATCTCTATCGGATAGATGGCCATTGACAGTTAGGTTGTGAAAAACCTGAAAACAAAGGGCCCAGGCTGGAGGAGGGAGAATTATCGTCTGTGGAATGATTTCATGGCATTCCCTGACAGATCTCATCGTTCTGGAGGGCGCAGTGAATCAAAACAAGTATGCATCCGTTCTTTGGGACCATGTTCACCCCTTCATGCAGTTTGTTTCTCCTCTGATCGATGGTATCTACCAACGGACAAAGCAACGTGTCACACAGCTAGCAGTGTATGTGCCGGGTTCGAAGAACACCAGGATAAGTTTATCGTTCTCCCTGGCCACCAAAATCCCCCGATTTAAATGCAATTGAGGATATGTGGGACCATCTCGATCGGGCTGTACGCGCTGCGGATCCTCAACCGGGAAACCTACTGAAGGCGGCCATGTCACTGGAGTCGGCGAAGTTCCACGTACCTGTCATTAGCTTCCAGAATCTCACTGCCTCTCTTACTGCAGTCTCACGCTGCAAAAGGTGTCTATTCAAATTCGTGACAGGTGGTCACATTAATGTGACTAGACAGTGAATTTAGAATGTTCATTCGACCCGCAAAAAGCACTCGACAGAACAAAATTCTGCAATATGTTCATAATTCTGAGAGAAACAGAAGTAGGCTATAAGGAAAGACGCACAATACACAATATGTACAAGAACCAAGAGGAATAGCAAAAATGGAAGATATAGAACAAAGGGCTCAGCTTAACAAGTGTATAGGACACGTATGTAGTCTTCACTCCTGTAGTTCAATATCTACATGGGAGAATAATGACGGAAGTAAAAGAGTGTGATACAAATTCAGGATGAAAGGATAGCTATGAGAAGATTCGCTGCTGATAGACATTACCACCCTTAATGAAAGAGAATAAGGACTGTAGGTCTTGTTGAGTGGAATGTAAAGTCTAATGAGTACAGCTTACAATCAGAGCGTAAATAGAAGAAATCCGAACATAATGAAGAGTAGGAGAAATGAAATTAATGATAAAATTAAGTTCAAACCTGGGACCATAAAGTAGAGGAAGTTAGGACGTCTGCTAGCGGAAGCAAAATACTCATGACAGACGAAGCAAACAGGGCATAAAAGTCGGATGAGCACAGGCAAGCAGAACACGACTGGCCAACAGGAGACTGCCAGTATCAAGCTGGTAATCAATCTGACGAAGACATTTCTGAGAAAGTACATTTAGAGCATAGAATTGTATGCTAGAGAATCAAGGACTTTGGGAAAACCAGAAGAGAAGTGTTTGAAACATGTAGGTATAGATGGATTAAGTGGACTGATAGATTTGGGAATGTTAAGATTCTATGAAGAATCAGCGAAGTAACAAACATATGGAGAGCACTCAAAAGGAAAAGGATGACAGAACATGGATTATGTCATCAGGGAATAACTTCTATGGTGCTTCAGCGAGTTATAGGTTGTAAAAACTGCAGGGGAAGACAGATATTGGAATAGATCATTAAATAATTAAGGGTGCAGAGTGCTAGTGCTACTATGAGGTGAAGACGTTGGTCGAAGAGAGAGATTCGTGGCAGGCAGCATGAAACCAGTCAGAGGACTCAAAGAAAAATAAATAAATAGGTAAATAAAAATTAATAAAGTACAGGGAAAATAGCAGTAAGGTCTTCGAACAGCGACTTCTAGGTAGAAAATTTTTTCTCAGGTGTATTAACAATAATATTTCAATAACTTGAATGCACTGGCTCCACATGTACTGCCCTACGTGTCGGCAATATGCAGCATAACATGCCTACTGCTGTGACTATCACCTATGTAATGAAATTCACTATTTGTTTTCCGATTCTCTCTGTATTATTATGCAGAAAGCTAACACAATTTATGATAACATGACGGCCCATACGTGACTCCCTTCGGTGATATTAATCTTTGTAGTAGCTACATATTTATCTGTTACTGCACATGTGAAACTGTAACACAGCTGAATTATAGTCCTGAAACAACTGGTACACCTACCCAACAAGGGTTTAGGATTTTAGTAAGAATCCCTAGAAATAATGTAAAGTAAATAATTTCAGAGTTCCGTGTATCAATCGGTAAGATTGCAACCCTTATACGATCACTTGGTTGTCCGTGTGTCGGTCTATTCGACTGTTAAAAATCCTTTTTCTCAGGAACTCGTAAACGTATCAAGCTGCAACTTACGCACATACTGTCGGTGTACAAAACCGAAGCTTCTGTGTCAATGCAATCTAAAGGTACGGCTATTTATGTCATATATTTGGTACTCGCAAACTCTCTCTTCAAAAACTGTAGAGTATTTGTCGTTTATCTCGAATCATGAGAGCTGGGAGGAAGCGAGGTTTCACAGCACAAGTAAAAGAAAAAATCCTAAAACTGTTGATTTGTGATTAAATCACACGAAAAAATCTTTATTTTTTCCTTTGTTCTCCGTTTGTTAGTACCCTTTCTTTAGAGGAACGGATTGACGTATCAAGTTTGAATTAGTGTCACATACCAATAGTTATGGTCGCATCATAGAATTTGTTGAACATGCGTTTGATCTTCAGTCAAACTGTGTGGAATCCTGATGCAACAGGTCTTCTTCATGCCAAAATTTGCATGAAAAGACAAATATACAGTAGGTCTCCGTAAGCCTGAGAATGTTTGTTGCTAATGGTGAATGATATGCCGAGCCTTTTCAAACTTGAGATTAGCATCGTTGGTTGTCGGAACAACAACATATTATGTAGACCCTAGGGAAACTCAGCTGAAAGAAGCACGACCAAGAAGAAGTTCTACAAATTTCATGCTTTGTCTAAGGTGACTGGTTTGCAAAATTAACCATTTTCTACACTGATATTAAGTCTTTATGGAAATCTAAAATATTCATCAGATGACAATTTTCATGTGAAATATAAATTTTGACACATGGTTGTTTCTCAATACCTCTCACTACGAACAAACTACTCAGTCAGTTTCTGAGCTGCCATTGTATTAATAATGAAAAGCGACATCTATTTAAATAACAGTATGAAATGAGCTGCCTGATGTTTTCCACATGTACGAGAAAGTTTGCAGTCAACTGCTCAATGAAAGAGACTACTTTAAACTTGTAGCTAGAAAATGTTTGTGCTTTCCTGTCCTAAACCGTAGTAAAATTAATCTGACTCTAAAATGAAAATGATTGAAATGGCTGTATTTTAGCGCCTAATCTGACTCGTCACCTTTATACAGAAATTATTTCTTTATGATAACACGAATTTTCTAACAAAAGTATACCACGAAATTGAAAACATTTTTATTGGACCTGCGAACGTCCACAGCGGTCACTGTCTGTGCTCTGTCCTTCTTGCATATCGTAAACTCCTACGGCGGCGAACTTACCTAGTACATTAAAAAGAATCACTTCGGTACTCACTCTCGCTTCGTGCGTAATGTGAGCTGCCGCAGATGTGTGTAAATACAGACTTGGGGAGCCATGGAAGGAATGACAAGGAGAATGTTTGGCCTGGCTTAATGAAAGCTCTGAGCGATCTGGTCTAAGTCAGAATACTGAAAGACATTATCAGAAGCTGTGATGGTTCCAATCAAAGACATTGCAGGTGTGTAACGGTCGTATTTCGGAGGCACCTGATGAGTGCTGAAAGCACAGTATCGAATTAATTATAATCACGAAAAGCGCTGAGAAAATGCATTGTAAGATATTACAAGAAGCTACTATGAAGGAATTGGGAAGCTAGATAGTCCATATGGGCCTCCATACTCCGAGGATTACCAATTATCGACTGTAAGTAGTTCGAACGCGGACCTACCAACACAGCGAAGTATCGATGCCGGCGTCTTCCCAAACCCTACCCTCCGCCTCGGCTCGCCTCGCGTTTCGCTGAGAGAGCTGTCGGCTGTTGCAAGACAGAGGCGCAGATAGGCTGTCCCGCCGAGCGCCGATGCGCTGCTCCAAAACCCCGGAGCGCATTCTGGGGCACGCGCCCGGAATCCCGGCATCCCGCGCTGCTGGTGCTCGCTACCCCGCCTCGCGGCTTCGGATTCCGCCGACCGCCTGCCACACGCCAAGAAGCGGCCGCTCCGACGCTGCGGGAATCCCAGCCCCTGCATTCATCGGCACGGCCTCTGCGGTGCAGCTGGCGGAAGCCTCCCTATAGGCAGCGGGAATGCTTTCCAGCAAGCAGGACTTACCCTGAACGAGAATTTACGGTTCACACTGCTGTCCATTAACAAAACTACACCTATCTGTGTAAGGGGGTACGGAATACCAGACGAGCTGTGTGTGGACCGAAATCTTTCTAACAAACAGAACACAGCATGTCATTACAAACACAGAGAAATCTTCGGACGTAAAAGTAAGATCGTGTGTACCCTAGGAGAGTGTAGTACTGTAATAATAATTTTCACAAACAATTTCTATACAAGGCGTTTGAATACCAAGCTAGAAACGACAGGTGCTAGTAAAATTTAATGAAACATGCAAATAATTCTAATAAAAATAGGTCCAGAACTCAATGGCTTCCCCAACATGATGTATATACAACTCCAGTCATGTCAATGTTACAACACTGGTAATGTCCAGCGCTACGTCTATGGCGTTCCTTGTGGTGAAGGATACATGTGTAATACATGCATGATAGTGCACGGGCACACGTTCATGTGACTGTTCATAAATGCCTATCTAAATATTCGTCAACAAATGTATTTGGCGTGAGTCGCGAATACCGTGACCTCCCACGTCACCAATTTAGACTCGTTGGTTTTATTTCTGTGGAGTTGTTTAAAAGATTTCATTAATTTCAGACCAGCCGACAGTGTCGTGAATACAGGGAAGACAACCTGGCTGTATGTCAGTGCACTCGAGACCCACCGTAATTACCCGGGCATCTACCAGGAGGCATCCTGAAGTTTGCTTTCAAATTAAAGGTGGCCATATAGAACGTTTATTCTCGTCTGTTTGCACTCAAGTGCATATTTGCAGTTTTGATCTTAAAAGACTTGTGAGGGTACTGGTGTGTAGTATCTGTAAGTGGTTGTTCTTTGGAGGGCGACAATGCCCAGTGGCGCAGAGAGTCGTAAGTAGAGGCAGTTGTTGAGAGGCTGTGGAAGGTGTAGGCTGCGTGAGCCAAAGGCGGTTGCGTAGCGATGGATTTATCTCTATTTTTAGTAGTAGTGGCACACAGTTTGAATAATAGTGTGTTTATGTTTGTGCAGTGTGATAAAGGAAATAAATTTAATTTTACCAGTTGTTAATGCGTCTCCATCAGTTAGTACCACACCATTGCATTTAACAATGAACGAAGTCTCGATATACACGGTCAACTACAAGATGCTTGTAACATAATAATCATTAATTAACCCATATAATCTCCAAGGAACAGGGAGTTTATGCCTGGCGTCTGGTGAACGGGGGCTCAAGGATGCAACAATTGGAAAAATATCGAAAACATATTGCAGCGTTGGCCGCCGAGCGCCTGCGAGGCTACATGATGCAACCCGCTTGGGCCGGCTCGCCAGCGGGTACCCGTGCTGCTAGAGCGACTACAGCACGCGTATGGGATAACGCCCCCGCGCCGGCCCTCACAGCGGCTAAGTCCGTTGTCAGTGCTCTTATCTAGTCAAGGTCATGCGCTCAGTATAAAAGCGGCCAATGCAGACCAGCAGAATCATGCATGTCCCAAACGATTACGCTTGTAAAATGTTCGCGTGCCGCCGTCATTAAAGTCAAATGGTGCTGCCCTAAGCCAGGACCTAGGCAGCTGTGATCCATAGATCAGAGGGGCGAACGACAGCTGCAGACATGTGCATGGGTGAATAGACGTGCAACTGTTGGGCAACTTACGGCCAAGATGAAGCAAGGGACTACCTACCAACAGCGTCCCCACAATGATTTTCCAGCGAAGGTCGCTACATATGGGCATCCGCAGTACGTGCCTGTTTCATGCACCCACGCTGGCACCTGCTCATCGACGAAGAGGGCCAGAATTTGCACGTCACTACTGCTACTTGACGTTCCATAAGTGGCGACATGTGTCCATTTCAGCAGAATCACATCTTATGCTCCGTCTGAGAGATTTAAGTTGGCTTGAACGTATTTAAACGTCTCAAAGGAAAGGGTCCAGGCTGGAGTAGTGAGCCTTATCGTCTGGAATGATTTTGTGGCGTTCCGTGGGTGATCTCGTCATTCTAGAGGGCATAGTGGATCAACACAAGCTTGCATCCATTGTTGGAGGCCATTGTCAGCCTCACAACTGGTTTGTTTCTCCTCTGCACGATGGCATCTACCAGTGCAACAATGTAATGTGCCACACAGCTAGCCGTATATGTGCAACTGGACAGCCACTGAGTTGCAACAGGTGGCCTTTCCAGATTAATCACTCTTTATGCTCCATGAGACACATGGCCGTTGGCGTCTGCGGTGTGAAACGTCTGAGAGCAACCACCCTGCAACTAACGTCAGAAGTCGTGTGGAAAGAGGCGGGAGAATGTTTTCGTGTCATTCCGTCTGTGATGTTGTCATTCCTGAAGACACTCGCATCGACAAATGTATGCATCTGTCCTTGGGAACCATGCATCCCGCCCCCCACCCTTAATGCAGTTTGATTTCCTTGGCACTATGACATACATTGGGGACCATGTATCCCCCCCCCCCCCCCCCCATCAGTGCAGTTTGATTTCTTTCGCGCTATGGCATCTACCTGCAGGACAATGAAACGTGTAACAAATCTCGCGTTGTAAGTGTATGGTTCGAGGAGCACCAGAAATCGATTCCTGTACTATCCTGGCCACTAAACCCCCTGCTTTAAACCCGATCGGGAATCTGTGAGACTACCTAGATCACGCTGTTCACCCCATGGATTCTCAATGGAGAAACCTAGTGCAGATGGCCAGAGCTTGAGTTGGCATAACTCCACTTACATATCGGTACCTTTCATAAATTCCTTAACTTTCTTAGTGTGCGTCTCGCAGCGGTCCACAGTGCTAAATCTGGTTTCACCGACTTTTAACGTTTGGTCACATTAATGTGTCTGGCCAGTGTACAATGGGAGAACAAGCGATTGCGTAATCATTCAAGTAACGATATTGGCAGAAAATAAGGAAAGACGTTATCGTAAACTGCGATGAATTATTACTGTGACCGGGAAGCACGGACTGCTGATTTATGGTGTCTCTTTCTCTTCAGTGATGAATCATGTTTATCCATTACCCTGGATGGTACCGGCCGCTAGTATGGCAGTGTTTTGGAGAGCCACAGCGATGTTACAAGTGGCATCATTGTGAGGGCAGGCATTACCTATGACTTCAGATCACGGTTTGTTGAGACTGAGGCCACTAATGGCACAATGGACGTCATGGACATCCAGCGTTCTCTGTTGCAGCAGTGTCGCGGTGCCACTTGTCAGCCCATCAATGCTCGCCCATACAAGTCACGTGTCTGTGTCATGATGAGCCACTCCTGCGGCCAGACGATCTCCGGATCTGTCCCCGACAAAAAGTGCTTGAGACCAGCTTGGACTTCGTCTCTGCTCTAGTCGCAATGTTCAGGATGTCAAGGACAAGTTACAACAGTTGTGGACCAGCCTGCCTCAGAAGACGATAGAACGGCTTTATAAAAGAAGTCGCAACACAATCAGTGTATTCATCTAAGCCAGAGGGCGAGCAACATTGTTCTGGTAAGAGGAGTAATACTGACCAGTTACCTGTAGATTTAACTAAATTCTCCAATCATAGAAATAAAATCAGAAATATTTCATCATACGAGATTTCATTACGTTTTCTGTTCCCCTCCGCGGAGCTCCGCTTTTACCGTAATGCAGTGTTCATTAATTGTTTATCAGATTGGATCAGCAACACTGTAGCTTTGCTCACAGTCAGTATTTTTGTGTAAGGAAGACACTGTTGTTGAACAATCATAAGGGAAGACTTCATCTTCATTGACACTTGGTCTGATGAATGGCTTGGAGACCCATTCCTAGCGTTGATGTCTAGAGTAGACATTCTGCTCACCGATTTTTCGGCAATTGACTTCAGGTTGTCTCCTGCATTCGGCTTCTTTCTTGCTGGCACTCCAATTATATTTGTAGGCATGCTCCTTCAACCTCCTAACACAGGAACATCAGACTAAACTGTCCCTGTTAGGTTTTGTAGTGTGGCTGCACGAGGTCGAAGACTGCGTCAGCTTCTATTCACGGCCGAATTTGAACCTAACACCATCACTTTCAGTGTCCCAAGTTGTGACCATTGTGCAATGTCGTTTCGGCACGCAACCAGTCATCGTGTGTCCCCAAATGTCTCCCACTCTGATCCTTTGTTGTCTACAATACGTACAACAATGATTGTATATGTACATAAGTAATAGGACAACCCTGTGTACAATGCACAAGTAATTAAACATTAATCACCATTCGTATGTCAAATCATTTATTTCTCTAAAGAACTCATCTAAGGAATTTGGATCTGTTTTGCGTTGTTCGTCCTTTGACTGGTTTTATGCGACCTGTCATGACTTCCTCTCCTGTGCAAACATTTAATCTGGCGATAACACACTCAGCATCCTAAATTATTTGTTGCGTGTATTCCAGT
Source organism: Schistocerca piceifrons (assembly GCF_021461385.2). NCBI lineage: Eukaryota > Metazoa > Arthropoda > Insecta > Orthoptera > Acrididae > Schistocerca > Schistocerca piceifrons. The sequence goes on along the minus strand of NC_060144.1, from coordinate 72,080,932 downwards.
CTCTGCGTCTCCTAAACTTTTTACGCTCTGATGCTCTTCTGAAAATTTCATGGCTTGGAGACGTGTGTCATGTGGAGTTGAGGTATATGTGCCCCTATAAGGTGAATGGGCATCGATGCTCGATACAGAAACTATTCGCTATTAATCCATGCAAATAGGAGGACACTTAATTTCACTACACTGTCTACCAGTGGACTTTCCTCAATATTTTACTATTTGTATGGATTTTGCTTTTTATCGTGTCCTTACACGTCTTGAAATCTCTGTAAGCGACGTGTTTTCTGAGCACTCATGCCACATGTGCTATCGTCGTTTCACTAACCTAGAACTGACTCAATAGAAATTGTTATCAAGTTTATAAAAAAGAAGTAAATAATTTTAAAAAACAAGTACGGAAGTCAAAATTGTGTGGCTGGCTTTGAACATATAATTAATTCCGGAACCCATGTCATGATTTCATAACAAGAAAAAGTTGTTCTATTCACTTTGCACAGAGGGATGAATAGACACAGCAGCACTGATTTTATTGTTGTTTCTACTTACAGGCTTTGGAGTAAAGAGTGAAATGTCAAAACCTGTTTTGGATCTAGGAGAAGTAGAAACAATTTTTCTCATTCGGAAACTAGAGCTATCGCTTGAAATAAGGTTTCTTGTACTCTTTTCCTAATAAACTTTGTTGTATCTCTAATTACTTTATTCAAACATTAAACTGATGTAGATGGTTTGTTTGTTAATACATTAAGTCACTGTGAATATCTTGAAAATGACATTCTATTTGAATTTATAAGGTTTACTTTCAGAAATGATTGAGAGTATTCGAAAGCTGTCTCCATGATCAAAAAATTACTGCTGATCTATAAAAATAAATGTATTTAATCAGCTGTGCATAAAGAAGGAAGCACTAATAAAACCTTTGCTTTCTATGTAACGAATTTCACGTGCCTACAGTTCACATTATTGTTTTCATTGAGGATAATGCCAGATGGTTCTTTGTTAATTCTTTGTTTTCTTCTACAGAAAAACTGTGGATTACTATTATTATTTTATCTTTCCCACAAATTTCGAAAACGTGTCACTGAACTTTCAGTTAGCCAAATTACTAGCCAGATTACCATGTTCTTTAAAACTTAACTTTTGCTTAATGAAACGGAATTGCAAATTTTCTTTACAGGTGCTTAAATTACGACAATATAGTTTAGACTGGTACTTAAAGATAAATTCTTGAGTGTATTTTTGTTCTGTCGTTGCAGCTACAAAAACATGTGATTTTTTTTCACCAGATGCGTTTCGCTTTATTGAGGTACAGGATCATCAGTGGTATGTAATTAAGTTATTTACATTTTGGTTTGCTTTTACATAGAAAAACAGTTAGTTAAGAATATGTTGATTTGTACTTACGGTGATTTTCGCTTCATTTCCCGGTGTTAGAAATACAACGATGAGCTAACAGACGGCGCTCCCCGATGTAAGCGAGAAATCAAGCGAATATCACCGAAAGTATAAATCAATATATTCTTCGAACTGTTTTCCGATCTGAAAGAAAAGTAAAACGTAAATAACTTAATTGCAGACCACTGATAATGCTTTACCTCAATAAAGTGAAACGCTTCTGGTGAAAAAAATTGCGCATATTTGTAGTTGCAACGACAGAACAAAAATACCCTCAAGAACTGTAAAGCAACTGCGGATACTGTGGCCACACAAATGAAGAACATACAGATAAAGTTCGACGAAAGCGAAGTCAGCACTAAATCGCACGTTTGTCATAGAGTAAATAAAAAAATAGCTGACAGTGTCACCAACCTTGAAATTCATAATTTCGCTGCTAGATTGCTTCGTTACTGACCTATACAAAAAAAATCTATCTTCCAACATGGCAACATAGAACCTATCCGGAAATTTGGTTTCTATTCACCCCAAAGGTAGTAATCTTCCAGAATGTTTACTACGATTAATCTTAAAACGATATTACTGTGAGCATTATACTTCGTGTGTCTGTACATGATGTTTCAGTACAATAGGTAGGTGTCGGAGCTTAATTTGCCTGGAAGAGCCCCATTTCTTCGTTCTGCAGAAAGTTAATAGTTGCGTAATGTAAGCATTCCTAGAATAAGCAATATTGTGTAAATTTTGCAGTGATATAGCGTTTCTAGTTTGATTTACGGGTTTAAACATTGTATACGAGAGGGTAGTATTCAGTTCACGTCATATTGTGGACTTAATGTTTATAAGCAATAAATTTCCAAAGCCACGGTGACATTTTTATGTACCATTGGCATTGGGACTATAAAAAACACAAAACAGTATAGAAAAATGACAGTAATACAGAAAATATTTTGTAAACTGAGATAAGGTTTACGAATAATGTAGTATCTAAGAGGGACAAGAACAATTAGACAGGAATTGCAGTTCTAAAATATTAAGTAGCAGCACCTCAAAACCAGATAATCACACAGAAAGCTTCCTACGTCTTTTGGTTTTACTGCATGCTGTGCCAACAGATTCGACAGAGAATAGTATCGGTGTTGTATCGCTGTTGGCCCGGTGTGAACCAGTTAAGTCAGTAAACTATAGAAGGCATTCTTATGTTTCAGCGAACTCTGGGCAAATATTAAGCATTGACTGCCAATCCCATCAAATTGTCAGATGTAACCCGTGAAACTGACGCTGTTGAAATACAAAATCTCGACTAGAAAAATGAAACGTTTCAGTCAGCTGGTCAGGTACTACAAAGCAAACAGAAGTATTATTGAATGTCATAAATCTCTTTGCTGTAGCCTACCAAGAGATACATTGCATTTAGTCTGTAACGAGAAACAGATTTCCCGCACAACACATTTAAAACAACGTGAGGCTAATTTGTCGCCATTGTAATTCAGTCTAATTATTTGGATTTATATTATGCAAATCACCAGTAACATGCCTCCACAGACGCAGTCTGCTTGGATACAGACAGCAACCGGGCACTGCCTGGACCACTTCTCCCTGCGTATATACATACCATACCACACCCACGACATCACAATCCGCAGCCCCCTTCCACAGCATAACCTTGCCCCTCCACCATCTTAAGGCACACTCCCTTTCTTGCAAATGAATCAGTTGGAGTGCTATCAAAAATTAGAAGTACTGCCTTTTGGTCAGTCAGGGAGCTTTTAGAACGACACACTCATATGTAGATCTCCCAAACACATCCCATCAGTTTAGAGACGTATCAAATTTCTTCTTAAGACACGCCACTTGGCCATCCAGAAATATTTTTTTTAAAAAGCACACACATATTTAGATCGCTTCCAAGTATTTTAGTGACAAAGCACATTTTTCCAATTTCTTCATAACCCATATAAACTTCTTTTTGACTGTTTGTATATATTTTTTCCAACCTGTGTAGATACATTTAAGTTAGCTATTATTGAAATGATCGATAGGTTTGTGGTCACTGAAACAAGGTAAAGTGTTGTGCGACTATATAACCCTTTTTAGCCACCCAGCATCTGTGTCATGTTATGGAAGATTAATATTACCATGCATTCGAGATAATGGTGCTCAAGGTGCCAATTGATCCTAACTACCTCAAACAAAATCCATCGTGATTTTAGGGTGATAGTAGTACCATAGACAAGGTGATTCAAGTCACCATGTTAAAATGTCATCGTCACACCCAGTAACATCCATGGTGGGTATAGGATAATGACAGTCAAATGGTTCAAATGGCTCTAAGCACTCTGGCACTTAACATCGGAGGTCATCAGTACCCTAGACTCAGAACTACATAAACCTAACTAACCTAAGGACATCGCACACTTCCATGCCCAAGGCAGGATTCGAACCTGCAACCATAGCAGCCGTATGGTTCTGTACTGAAGCGCCTACAACAGCTCGACCACAGTGGCCAGCATGACAGTCAAGATTATTGAGAAATGGTACTTACCCTGTCAACTAGCCTCCATTTCGCCAACAATATCCCTGCCGCCGTTGGATCAGCAGCTGACAGCAGCAAGTCGCATACTCCCAGCTCACTTATTTGTTACATAGTTTATTTAATTCTTAATTTCTTTGCGTGTTTTTGGGTACTTGCATTGTTTAATCCATAAATTTCGGGCATATTATAGTATTTGATGACTGTAGCATCGCGTTTTAGTACCTGAATAGTATAATTCGCGTAGTCGTTTGTCTTCTGTTTTTGTTTTGAACAGCCAGTGTCGGTTGGTCACAGCCAGTGTGCTCCCTGCCGCCATTGGATAAGCAGCTGCCAGCAGCAAGTCGTATACTCCTAGCTTACTTATTTGTTACATAGTTTCGTATAGGAGGTGTAATTTCGAGTTTTAGTTACTGCAATCGTAAATTCAGGCAGATTGTAGCGCAGTCGTTAGGCATTTGTACAGGTTAGTTCATACATTCTTTGCGTGTTTCCCTTGCGTTATCTAGGCACAGACTCGTGTTTCAGTAACTGCTGTTCAACATCCATTGGAATGGAAAGGGACTGTGATTGCTGTGTTCGGATGAGGGCTGAGTTGGCATCCCTTCGCTCACAGCTGCAGGCAGTGCTGACATCGGTCGCGCAGCTTGAGGCTGTTGCCAATGGGCACCACTGTGGAGAGCCGCACTTGGGTATCACGGGGATGTCAACCTCGTCCCGTCTGTCCCCAGATCAGTCTGCCGCTATGGTTTCCCCGGTTGCTGCCAGCAGTGGGGCTGAGCTCTCGCCTGTGGTCGATTGGGAGGTCGTTCCAAGGCGTGGCAGGCAGCGAAAGACGTCCCTGGAGGCTGATCAGAAAGCGTCCCCAGTGCGTCTGACAAACAGGTTTCAGGTACTGTCTCTGGCTGAGCCAGATGCAGCTGCTTGCCCTGTTTCCGAGGATGATTCTCAGCCTTCAAGGTCTGGGAAGTCCCAGGGGGTGGGCTTATTGGTAGTTGGGAGCTCCAATGTTAGGCGCCTAATGGGGCCCATTAGGGATATGGTGGCTAAGGAGGGGAAGAAATCCAGTGTGCACTCCGTGTGCATTCCGTGTGGAGTCATTCCTGATGTGGAAAGGGTCCTCCCGGATGCCATGAAGAGCACAGGGTGCAGCCAGCTGCAGGTGGTGGCACATGTCGGTACTAAGGACGTGTGTCGCTTTGGATGTGAGGAAATTCTCTCTGGATTCCAGCGGCTATCTGATTTGTTGAAGGCTGCCGCTCTAGCTTACGAGATGAAGGCAGAGCTCACCATCTGCAGCATCGTTGACAGAACCGACTGCGGACCTTTGGTGCAGAGCCGGGTGGAGGGTCTGAATCAGAGGCTCAGACGGTTTTGCGACCGTGTTAGCTGCAGATTCCTTGACTTGCGCCATAGGGTGGTGGGGTTTCGGGTTCCGCTGAACAGGTCAGGAGTTCACCACACTCAGCTGGCGGCTACACGGGTAGCAGAGGCCGTGTGGCGTGGACTGGGCGGTTTTTTAGGTTAGAAGGCCTCGGGAAAGTAGGGGTGGGCTGCAATCTGAAAGGGTGCTTGGCAAATACAGAACGTGCTTGGATCAAGGAACAGTCGGAATTGTAGTTGTAAATTGTTGTAGTTGTGCTGGGAAAGTCCCTGAGCTTCAAGCGCTAATAGAAAGCACAGAAGCTGAAATCGTTATAGGTACAGAAAGTTGGCTAAAGCCTGAAATGAGTTCTGCAGAAATTTTTACGAAGTCTCAGACGGTGTTGAGGAAAGATTGATTAGGCAGAATAGGTGGTGGAGTGTTTGTGTCTGGCAGTAGTGGTTTATCTTGTAGTGAAGTCGAAGTAGATCATGCGAATTGGTATGAGTGGAGGTTATACTTAAAATCCGAACTAAGTTAATAATTGGCTCCTTCTATCGACCCCCAGACTCCGATGATATAGTTGCTGAACAGTTCAGAGAAAATTTGAGTCTCGTAACAAATAAATACCCCACTCATACGGTTATAGTTTGAGAGGACTTCAACCTTCCCTCGATATGTTGGCAAAAATACTTGTTCAAAACCGGGGGTAGGCAGAAAATATCTTCCGAGATTGTCCTAAATGCTTCCTCCGAAAATTATTTCGAGCAGTTAGTCCACGAATCCACGCGAATTGTAAATGGTTGCGAAAACACACTTGGCCTCTTAGCCACAAACAATCCAGAGCTAATACAGAGCATCATGACTGACACACTGATTAGTGATCACAAGGTCGTTGTAGCTAGGCTCAATACCGTTTCTTCCAAATCCACCAGAAACAAACGCAAAAACATTTTATTTTAAAAAGCGGATAAAGTGTCACTAGAAGCTTTCCTAAGAGGGAATCTCCATTCCTTCTGAACTGATTATGCAAATGTAGACGAGATGTGGCTCAAATTCAAAGATATAGTAGCAACAGCAATTGAAAGATTCATAGCTCATAAATTGGTAAGAGATGGAACTGATCTCCCATGGTATACAAAACAGGTCCGAACGTTGTTGCAGAGGCAACGGAAAAAGCATGCGAAGTTCAGAAGAACGTGAATCACGAAGATTGGCAAAAATTTACAGACGCGCGAAATTTGGCACGGACTTCAATGCGAGATGCCTTTAATAGGTTCCACAACGAAACATTGTCTCGAAATTTGGTAGAAAATCCGAAGAAATTCTGGTCTTATGTAAAGTACACAAGCGGCAAGGCGCAGTCAATACCTTCGCTGCGCAGTGCCGATGGTACTCCTACCAGTGACTGTGCCGCTAGAGCGGAGTTATTGAACGCAGTTTTCCAAAATTCCTTCACCAGGGAAGACGAGTGGAATACTCCAGAATTTGAAACACGAATAGCTGCTAGCATGAGTTTCTTAGAAGTAGAAACCTTAGGGGTTGCGAAGCAACTCAAATCGCTTGATACGGGCAAGTCTTCAGGTCCAGATTGTATACCGATTAGGTTCCTTTAAGATTACGCTGATACAAAAGCTCCCTACTTAGCAATCATATACAACCGCTCGCTAACCGATAGATCTGTACCTGCAGATTGGAAAATTGCGCAGGTCGCACCAGTGTTTAAGAAGGGTAGTAGGAGTAATCCATCGAACTACAGACCTATATCACTGACGTCGGTTTGCAGTAGGGTTTTGGAGCATATACTGTATTCAAACATTATGAATCACCTCGAAGGGAACGATCTATTGATACATAATCAGCATGGTTTCAGAAAACATCGCTCTTGTGCAACGCAGTTAGCTCTTTATTCGCACGAAGTAATGGCCGCTATCGACAGGGGATCTCAAGTTGATTCCGTATTTCTAGATATCCGGAAAGCTTTTAACACCGTTCCTCATCTACATCTACATCTACATCCATACTCCGCAAGCCACCTGACGGTGTGTGGTGGAGGGTACCTAGAGTACCTCTATCGGTTCTCCCAGTCTCGTATTGTTCGTGGAAAGAAGGATTGTCGGTATCCATCTGTGTGGGCTCTAATCTCTCTGATTTTACCCTCATGGGCTTTTCGCGAGATATGCGTAGGAGGGAGCAATATACTGCTTGACTCTTAGGTGAAGGTATGTTCTCTAAACTTCAACAAAAGCCCGTACCGAGCCACTGAGTGTCTCTCCTGCAGAGTCTTCCACTGGAGTTTACCTATCATCTCCGTAACGCTTTCGCGATTACTAAATGACCCTGTAACGAAGCGCGCTGCTCTCCGTTGGATCCTCTCTATCTCTTCTATCCGCACTGTCTGGTACGGATCCCACACCGGTGAGCAGTATTCAAGCAGTGGGCGAACAAGCGTACTGTAACCTACTTTGGTTCTTTACGGATTGCATTTCCTTAGGATTCTTCCAATGAATCTCAGTCTGGCATCTGCTTTACCGACGATCAACATTCCATTTTAAATCACTCCTAATGCGTACTCCCAGATAATTTATGGAATTAACTGCTTCCAGTTGCTAACCTGCTATTCTGTAGCTAAATGATAGGGGATCTATCTTTCTATGTATTCGCAGCACATTATACTTGTCTACATTGAGATTCAATAGCCATTCCCTGCACCATGCGTCAATTCGCTGCAGATCCTCCTGCATTTCTGTACAATTTTTCATTGTTACAACCTCTAGATACACCACAGCACCATCCGCAAAAAGCCTCAGTGAACTTCCGATGTCATCCACAAGGTCATTTATGTATATTGTGAATAGCAACGTTCCTACGACACTCCCCTGGGGCACACCTGAAATCACTCTTACTTCGGAAGACTTCTCTCCATTGAGAATGACATGCTGCGTTCTGTTATCTAGGAACTCTTCAATCCAATCACACAATTGGTCTGATAGTCCATATGCTCTTACTTTGTTCAGTTAACGACTGTGGGAGACTGTATCGAACGCCTTGCGGAAGTCGAACGACTTCTAATTCAACTGCGGGCTTATGGGATATCGTCTCAGTTGTGCGACTGGATTTGTGATTTCCTGTCAGGAAGGCCGTAGTTCTTAGTAATAGACGGCAAATTATCGAGTAAAACTGAAGTGATATCAGGTGTTCCTCAGAGAAGCTTCCTGGGACCTCTGCTGTTCCTGATCTATATAAGTGACCTGGGTGACAATCTGAGCAGTTCTCTTAGGTTGTTCGCAGATGATGCTGTAATTTACCGTCTAGTAAGGTCATCCGAAGACCAGTATCTGTTGCAAAGCGATTTTCAAAAGATTGCTGTATGGTGTGGCAGGTGGCAGTTGACGCTAAACAACGATAAGTGTGAGGTGATCCACATGACTCCCAAAAGAAATCCGTTGGAATTCGATTACTCGATAAATAGTACAATTCTCAAGGCTGTCAATTCAACTAAGTACCTGGGTGTAAAAATTACGAACAACTTCAGTTGGAAAGACCACATAGATAATATTGTGGGGATGGCGAGCCAAAGGTTGCGTTTCATTGGCAGGACACTTAGAAGATGCAACAAGTCCACTAAAGAGACAGCTTACACTACACTCTTTACCAGGTGGGATATACGGGGGACATCGAAAGGGTGCAAAAAAGGGCAGCTCGTTTTGTATTATCACGTTATAGGGGGGAGAGTGTGGCAGATATGATACGCGAGTTGGGATGGAAGTCATTAAAGCAAAGACGTTTTTCATCGCAGCGAGATCTATTTACGAAATTTCAGTCACCAACTTTCTCTTCCGAATGCTAAAATATTTTGTTGAGCCCAACCTACATAGGTAGGAATGATCATCAAAATAAAATAAGAGAAATCAGAGCTCGAAAAGAAAGGTTTAGATGATCGTTTTTCCCTCGCGCTGTTCGGGAGTGGAATGGTAGGGAGATAGTATGATTGTGGTTCGGTGAACACTCTGCCAAGCACTTAAATGTGAATTGCAGATTAATCATGTAAATGTAGATGTCGACATTCAGGGTAATTTTAGTCACCTTGACCATGGTAATGGTAATCAACATGTCAACTGACCGTCATAACGCCAACAGTACCCGACAAGCATGCTGAGTAATGGTGGTCACCACGATTTATTAATGGTCGTTGCAATATGAGTTGACCCTCATTACCACAACAGTACACACCATGTGTTCCAGGTATCGGTAACTACCCTGATCAGAGTAACTGCTGTCATCATCTCAGTTCACCCTCATATTTTCCTGCAGCGGTATTAATTGCTTTATTATCAAAAATATTACATACAATCACAGTAAGAAAATTAAGAAATATGGCATTTCTTATACACTCCTGGAAATGGAAAAAAGAACACATTGACACCGGTGTGTCAGACCCACCATTCTTGCTCCGGACACTGCGAGAGGGCTGTACAAGCAATGATCACACGCACGGCACAGCGGACACACCAGGAACCGCGGTGTTGGCCGTCGAATGGCGCTAGCTGCGCAGCATTTGTGCACCGCCGCCGTCAGTGTCAGCCAGTTTGCCGTGGCATACGGAGCTCCATCGCAGTCTTTAACACTGGTAGCATGCCGCGACAGAGTGGACGTGAACCGTATGTGCAGTTGACGGACTTTGAGCGAGGGCGTATAGTGGGCATGCGGGAGGCCGGGTGGACGTACCGCCGAATTGCTCAACACGTGGGGCGTGAGGTCTCCACAGTACATCGATGTCGTCGCCAGTGGTCGGCGGAAGGTGCACGTGCCCGTCGATCTGGGACCGGACCGCAGCGACGCACGGATGCACGCCAAGACCGTAGGATCCTACGCAGTGCCGTAGGGGACCGCACCGCCACTTCCCAGCAAATTAGGGACACTGTTGCTCCTGGGGTATCGGCGAGGACCATTCGCAACCGTCTCCATGAAGCTGGGCTACGGTCCCGCACACCGTTAGGCCGTCTTCCGCTCACGCCCCAACATCGTGCAGCCCGCCTCCAGTGGTGTCGCGACAGGCGTGAGTGGAGGGACGAATGGAGACGTGTCGTCTTCAGCGATGAGAGTCGCTTCTGCCTTGGTGCCAATGATGGTCGTATGCGTGTTTGGTGCCGTGCAGGTGAGCGCCACAATCAGGACTGCATACGACCGGGGCACACAGGGCCAACACCCGGCATCATGGTGTGGGGAGCGATCTCCTACACTGGTCGTACACCACTGGTGATTGTCGAGGGGACACTGAATAGTGCACGGTACATCCAAACCGTCATCGAACCCATCGTTCTACCATTCCTAGACCGGCAAGGGAACTTGCTGTTCCAACAGGACAATGCACGTCCGCATGTATCCCGTGCCGCCCAACGTGCTCTAGAAGGTGTAAGTCAACTACCCTGGCCAGCAAGATCTCCGGATCTGTCCCCCATTGAGCATGTTTGGGACTGGATGAAGCGTCGTCTCACGCGGTCTGCACGTCCAGCACGAACGCTGGTCAACCTGAGGCGCCAGGTGGAAATGGCATGGCAAGCCGTTCCACAGGACTACATCCAGCATCTCTACGATCGTCTCCATGGGAGAATAGCAGCCTGCATTGCTGCGAAAGGTGGATATACACTGTACTAGTGCCGACATTGTGCATGCTCTGTTGCCTGTGTCTATGTGCCTGTGGTTCTGTCAGTGTGATCATGTGATGTATCTGACCCCAGGAATGTGTCAATAAAATTTCCCCTTCCTGGGACAATGAATTCACGGTGTTCTTATTTCAATTTCCAGGAGTGTAGAATAAATCAAAATCATTACATATTTTATTAAATACTACGAATAACTTTAAATTTTTTTAAAATATTGTAATCGAACTTTGCTCTTTGCCAGATGTAGCTCAAGCTGTAAGTTGTACCAGTATTGCCAACATGCAAGCCATATGTAGCTTTTTTAGCAGTGACAAGTGCCTCCTCTACAGTTACAGAAGAAATTTCTATGTATTTATATAAATTATACATACAATTTTATTTTGATCGAAAGCTCGAATGATCTGTTTGATGTTAATATGAAACTATGGCCACTAATGTGTTTCACAGAGGAGATTTTACCTTAGGTATTTGGTGAATTTCAAAGATATACTTGCGTGATACACTAAGCAATCCTACTATGTTTTCCAGTTACGGAAGAAATCCCTATATAGTATAATTAGTAATGCAGATAATTTTATTTTGACGAGAAACTCGAATATTCAAGAGGTCGATCGTTCCGCTTTACAGAAATCTGTCTGTCATTGTCTTTGACATAAGCAAACTGTATAATGTTTACATTTAATTTTTAGTGCATTTCGAAGATTATTTTTCATATAAATGAAATATACATTCCTATTGACAGAACCCATTAACGATTTTGTTAAAGTGCAGTATTTTTAGTACAGCTATTGTTCTAACGCTTCGGAAAATGATATGTTGGTGTATAAACATGCTAGTGGAATATAGTCACATGTAGGTCTGAGATTAAATATAATAAATGAGTTATTTTAGACAGTCAATAACGTTAATTATATTTTTCTTGATGCATTGCATTCTCTCCCCAAACACACTTTCATCACGTTCGTTTTTGTTCTGTAAGTAACATAGCCTCATTTAGGGCCAAGAGGAAGTGTCAAATAATACTACATTCCATGTTTGGCATGTTAATTTAGCCACATATGATTTCTTATATTATAGAGCAACAGTGTGGACAATTTAGTCTTGTAAATAGCATTTCTTCAATTACACAACTGGCCATTAAAATTGCTACACCAAGAAGAAATGCAGATGATAAACGGGTATTCATTGGACAAATATGTTATACTATAACTGTCAACTGATCACATTTCCACGCAATTTGGGTGCATAGATCCTGAGAAATCAGTACCCAGAACAACCACCTCCGCCCGTATGAACGGTCTTGATACGTCTGGGCACTGAGTCAAATTGAACTTGGGTGGAGTGTACAGGTACAGCTGCCCATGTAGCTTCATCACGATGCCACAGTTCATCAAGAGTACTGACTGGCGTATTGTGACGACCCAGTTGCTCGGCCACCATTGACCAGACGTTTTCAATTGGTTAGAGATCTGGAGAATGTGCTGGCCAGGGCAGCAGACGAACGTTTTCTGGATCCAGAAAGGCCCGTACAGGACTTGCAACATGCAGTCGTGCATTATCCTGTTGAAATGTAGGGTTTCGCAGGGGTCGAATGAAAGGTAGAGCCACGGGTCGTAACAAATCTGAAATGCAACGTCCACTGTTCACTGTGCCGTCAGTGCGAACAAGAGGAGACCGAGACGTATAACCAATGGCACCCCATACCATCACGCCAGGTGATACGCCAGTATGGCAATGACGAATACACGCTTCGAATGTGTGTCGCCAAACCCGGATGCGACCATCATGATGCTGTAAACAGAACCTGGATTCATCCGAAAAAATGACGTTTTGCCCTTCGTGCACCCAGGTTCGTCGTTGAGTACACCATTGCAGGCGCTCCTGTCTGTGATACAGTGTCCTGGGTAACCGGACCCATGGTCTTCGAGCTGATAGTCCATGCTGCTGCGAACGTCGTCGAACTGTTCGTGCAGATGCTTGTTGTCTTGCAAACGTCCCCATCTGTTGACTCAGGGATCGAGACGTGGCTGCACGATCAGTTACAGCCATGCGGATAAGATGCCTATCATCTCGACTGCTAGTGATACGAGGCCGTTGGGATCCAGCACGGTGTTCCTTATTACCCTCCTGAACCCACCGAGTCCATATTCTGCTAACAGTCATTAACTCGACCAACGCGAGGAGCAACGTCGTGACGCGATAAACCGCAATCGCGATAGGCTACAATCCGACCTTTATCAAAGTCGGAAACGTGATGGTACTCATTTCTCCTAATTACACGAGACATCACAACAATGGTTCACCAGGCAACGCCGGTCAACTGCTGTTTGTGTATGAGAAATCGGTTGGAAACTTTCCTCATATCAGCTTGTTGTAGGTTTCACCACCGGCGCCAACCTTGTGTGAATGTTGTGAAAAGCTATTCATTTGCATATCACTGCATCTTCTTCCTGTCGGTTAAAATTCGCGTCTGTAACAAGTCATCTTCGTGGTGTAGCAATTTTAATGGCCAGTAGTGTAGCTTCTGAGTGCACAGTTAAGTACACCTTAAAACTTTTGTTACTCAATAAATGTGGTCTTGCTACAGATGACTCATTATTTTACGTATTACGTGTTATTCGTACAGTTTAAATGTGCAGTTGTTTAATTTCGTGTGTTCTGTCATGCACATCCCCAAGTTTGGTACAAATATCGAAATTTCCTCCATGTCAACTGTAGTTTTACCTGTAAGCTATATCATTAATGTTAATAAATGATGCTAGTACGTTTTGTAATTGATCTTTGTTTACTTTGATAAATAATACAGTCAAGTCATATGTGGAAATACTTAACTAAATGTCGGACAAAATATGGTACCAATATCAAACTTCGTTGATTGTCAGGAAGGAGGTACTTTGAACAAATTTGGGGATTAGCTGCTGCGTTTTAATGGCTGGAGAAACACTGTGATATGAAATGGTGTTTCATTTTAATTGTTGATAAAATATTGGGTGTGATTGGGGAAAAGTAAAAATTGTGTGTCTAGGCGTGGAAACTCTCTTTTTCACTAAGTGGAATGTAGATAAAACGGTAAAATTCTGCGTTTTGGTTCAGATATCTAAATATGTAAGTGTTGGCTTAGAATTTCTCTGAATTTACAATGGGCATGGGTTAAGGAAAATTTGGAATAAACTGTGATGGGTAACTAAAAAAGTTGGGCTGCACTTGAGATATCTTATATGTCTGTGCTTTCTTAAAACATCCAATACTGGCCAAAGGGCTTAATTTTTTTTTTATAAACCCTCCAAGTGTTCTGTTTCAAAAAAGTGTAACGTGGCTTGGCTTGTGAGGAGGGACGGGCATGATGAAGTCATAGAAATGGGATGTTGGTTATGCGGTCACGTGTGAGGTACGAATAAATATATAGTGTATATGTACTCCGTAAAAATTGTGTTGAAAGTTCACTGCAGTACTGCTACCGACTTCATTCACAGGAAATTGAAGTAAATTCTACCGAAAGGCATAGTATGAGAATTGAAGTTGTGATGACGGATGGTAATTTCGACAGTGCGAACATTGTTCCCGAAAAAAAAAAGATCGCTGGTCCGAGACTCGGTGAGGCTCACACTGCTATTCTATCAAGATTTTAGCAAGTGGCATATAACCAAACCATCAAAATAAATATATAAATATGTAAAGCAGAGAGATTTTGCGTGGTTAAACACCTTACAGTGTTTGGGTACGCTAACTGGTTGATCTTCTCAATAACAGATTTCCTAAATGTAGGTTTCCAGACAAAACAGATCTCAAATAAATGGTTTATGGGTCCGTCCCACCCCCCCCCCCCCCCCCCAACCCTAAGCTACAGCTGCATCTAACGCAGTACCATATTTTCAATACAAGATTCATATTCCCTAATCGTTTATACAGTAATAATCGCGCTTTCAGATCATCTGTTCTCACTATGCATACATTCCTTGTAGTTTCCCAAACATAAAATATTAGAAAAGTCAGGTGGGCAAGAAGAGACTGAGAGATAAGTTACTGTTGCGGGACAGTAACTTTCAGTATTGGTGACACTTCCTTTCCTCGTGCCCGAGAAACGAATGGTAACAATTCACTGCAAATCGTTTGAGAACCTCTCGAATTCATCACCCTGTCAGGAACGCAACAAGAAAAGTATGCTATTGATAGAGACTTGTTACGAGAACGTCTGAAAGAAGCAACTGATAAACGCCATCGTCCTTCCATTGATACGTGTCGTTCGGAGCTGCAAGCACGTGAATTGACACTATTGTAATGAATATAGAGGCTGTAAGATTTAGTTCTCTTTCCAATTAAATACTGCCATCCTAGCTGTGTCCCAGCGAATCGCACTCTGCCATTTGCCTGTCGTGAATACAAATCTACGCCATCCTTAACGCGTACGACCCTCTTTTGTACACGGGCAGCAGCAGACGGGAAGCTTTCCCTCCTGGGTCTGTGGCTTTTGAGTCGCAGCTACTAGCTACAGTCCTCTCTTTGTGCGGTTAAACTACAGTCACCGTCGCAATGCAAAACAGGCTGAGGGGCTTTTAATTACAGCTTTCCGCAGAACGTCTAAAGATAAAAGATGGTTTTGTGTGGCCGGGCACTGAAAGGCAATTGAAGCGGGAAAAAGAGGAAATATGCGTTTTTATCATCCCCTCCAAGCATCTCCCTAAGTAAAACAATAGACCGTCCCTCTTCTGTCGAATTACTTTGTGTTTCTGCAAAGAACATTAGGCGGAAATTAAAGTAAGAGTTGCGCGGCGGGCACGAGTATCTACAGTGCGCTATTAAGTGTATTTCAGTAAATGTGTCTGTCATGACGAAAGCGACAAACTGTTTTTTTTCTGCTGTGTTGTAAAACACCAGACCGATTTCAGAGCAGATTAATGCGTCCAACACATCCTTCCTACACTCGTCAGCATGGTTTCCCAATTTTAAACGAAGTACAAATTGGTGCTGTTAGGTACGATAATACGTATGATAGTCTGTAAACGTCAATCAAATAATTCTCTAACAACAGTTTCATTGCTATTAACACTTGGGAGTCAATGACACTAAAGACAATTCTGGAACATCTTTCTTCCGATAATGTGTGTGTGAATTTTGTTTAGTTTAGACTAAAAGAAACAAAATTAAACGCATCCAGTAGTTTCTTATAGCCTTTTTGGATGCTCATAAAACATGCCAATTTTGATAACTGCAGCGCACCATCCATATGGAATTCATAAATATTCTGGTATTATATTGCCATATATGTATACATATTTATCTATGAGACTAATAATTGATTTCAGATGTGTTGGTGAGTGGAATTAGGTTCCTTTTTAATTAAAGTGCGAGATATTAAATAAGGACTGGATAGGTACTGTGCTGATGTTAATACTTAATTGTCGCTGAAGATACAGTGATACAACCTATTCTGACACTGTACAATTTCGTTGAACATTTCTCTTTTGCAGTAAATTAAGTACGTTGCTTACGATCTGGTTTGTAATAGTTGTTGTGGAATTGCCTCTTAGATATGAAAGTATTTTCGTCGGATGTGCGTCCTCTTTATCACTTTCTCTTCAGTGTTTATTGATCATCATCAGCACCTATGACATGAAAGGCCTACGTAAGCTCTCAATATATGTAGAAAATTATGTCACTCTTTACTGTTTAGTGCCGAACGCCTTCAACTCTGATTTCCAGAGCTCCTTATCGCCTCTCTGATACATTCTTTCAGACTTACATTTACTCTTCCAAACTTCAGTCACTATGTTGAATATTTTCTTAATCATTCTGTCATTATGTTTCCGTGTATGTCCTGCCATTCCCAGCCTTGTCACATAAATGCAAATGACAATCACTGGTTCATTACGTCGTACTAAAATTCATATTTGAAACCCCTCCAACAGATGCATTTCTCTTTCTCTGGCCAAAGAATTTGTCTCACGATCCTTCCATCAGATATGGGGGACAACGACGTATTGTGTCCGTAACATACCTCAGCTACACGTGTTCCCCAGACAGTGCTAAAGAACAGTGACTTTGAATCCTCGATCTTGATCGTTGATCTCCTGACTAATTTGACATCGACTATTACTAATATCAGACACACTAACATGCCTGACTATAAATGAAAGCCTTCTCAGAGCCCACAGACGAGGTTCCTTAGCACTATCATCAAGACTTACCATGTTCACAGAAAGGAAAAAGTTGGGCTGAATGGCAACTATGAAGTAAAATTTTTTGTGATGACGGCATCGATCTGGTTGCAGTACAGGAAGCTCACGCCGAAGATGAAGATCCTACTTATTTGGAGAGACAAGGTCCCAGGTAACAATCTAATTGGTGCAACGTATCATCATGCCCACGGCGTAGCCACATATCTTCGATCCGCGATTGGAGATGCCCAATTGTGCTCAGCAACAGAGCACGGCGACATA